>NC_064635.1:196615484-196943401 GCF_023864275.1 Schistocerca cancellata
ATATCATGTGAGGAAAGGGAAAAGCCGAGTTTCCTACTAGTCTATTCGCAAATTATGCGAATGGGAAATGAATGCCTATACAAATGATTAAACAACCTAACATTTCCTGTCTTGTTCTCATAATACAGTGCGTATATGTCGGTCGTAACATATTAGAAGTCAGAGGCAAATTGTACTCATAAAATTTAAAATTTCACTTACGTTATCACAAATACTATGCGCCCACCAGTAGCAGCATGGACAACGTCTACACCAGGGTTTCCCAAACTGTTCTTAGGAACGCTCGTGTTCCGCAGGAAGTGTGTAAGTCATCCGCGAAAAACTATTTCTGCCACGATAGGTTTTTTCGATCTTTTGACGGCACAATATGTGAAAAAAGTTATTATGATTGCTGTCTTATTACGTACGATTTAAAATTGAAGTAATCACTGAGTAAAAAAGGATTTTTTTTTAGTTTTTTGAAATCTTATTAACCTTAAAAATAAACAAGCTGTTCAATCAAAGTGCGAGGATTCTCAAAGTGTTCCATGAGACGAAAAGTTTGGAACTCTCTGATCCGTAACATAGATAAATTCGTCAACAAATCCCAAGGCGGCTGGACGAAAACGGTTCAAATGGCTCTGAGCACTATGGGACTTAACATCTGAGGTCATCAGTCCCCTAGAACTTAGAACTACTTAAACCTAACTAACTTGAGGACATCACACACATCCATGCCCGAGGCAGGATTCGAACCTGCGACCGTAGCGGTCGCGCGGTTCCAGACTGGAGCGCCTAGAACCGCTCGGCCACAACGGCCGGCAGGCTGGAGAAAAGAGGGGTAAAAAAAGGGACCCGCAAAATAGCAGACCCATAGCCTTAAAGTAGCTATGCTGCAGAATTCTTGAACATAATCTAAATTGAAATACAATAAATTTCACCGAGACAGAAAATCTTCTGTGCACAAATCAGCGTGGATTTAGAAAGCGTCGCTCGTGTGAAACTCTCGAGAACGATGGATGAACTAAATTTGGAAAGTGCTCATGAAGCAACGGCTGTTCCACTCTCGGTTCAAAAGAGAATGCGCAAATGATGACAGGCGAAGGTGAGTATACATTCGTGCGTTTTTAAAAAGGTCTATTGAGGAAGCATACAACGACTACCAGCGTCGTATCTTTGAAAAATACGAGGGCTGTCCAGAAAGTAAGTTACGATTGATCGCGAAATGAAAATCACAGTGAAAATCAGAAATGTTTCATTTGTAACAGTTAGCTACACCTTTCAGCTACTTCTCTACGTAGTCGCCGTTCTGAGTCAGACATTCGTCGTAGCGTTGTACCAACTTTCCAATACCCTCTTCATAGAAGGCAGCCGCCAGTGCTTTCCGCCAATTCTCTACGCTGGCCTACAGCTCGTTGTCTGTGCCAAAATGTTGTCTTCATAGCCAGCGGTTCGTTTGAGCAGAGATGAAACTCAGTGGGAGACGATTACGGGCTATACTGTGGGTAACCAAACATTTCCAATTGAAACGATGCAGGAACATCTTCATTGCCCCTGCAGAATGAGGCTGAGAATTGTCTTGAAGAAGAAACCGCACGACAGTTATGTAATGTTGGTTGCATAGCTTCTCACAAGGCCCTCGTACTTGGCGGGAGAGACTATTTTCTATAACATCTTTACGCGCTCACTAAGAGCTCAAGAATGAAAACAGCGACATAATTCTACCTAGAGTCATACTAGAGACACTGCCCAACACATCTTTGCAAAGCTTTATCGGATTTTCATAGTCGTTTCCATTTCGCGACCGATCGTAACTTACTTTCTGGACAGCCCTCGTATCTGGCTGAGAACAAATTAGGTAAGCGGGCCTAAGGCTCCTATGAAGTCACTCACTGACCGGTCTGACGTGGCAGTAGAATTTAGCAAAAGGGAAGCCGAAATTCTGCATTTAAGATATCGTTCACACTGGAGAAACGTCTACAAACATACCGTCATTAGGCATCTGTGGAGTACAGAAAGAGCTGAAGGAGTTGAAAACAAGCAAGTGGTCGGGTACGGATGGAATCGTAATTCGGTTTTACAAAGAGTACTCTACGGCACTGGCCCCTTGGCTTGCATTTATCGCGAATCATTGCCCACAGCTGTGGTTCTTCCCAGCCGGCGAGGGCGGAGTTTACTTGTGAAAGTTTGTAGAAATAAAAGAATTGTGGAAAAGAGTTCTATTCCCATGCCGTACATCTGTCGGCACTGGGAAACTGGGTATTTTGAGAGCTTCTAGTGTTGTGATTGGCTCTGTAAAAGTTGTGGGGAGAAAATAAAGGTGAAGAGCGATCTTGCTGGACTCTCGATAGAGGTCTTCCGTTCTGGTCTCTCGTACTGAGAGGACGTCAGCCAAGTCGTCTCCCGTCTTGGTCTTTCGTCCTGAGAGGACTTTAGCCGCGCCAGCTCATTGTTGACAGAAACATTGTCGCAATTGGAGAAGTTTACGGAAAGCAGTCTGGTGTTCGAATGCTGTAGGATTGTACTTTCCGAGACGCCACACGCCGACCACCCGGCCGCGCCGTCGCCGTCGGAGACCGCCGCTACAACAGGAATATTACGGTGAGATCGTTCCCGCTTCGGCCTGTGTTAGGAGTAACGTTAAATAGTTGGATCAATCGCAATTTGCTGTTTCCACAAAGGTTTCACAGCACTTTGGAGTGTAGTGGTTCTTCGTATACAGGGTGTTTCAAAAAGGTACGGCCAAACTTTCAGGAAACATTCCTCACACACAAAGAAAGAAAATATGTTATGTGCACATGTGTCCGGAAACGCTTACTTTCCATGTTAGAGCTCATTTTATTACTTCTCTTCAAATGACATTAATCATGGAACGGAAACACACAGCAACAGAACGTACCAGCGTGACTTCAAACACTTTGTTACAGGAAATGTTCAAAATGTCCTCCGTTAGCGAGGATACAAGCATCCACCCTCCGTCGCATGGAATCCCTGATGCGCTGATGCAGCCCTGGAGAATGGCGTATCGTATCACAGCCGTCCACAGTACGAGCACGAAGAGTCTCTACATTTGGTACCGGGGTTGCGCAGACAAGAGCTTTCAAATGCCCCCATAAATGAAAGTCAAGAGGGTTGAGGTCAGGAGAGCGTGGAGGCCATGGAATTGGTCCGCCTCTACCAATCCACCGGTCACCGAATCTGTTGTTGGGAAGCGTACGAACACTTCGACTGAAATGTACAGGAGCTCCATCGTGCATGAACCACATGTTGTGTCGTACTTGTAAAGGCACATGTTCAAGCAGCACAGGTAGAGTATCCCGTATGAAATCATGATAACGTGCTCCATTGAGCGTAGGTGAAAGAACATGGGGCACAATCGACACATCACCAACAATGCCTTCCCAAACGTTCACAGAAAATCTGTGTTGATGACGTGATTGCACAATTGCGTGCGGATTCTCGTCAGCCCACACATGTTGATTGTGAAAATTTACAATTTTATCACGTTGGAATGACGAAACTAAAATGAGCTCTAACATGGAAATTAAGCGTTTCCAGACACATGTCGACATAACATCTTTTCTTTATTTGCGTGTGAGGAATGTTTCCTGAAAGTTATGCCGTACCTTTTTGTAACACCCTGTGTATGTTATAAGAGATCTCGTTTTGGACCGATTTTAACACAATTTGTGCCAATGCCAGTCAGTAGGATAATTTTTAAATTGTTCATTGTGTTTTATTCAGCATTGATCTGAAGGTTATAATGAAATTATTGTGATTCAGTAGAGCCTTTACTTTCAGTAGTTGATCCTGAATTTACCCTTTCGCTTTATTTTATCTTTGTGTATGTGTTTGATGTCATTGAACACCCTAAGTGTTCGTGATCGTTCATGTTTGAAAGTAAAAACAGGTGTGATTTATCATCAACGCTAGCACCGCAGATTAATTAGGGGTGACAGGGCCACATTTAAATCTAGCGTTATCCATTTTTGCGTACACGTCCACTCCCAATTTCTCTGTAAGTTGTTTGGCAGGGGCGAACACACGCGAAAATCGGACAGGCAACAGGTGGGGTGTTACACATCCACTCAATTCTGAAGATTGCCAGAGCCGACAAGTGTGAGAATTTTGACACGATCAGAGTAATAGCTCATGCATCGTAGTTGCTGACAAAAATAAGAGACAGGAGAATGGAAAAGAAAATTGAGTATCTGTTAGATGACGATCAATTTGGATTTGTGACAGGTAAAAGCACCACCGACGCAGTTCTTACGTTTCAGTTGATAATGGAAGCAAGACCAAAGAAAAATCAAGATACGTTTATAGGATTTGTCGAACTCGATAAAGCGTTCGACAATGCCAAATGGTGCAAGATGTTCGAAGTTCTGAGAAAATTTGTGGTAAGCTATAGGGAAAGATGGATAATATACAATATGTACAAGAGCCAAAATAAGAGTGGACGACCAAGAACGAAGTGATCGGATTAAAAATGGTGGAAGACTGGGATGTTGTCTTTCGCCGCCACTGTTCAATGCATACACCGAAGAAGCAATGAGGAAATAAAACAATGGTTGAATTATAATTCAGGGTGAAAATATGAGGGTAATCCTAAAAGGAAGGCCCCATATTTTTTTATTAGTACATCTGTTTATTTCTACAACGGTTTACATCAGTTTACAGCTTGAACATTTAGCTATTTTTCGACATAATCACCATTTCTGTCGACGCATTTTTGCAAACGCTGTGTCAGTTTTTGTATGCCCATGTCATACCAGTTTGCCGCCATGCTATTCAGAAAGTTATGAACCTCTTCTTTCACCTCGTCTTGTGGTGATCAATACTATCTCCTGCAGGAGTGTATATATATCTGTACGTAACGAGCCATAAGTCCATTGTCAAAAATACGTTTGGAGCAATAATATTAAACAAATAGAAATATATGGTTCAAATGGCTCTGAGCACTATGGGACTTAACTGCTGAGGTCATCAGTCCCCTAGAACTACTTAAACGTAACTAACCTGAGGACATCACACACATCCATGCCCGAGGCAGGATTCGAACCTGCGACCGTAGCGGTCGCACGGTTCCAGACTGTAGCGCCTAGAACCGCTCGGCCACCCGGCCGGCCAAATAGAAATATAAATTTATTATCAACACAGAAGTAAATCTGAAGTTCAATGAGCCTTCAAAAGATGATCAAAGCGGTTTCTATGGTACTGTACATCTTTTCAACATTGATTTACAAATAGTGTCGCAAATCTGCCAGCACTGTGCGTTTCCTGAATCTGATGAAGTTCATTCCTTCAAATTCTCAACATTATGGATCTTGACCTAATACTATTCAGTGTTTGGCATACGCCGGACAGAGCAATCCATGGCTCTGATATATGATGATCGTAAAGGCCGTTCAATAGTACGGGTCCGATTCCCGGCGCGGTCAGGGATTTTCACCTGCCTCGAGATGATTAGGTGTTTGTGTTGTCCTCATCATTTCATCATCATTCATAAAAGTGGCGAGATTTGACTGAGCAAAGGTTGGGAATTCGTAAGGGCGCTAATAACAGCGCAGTTGAGCGCCCCACAAACCAAACACCATCATCATCATCGTTCATTAGTACCCCATCTGCCACTCTCTTCATGAAAGTTTTTCATTTGGATAGTCTCTCACAGTAACTCGAAAATGTGGGCTTACTCGATCTTGTTGTCATATCAGCTTTTGCTTAACCGGCTCTAGACCTTCAAGAAGTCGATTAATTTCCAGCTTTAGCAACACTTCTGGTAAACCTTCCGGGATGTAAGGTCGTGGTCGTGAGTCTCACCGGAGGAGAAACACCCCTCTGAAGATGTCCAGCGCAGCTCTGGACGAAACGTTAGGAGCTGAAGAGTTTCATGGACCACGACCTTACATCCCGGAAGGTTTACCAGAAGATATGTCATCCGGTCGTGAAAGCCTTCATACTATGATCTAACAACACTTCCTGAAGAATATATAAGTTTGCTACAGAACTGACAGTGCTGTTACCCCACTGCTGAATCTCCCTGCCCGTACACTCACCCCAGGCGAAGTTCTCTTTCCATTACCACATGGTGATTCGTGGAATCGCAGTAGACCGAGTTGTGTAGTTTCACTCTGCCATTCACCTTAAAAGTCACTTCGTCGCTGCTAAGAATGTTTTGAAAAACTTTGGATCGACTCCTCATCTGACTACGTACAACTCGCATACTTCCGTACGTCTGTGTGGGTCATCTTCATATTGGCCTTGAAGTAAAAGTATGCATATACGGTGTCGATTTCAGCGTTTTCTGGGTCCTTCGTAGGTTTGTTCCTGCTGTTTCATACACACTGAAAGCTTTTCTTGATTTGATTGGTGATAACTTAAAATATTGCGCGACGGCTTTAAGATACTCTTACAAGCGGGCTAACCTGCTGGTCTTAGGCGTCTTGTCACGGTCTGCGCTGCTTCCCCGGTCGGAGGTTCGAGTCCTCCCTCGGGCATGTGTGTGTGTGTGTGTGTGTGTGTGTGTGTGTGTGTGTGTGTGTGTGTGTGTGTGTGTGTTTGTGTGTGTTTGTGTGTGTGTGTGTGAGAGAGAGAGAGAGAGAGAGAGACAGAGAGAGTGAGTTGTCCTTAACGTAAGTTAGTTTAAGTTAGATTAAGTAGTGCGTAAGTTTAGGAAACGATAACCTCAGCAGTTTGTTCCTATAAGACCTTACCACAAATTAAGAAAAAAATAAAAAAATTCTCTTAGTAGTAACCTATCTGACCGTGGAAGTTCCGCTACCGACGCAGTCTCTTCAAATCCTAAATTTAATTTGGTTGTACCTTGTCGAGATGCAGGTTGGCTATTTGGAAAACGTTCGACAAACAATTGATAAACACCACTTTAATTAATTTGTCCCCACCAAAATTGGAAATAAAAGAATAAGTAAATAAATGCAGTTCTGTTGTTAACTATCTATTAATTATTTTTCAGACAGCAACAAGGAACAAACCTCAGGCTGCTAGTGTCAAGTGACTTACCAAGGCGAAACACAAGTTCAGAACAGACTATCACCAAGTGGGCAAAACAGTCAAGATTTGTTAGTGACAAATGATTTGTGGATCACCCTGTGTATATAGAGGTTTTTTTTTTACTTGAGACAACTAAATATCTCGAAAACGACGCATCGAACGAAAAAAATGTTCTATGTGAAAAGATAATAGTAAGGGAGACCAAAAATTAACAGAATTTTATTGAACTATAGACTCACAGTACTCTAGTACCCTTCAACGTATTGTCCATGTGCGTTAATGCACTTGTCCAAACGCTTTTGCCACTGCTGAAAACAGTTCTCGAACTCTTGGAGCAGGATGTTCTTCAAAGCCGTTGGAGTGTTTTCTTGGACGACATCCACATCTCTGGGACGCTTTCCTTTCAGCTTTTGCTTCACCCATGAAACAAAAAAAAGTCAGACAGAATCAGATCGGGTGAGCAGGGTGGATGAGTCACAAGCACATTTGTTTTCCGTGATCTGTCAGACCGTAGGTGTGTGGGTGGAGCATTGTCGTGGAGCAACCAGTTCCCATCATTTCTCCCATCTGTTTATTTACAACATGCTCCATTACGCACTATTTATAGCATGATATGTGTGTGTGTTCGTGTGTGTGTGTGTGTGTGTATGTGCTTGTATGTGTGTGTAGTGTAATATTTGCGTTATATGATGATGATGTGGTGAGAGAAGGGACCAGCATATGGCCAGCTCCTCACCTAAAGGACAAAGGCGAACGCCAAGCTTGACGTCCCCATCCGACGGACCATCAAGAGTACCACACGACCTCACTTAATGAGAGGTATGGTATTTAAACCAGATCATTGATTTGCAGACGCGCATACTTCCAAACTCTTGTTCAATGAGACATCCATACCAGGGAACTTCAGATTTTTGATTAAAGATTGGGCAATTTTCATTGGAAGGTAATTTTTAATGTTAATTAATTATTAAGAATTTGGTATCAACATTGCCGTTTCTCAATGTTAACGAGTGTCGTAACATGAATTTCACTCAAATAGTAATATATCAGATAATTTAAAAACAGTTTGTTAAAGAAATATTCCACATATGAGCATTGTGCACATCCTCGATAAGAGTTATTTTTATTTAAAGAAGTGTCTCACTCAATGATGTGTATAAAATTGTTTACTTGTTGTCCGGAGCGTAGCACTAAGCCGGCCGGTGTGGCCGAGCGGTTCTAGGCGCTTCAGTCTGGAACCGCGCGGCCGCTACGGTCGCATGTTCGAATCCTGCCTCGGGCATAGATGTGTGTGTTGTCCTTAGGTTAGTTAGGTTTAAGAAGTTCTAAGTTCTAGGGGACTGATGACCACAGATGTTAAGTCCCATAGTGCTCAGAGCCATTTTTTCGTAGCACTAAGCTCTCAGCAACTGTAGTTAGGAATTTGCAGCTGGTGCACGGAGAGCAGCAAGCACCACGTTTCCAAGCATTTGCCTTACGAGGTGAGATATTTTCATTTCAGAGAAAGTTTGCTACGAAAATTAAAACGTACAGGGACCATTTCATGAACACCATGATTAGGCAGATCATTACGCACAGGGTCCACTTTAATTAAAGAGATTAATAGCAGACCTCAGGATTTAATCGCTTTGTATATTTTTTTTATAAATATTATTTTAGAAATATTACAGCTATATTTAGAATTGGCCACTGAAATTGCTACACCACGAAGGTGACGTGTTACAGACGCGAAATTTAACCGACAGGAATAAGGTGCTGTGATATGCAAACGATTAGCATTTCAGAGCATTCCCACAAGGTTGGCGCCGGTGGCGACACCTACAACGTGCTGACATGAGCAAAGTTTCCAACCGATTTCTCATACACAAACAGCAGTTGACCGGCGTTCCCTTGTGAAACGTTGTTGTGATGCCTCGTGTAAGGAGGAGAAATGTGTACCATCACCTTTCCGATTTTGATAAATGTCGGACTGTAGCCTATCGCGATTCCGGTTTATCGTATCGCGACATTGCTGCTCGCGTTGGTCGAGATACAATGACTGTTAGCAGAATATGGAATCGGTGGGTTCAGGAGGGTAATACGGAACGCCATGCTGGATCCCAATGGCCTCGTATCACTAGCAGTTGAGATGACAGGCATCTTATCCGCATGGCTGTAACGGATCGTGCAGCCACGTCTCGATCCCTGAGTCAATAGATGGGGACGTTTGCAAGACAACAACCATCTGCACGAACAGTTCGACGACGTTTGCAGCAGCATGGACTGTCAGCTGGGAGACCATGGCTGCGGTTACCCTTGACGCTGCTTCACAGACAGGAACGCCTGCGATGGTGCACTCAACGACTACCTTCGGTGTACGAATGGCAAAACGTCATTTTTTCGGATGAATCCAGGTTCTGTTTACAGCGTCATGATGGTCGCATCCGTGTTTGGCGACATCGCGCCACTTTGAAGTGACACTTTGAAGTGGACGTTACATTTGAGATGTGTTACGACCCGTGGGTCTACCCTTCATTCGATCCCTGCGAAACACTACATTTCAGCAGGATAATGCACGACCGCATGTTTCAGGTCCTGTACGAGCCTTTCTGGATACAGAAAATGTTCGACTGCTGCCCTGGCCAGCACATTCTCCAGATCTCTCACCAATTGAAAACGTCTGGTGAATGGTGGCTGAGCAACTGGCTCGTGACAATACGCCAGTCACTATTCTTGATTAACTGTGGTATCGTGTTGTAGGTGGATGGGCAGCTGTACCTGTACACGCCATCCAAGCTCTGTTTGACTCAACGCCCAGGCGTATAAAGGCCGTTATTACGGCCAGAGGTGGTTGTTCTGGGTACTGATTTCCCAGGATCTATGCACCCAAATTGCCTGAAAATGTAATCACATGTCTGTTCTAGTATAATATATTTGTCCAAAGAATACCCGTTTATCACCTGCATTTCTCCTTGGCGTAGCAATTTTAATGGCAAGTAGTGTATTATAAAACATACGAAATGTATAAAAAATATGTAAACTAACTGGGCAAAGGAAATGATGAAAGACCTCCAGAAACTAAATATCTCCACAGAAGAAATAACGAACAGGGAAAAATACAGAGAAAAAAAAATCAGTAATTAGAAGAAACACCAAAAGAGAAGCAACCAGGAATGAAGTGGACAGAAGGGAGGAAGAAGAAACACAGTGAATATATGAGACGTATTTGGGGAGAGAAAAGAAAGACAAAAATAAGTGCCTTGAAAATTGATTGTATTTTAATGCTCTCCTAAATGGGCAATTAACGATGATAATAATAATAATAATTAATATTATAAAACAGGGCCACATTCATGTTCCATTCTCGCAGGTACATAGGGGCAAGACGAGGAGGTGGGGTAAGACGGGGAAGGGCTATAAGCTATAGTTAAAGTGATGCCATCTGTGGATAGCTACGTCATCAATACACAGGTCTCAGTGTGTTGACATTGCTGAACCTTAGTTTCGCGGCGGTTTCTGTGAGCTTTGTAAGTTATGTACAATTGTTATACTGATTTGCAATGTTTTACACCTTTCGAGGTCCTAAAACGTGTTTCGTGAACATTTGTCCAGACTGTATATATAGCACTGAACAGTACGTCTTATTAACAGTAAACTGCTGTGTCAGTAGTCAATGTTCACTAAATAGTGTTCATGTAGGCGTAACTTAACCTTACATCATGGTAGGGGGCAAGACGGGGTGGGGCGTGATGGGCAGCTTCCCCGTCTTGCCCCTACTATTTGTCCAACCATTGCGTTCTTACCGTCTCATGTGTTTACCTCGCTGCGGGTTTTGAACACGTAAATTATACGTTGAAGTTTATTCGGCAAAGCCCTCATTCATTCAGCTACAATGACCACAGCAGTGAACGGGTTTCGGAAAACAGGCATTTGGCCTGTAAACAGAAATGTGTTTCAGGAAAGTGATTACCTTCCCTGCTCAATTACAGACGTTCATCGAGCTCACACATCTGAAGTTAACAGAAACAGAAGACCAAATACCAGAGGTGTTGTCAAGACGTAAAACAACTGAACAATTAACAACTGACGATCAAGCCTCTGTTTCGTCTAACTTTCAGGTTACCAGCGGTGAAATAGTGTTAGCTATTCCAAAGGTGGATAAAAAAAAACCAAAAGGAAACCATCTAACAGGCGTGGAAAACCCATTGTTTTAACCGAATCTCCTTATAGGAGTGAACTATCTGAAGAAATTAAACGAAAAGGAGTCCAGAAATGTGCTGCATGTAAACGAAAACTCTTCTCAAAGACGTTTAATAAACCTGGGATACCACCAAAAGGACATAACGACAACGAAAAAGTGACAAACGTTACTGACGTCTTAACCACCCCTTCATGCTCCAGGGATAATTAACTGAGGTCGAATGACAAGGAGGAAGAGAGTGGAGAACGTTTACACTGCTACGACTTCTCTGAAGGAGGCTGGATACGGTGTATTAGCTACGGACGCTGGGCCCACGACACTTGTGCACGGATAGAAAGTGATGATGACGAAGCTGTCCACACTTGTGTACTATGTGAAAGTAAGAGGCCTAAATAAAACGTAATACCTGATTCTACAATTCGCAGAACCATGTTTCGAAACCTTATCGTCACATGATTTCGTTATTCCAGTCCTTATTTAAGCTTTAGAGATGAATTCATGCTAATTCCCCATCTTACCCCGGATGTGGGGCAAGACGGGGAATTGGTAGTTTATGTTTCAAATCGAGATACTTCTAACTAAATGTAACAAGTCTGCAGGTTTCTTTGCATGCTGTTGTAATTCAATGGTTAAGTAAACAAATGATAATCAAACCTACTTGAATTTGTTTTATTTGACCCTTTTGTAAGGGTTTAAAGTTAGCTTCCCCATCTTGCGCCGCCTTCCCCTATATTTATGGTTTCTCTCGCACTTCGAAATGCACAAAGTCAGCCAAAGCTGAACAACAACGAAGTTACAACGAACCAACCAACCACACCAAGAGATCAAAACCAAACAAAAAAAAAATTGGAAAGGAAACTTTCAATGTGTGTCTGTCCGTAACGACGGCAGTTGGTGTGGTGGGCTGTCAGTGGCAGGACCTTCCTCCCCCCACCACCAGTCCCTCACCTGCCGCTGGGAGACAGTTGAATGTAGACTTGGCCACTGTTTCTATGTTTCGATACAGTGTATCGATACGTGGAACTGTTTTAGTGTTTCGGAACGGCTGTGGTTCACTGTTTCGAAACAGTGGTGTTTCATTCCGCCCTTGTTTCAGATAACCGCACCAGATTCGATCTCCAGCCAGACACAGAAACTGTATCGTTGTTTCAAAATAAGGCTGTTTCAGTCCACCTGCGCTTGGAACGGACTAATTGTATCGAAACAGTGATGTTTCATTCCGCTCTGTGTCGTACGAGATTCGGGCACGGCACAGATACTGAAACACAACATAACACTTCATTGAAACACTTTCAAGAGTGTCGAATTCTTTTTGACAAGCAATAGAATGAAGCTTAAGATATCCGAAAATAAAGCTTCGTTTCTAGCTGACTGTCCTATTACGAAATGGCGTAACATCTGCTTTATAAACACTAACCAAACAATGAAACAACGCATACTATTCCCATTCAAAATAATAAATATGTGAAAATCATTCGAATAAATTACACTTTTTTTATAACATACGCTTCTCTTTTCATGTACAGTAATCGTATTAAGGAACCCAAGTAAGCCTACAACATTTTGAATAAAAAAGGCTTAGAGTGACAGTTATTAGACCCATACATAAATTTGATCTAGGTATAGTTGCAAGCAATCTGTTTACACTATCAGTGATATGTCAATGGTGAACGGGAAGGGCTGGGAAGCATGGTGACTTTATAGTAAAGGTTCGAAACACCTTGAAAGACAAAATTTTTTTCTGTTATATTTTGTTATTTATTCGAATTATCTGGCGTTATTTGTGAGTCTATAGTCACTGTGCCTATTATCCACAATGACTCCCTTTGTGTGCATGGAAATAAGCAGGATGGGTATATTACCCATACTATCGGAATGTGGGAATCCCAGTAGCATATCCGTTGTTTCTGCAGTTTGCTCCTACGTCCAGTTCCGTCCGTGGTGGTTCTTCTGTCTTCTGCTATGGCTTTCCTCAGCCAATTGAAAAGTATGAAAGTCACACAACACGAAAGCAGCGCATTTGCTGCAGGAAATACGAAACTGCCAAGACGCCCAGGTGATAGTTTCATACTTTCTGCGAAATGATTAGCGCTCTCGCACCTCACTTGTGTATATGAACATACTTATGCAGTAGACATTAAAGATGATAAAATGTGTAGGTTTATTAGATTACAAAACACAAACTGTTTCACTGTTTCGAAACAGCGTGTCGAAACATTACATTGTACTGTTTCATTAGTTTCGAAACAGTTACGTGTTTCAGTTTGCCCATCTCTAGTGTGGTGGGCTGTCAGTGGCAGGACCTTCCTCCCCCCACCACCAGTCCCTCACCTGCCGCTGGGAGACAGTTGAACGCCGCCAACGGTTTCCCCGGCGGCGGCGGAATCGCCCTCACACTCACACGTGCCGCGCTTTCCTTTCGGCCATTTCTGCGCCTGGTCACGCGCGCTCGGCCGCTCACGGACACGCGTGTCGCGGAATTCTGACCGAGCCGGCCGTGTCTGAGAAACCTCCGACCTCTCCGCGCTGGCCGTCCACGCGGCTACATTGCTCCTGCGCGGATGTCCTCTGGTAGCGCTGCGTCTTTTCCATTCACAGTCCCGTGTGACTTCCTGGAGCTGACAGTTTGAGGGACGACATCAATTACAGCTAGTTTGGGTAAACCAGTTGTCGGCCACTGCTGTATCTAAAGCCGTCGGCACACGGACCGTCCATCCGAACGTTGAGCGTTGAGCGCGCCCAGTTTCTGACGTCATAGCGTGGAACAACAAGTTCGGGGATCCTTCCGAACGTGCAGAGCAATATCGGGCGTGTCAGATATTCTGAGCGTGCGTCTCAGCGTTGACCAATGAGATGGTACAACGCCACCTACGTCATACGCACGCCGTCTCCCTTCAGTACAGAGTTGTGAGGCGCCATATTGGCATTCATATCAAGCTTATATGTATATATGACGTTTCTGAGCACCAGCAAATTGAGAATCACTGGAAAACCCGTTGTTAGTTATGTGATTCGTTGCAATAAAATAATGAGAAACATCATATTCGTGGCAAAAGAATTATTGTAACTTGCGTATTATGAGGGTAGGCTATTTGAAGGCAGCGACACACTGAAGATCCACCAAACGCGCATTGTTCCTGGTCCAATTTGATATAATTAAATTTCAATTAGTAACATAATTGTCTACATTAACGTTTTTAGCACGGCGTAACACATATGGTTACGTACACAGAGGTGATTGTTGGTTTAGTGTAATGAGTAGCGTCTGTGTACATGGATGAAATTTTGTTGGGACGGTGGTTCGCGTCTTGACACATCCAAATCTTTTTTTCTAACATTCGCGTTTTTATTAGGTTCTGATACTTTATTATTAGTTTAATATAAGTATATGCTATAATATTTGATGTTATGTAAATATAAGTTCGCCGCCGGCCGGAGTGGCCGAGCGGTTCTAGGCGCTACAGTCTGGAACTGCGCAACCGCTACGGTCGCAGGTTCGAATCCTACCTCGGGCATGGATGTATGTGATCTCCTTAAGTTAGTTAGGTTTAAGTAGTTCAAAGTTCTAGGGGACTGATGACCTCAGATGTTAAGTCCCATGGTGCTCAGAGCCATTTAAACCATTTTTTATAAGTTCGCCTTTTTTTGAGGGGCGACTTTGTTCGATTGGCTTAATCAACAGGTCAGGTTGCGCTACTTGTATAAAGATATTTTGCTCCTTTTTCTTTTACGCTTCGTAATTCACTTATTGCAGAGCTTCTGCTACTGGGTAGGAACAGGGATCAACTAAGACTGACCTTGGGGTTTTAGTAAAATGTGGTAATGATGAAATACTGGTAATGTTTATCTTATGCAGAGAAGTATTCCAAATTTGTACCGCGCTGTTTGTAATGGAACTTTTATAAGCCTGTGTCCTCATTGATTGGACATGGTACTTTCCTTTTCGTGGACGATGGAGGAAATGCGCGTTTTAATAAAGCTAACTTGGGAATTTTACGCGCGCCCGTTGAGTAAACAGTGTGATTTACGAACTACAGACATCCCTGAACTGCCGCTGGAGTGCGTTGCGATCGGGTATACCACGTTGGGGTTCACGTACCGTATGTACAAGTCGCATCGTTCCTGAGCGTTCAGCAGCACGTTGAACTTGGCACGCCCAACGTTAACGTTCGTCAGCACGGTCCGTGTGCCGACGGCTTTATACAGGGTGCTCCATTGATTGTGACCAGACCAAATATCTCACGAAATAAGCGTCCGCCCGCGGTAGCTGAGTGGTCAGCGCGACGGAATGTCAATCCTAAGGGCCCGGGTTCGATTCCCGGCTGGGTCGAAGATTTTCTCCGCTCAGGGACTGGGTGTTGAGTTGTCCTAATCATCATCATTTCATCCTCATCGACTCGCAAGTCGCCGAAGTGGCGTCAGATCGATAGACTTGCACCATGCGAACGGTCTACCCGACGGGAGGTCCTAGCCACACATCATCATCATCATCATCAGCCTGAAACGAAAAAAACTACAGAGAACGAAACTCGTCTAGCTTGAAGGGGGAAACCAGAGGGGGCTATTGTTGGCCCACGAGATGGTGTTGCCATAGGTCAAACGGATATCAAATACCTTTTTTTAAAATAGGAACCCCCATTTCTTATTACATATTCGTGTAGTACGTAAAGAAATATGAATGTTTTAGTTGGACCACTTTTTCGCTTTTTGATAGTGAAAGGTGGCTACATTGAGTCACAGCGCCAGAGATTGCGCCAAAGATTATTATTCCGCCTCCTCCGCTGGGGCAGTAGTAGTTCAGAGGTTCCCGTGGGCAGTACTTGTTGAGAGGATGTCGAGAGCAGTACTAGTTCAAAGGATGTTGTGTGCAGTACTTGTTGAGAGGATGTTGAGAGCAGTACTAGTTCAAAGGATGTTGTGTGCAGTACTTGTTGAGAGGATGTTGAGAGCAGTACTAGTTCAAAGGATGTTGTGTGCAGTACTTGTTGAGAGGATGTCGAGAGCAGTACTAGTTCAAAGGATGTTGTGTGCAGTACTTGTTGAGAGGATGTCGAGAGCAGTACTAGTTCAAAGGATGTTGTGTGCAGTACTTGTTGAGAGGATGTCGAGAGCAGTACTAGTTCAAAGGATGTTGTGTGCAGTACTTGTTGAGAGGATGTCGAGAGCAGTACTAGTTCAAAGGATGTTGTGTGCAGTTGTTGTTCTGTTGGGCGAGACAGTAGATGCTGTTCGGTTGGTGTAATGTATAGATGGAAGATGTTGCAATGATCACAGTGTATTTTTCGTCAATATATATTGAGGTAAAAAAAATTATTTCACACTTCGTCAATGACAATGCCTCTTGGTCACAGGTTCAGTCAACAAAGCATCTGGCTCGTGTTCGTGTATTAGACTTGTAATTCTGGTTTCTATGTGCAATTATAATAGTATTTCTGGTTTTCAATTAGTTCATTGTAAATGGTGTTTAAAATTTCTTGCCGTATTGAGGAAGAACCGTGCCAGATACATGTACGTGGAATCACACTACCACACACAGAACAGTTACACTTGTGCTTTGTTGTTTCGTAGCTTTTATAGTTACAGGGGACTTAATTAATCAATTGTCTTAACGGAAATTTCCTTTCATTCTTTATTGTTATTTTATGCAGTCAGATTGCGTACTAATACTACTCAGGGCCAACCGGTTACGAGACTTCGTAACCGGACACACAGCTACTAAAATTATTGCATTTTAATTAAGCCCCCATGCAATAGATGGCGCTGTAATAACAGACATATGGTTCACAATTTCAGATGAACGGTTGGTAACAGGTAGTTTTTTTTTAAATTCAAATACAAAACGTAGGTACGTTTGAACATTTTATTTCGGTTGTTCCAATGTAATACATGTACCTTTGTAAACTTATCATTTCTGAGAACGCATGCTGTTAAAGCGTGATTACCTGTAAATACCACAATAATGCAATAAATGCTCAAAATGATGTCCGTCAACCTCAGTGCACTTGGCAATACCTGTAACGACATTCCTCTCAACAGCGAGTAGTTCGCCTTCCGTAATGTTCGCACATGCATTGACAATGCGCTGACGCATGTTGTCAGGCGTTGTCGGTGGATTACGATAGTAAATATCCTTCATCTTTCCCCACAGAAAGAAATCCGGGGATGTCAGTTCCGGTAAACGTGCGGTTCGACGACCCATCCACCTCTCATGAAATGTGCTAATCAATACCGCTTCAACCGCACGCGAGCTATGTGCCGGACATCCATCATGTAGGAAGTACGTGGCCATTCTGTCGTGGAGGGAAACATCTTGTAGTAACATCGGTAGAACATTAGCTAGGAAATCAGCATACATTGCACCATTTAGATCGCCATCGATAAATGGGGGCCCATTATCCTTCCTCCCATAATGCCGCACCATACATTAATCCGCCAAAGTCGCTGATGTTCCACTTGTCGCAGCCATAGCGGGTTTTCCGTTGCCCAATAGTGCATATTATGCCGGTTTACGTTACCGCTGTTGGTGAATGACGCTTCGTCGTTAAATAGAAGACATGCAAAAAAATCTGTCATCGTCCCGTAATTTCTCTTGTGCGCAGTGGCAGAACTGTACACAACGTTCAAAGTCGTCGCCATGCAATTCCTGGTGCATATTACTATGGTACGGGTGCAATCGATGTTGATGTAGCATTCTCAATACCGAGGTTTTTGAGATCAGCTACTGATGTGCGGATTAGCCGCGACAGCAGGTACAACACCTACTTGGGCATCATCATTTGTTGCAGGTCGTGGCTGACGTTTCACATGTGACTGAACACTTCCTGTTCCCTTAAATAACGTAACTATCCGGCGAACGGTGCGGACACTTGGATGATCTCGTCCAGGATGTCGAGCAGCATACATAGCACACGCTCGTTGGACATTTTGATCACAATAGCCATACATCAACACGATATCGACCTTTTCCGCAATTGGTAAACGGTCCATTTTAACACGGGTAATGTATCACGAAGCAAATACCGTCCGCACTGGTGGAATGTTACGTGATACCACGAACTTATACGTTTTTGATCATTACAGCGCCATCTATCACAAATCGAAAAAAGTGGTCCAACCAAAACATTCGTATTTCTTTAAGTACCACACGAATATCTAATAAAAAATGGGGGTTCCTATTTTTAAAAAATGCAGTTGATATCCGTTTGATCTATGGCAGCGCCATCTAGCGGACCACCCATAGCGCCATCTGGTTTCCCCCTTCAAGCTACACGAGTTTCGTTCTTTGTAGTGTTTTCGTTTGACGCTTATTTCCTGAGATATTTGGCCCGGTAACTGTCAATGGACCACCCTGTGTGTGGGACCTGATAACTCCTTCAGCATCAACTAAGGCCTGAAGATGGTGGATTGAAGCCCGAAACTGGGAGCTACACAATAAATGACAACATAATGACGGCTGTACATGTATCCTTTTCTTACAATAGTGGAATACCGTAGTTCCCCAGACCTCTTGGTACAAGGATGGACATAAAAGAAATGTTCAAAGCCATCTTGGCACAGCACACATGTGCCGGTGGGGTCTTAAATAAGTGGGGTCAGTGCAGTTTCTTTACTATCAACGTAAAGAAGGCCATAAGGCTCTGCGCCGAAATATCATGGCAGGAAGTTGCAGACATCCGAATGTGATCCAAAGTCTTGAAAAGAGTCTACTGCAACACACTTGTATGTTTCAGTCGAATATGACAATAATATTAATGTAAACTAAAATGAAACTAGTTTATTATAAACGACTTATGTCTCTGATGGGCTTTACAGTGCGGATCGCTGTGTACGACCGCAGTGCCAAAGATACTGTTTCTGGTCTGAGATAGTAGTGTTGGAGTAATAGAGCGCTAGGCGATAGGTATCTGCCTGTGAGCGAAAGACGATGGATTAGGCAGTTTTTGTGGTGTGCTGTGTGAAGTAACCAAGTGTTAGATTAATCTAGGAATTACGAGAACATGTAAGCAGAGGTCTTGATACATGCAAGATAAAGATGTCTAATAATTATGATGTTCGTTTTACCAGCACGCTAGTATAGATGAGTTGGCTGTTAACTGTCAATCTTTAAGTAACTCCAGAATGTACGTAAACTGATTTGATAAAAAAGGCTAGATAGATATTTCACTTTTCTAATGTTTCCAAGATGCGTTAACAGAGCTATATGTAACTTCATGATCTGCATTTATGCAGGCTTAGTGAGGTTAGATAATTCTTGCTGTTTAAATCTGATTATTCGTGAATCAATAAGTAAATATGTTGTATTTTTCGGACCAAATACAATTGTCAAATGTTTTCAAAGACAAACTTGGCTTGCAATATAATTTTGCTAAAAAAAGGTCAGTGTTAGTAATTCACTACAATCAGTACCACCTCTCTGTCCAGGTCATACGTTTTTGTAAGAAGTTGGATTTTTCTCAAACGTTTTCATTCATCAGCCAAATGAATTTCATGTCCATCTCAAAATATTACGGCCAGAATTGCACACCGCTGGGACTGTAGATAGCATATTTTTTTCATGAGAGACCAGAATATATCGCGTTCCAACGTTTCTGCTTTAGAGGTACGACGATTTAATTTATTTATTGTTATGTGAACAGGGACCAAGGTTATCAGTTTTGAACAGGGGCAGAGGATTCAGTGCCTCAGGGGCTAAATGTATGTTGCAGTGACTGACTGTACTTCATTAATAAGTTTCCTTCAATTTACGTCTATGGTCACAAACTTTTTGTTAAAAGATTACCGGTTTAGGTCTATAATGACCATCATCAGATCTGTTTTATAAAAACAAAGTCCTAAACAGATCTCATGATGGTCATTATAGACCGAAACCGGTAATCTGTTAACAAAAAGTCTGTGACCATAGACGTAATGTAAGGGAAACTTATTGCATATACAGGTCACTGTTTTATTCGAGACAATGTCGGAGCTTGTGTGTTTCTTTATTCATATTGGGAGTTGCACTGCCCAGTCAATACATATACAAGTTTTTGCTAACAGTAACACACAGTAAGCACACCACTTGCTGTTAGAACACGCTACACGACAATTCGAGTTTTGTATCCATTCCACAGTTCAGACATTCGTTCAGTGTAAACTTAAAGTTTTATTTTTTAAAAGAACGTTACAGCCACACGGAAGTATTAACTGTGAGGGCTATTCGGAAAAGTAAGGTCCGATCGGTTCCGAAAACGAAGCCACAGTGACAATCAAAAATGTTTCAATTGCAACAGTTAGCTACACTTCTAGCTACTTCTCCACATTGCCGCCGCTCTGACTTAAACATCTGCGTAGCGTTGTAGCAACTTTCCAACACCCACGTCATAGAAGGCAGCCGCCTGCGCATTGTGCCAATTCCCTACGCTGATATGCAGCTTGTTATCTGTCCCAAAATGTTGTCTTCATAGCCAGCGGTTCACGTGTGCAGAGATGAAAATCAGAGGTCCCCAAGTCTGGGCTGCATGGCGGGTGATCAAACTTTTCCCATCGAAAACTCTACAGGAGGGTCATTATTCCCCTGTACTGTGCAGCGGAGAACTCTGACGAAGAAGGAAATGCATAACATTTATGTTGTGTGGGGTTGCATGAAATCAGGCGAAATCTCGCGGCAGCCACCCATACTTGGCGGGAGACACTGTTTTCTAGGCGTCTTTACGTGCTCACTGTGCGCCCAGAACAACAAAGAGCGACATGACTCAGTCGACACACTAGAGACACTGCCCAACACATATATGCAAAACTTTTCACTAAAATTAAAATCACTCTGCGCCGTAATTACTGCAGTGGCACTGGTCCAGCAACCGTAATAGGTCTTTATACACAAAAAATGGTCTTGGTTGCGCAAGATAGGTTTATTTAATCTTCACATGTGATGCATTTCACATGTTCCAGGAGTCATCAGTCAGTCGAATAAAGAGTCTTGGTAATCGTGACCGAGATGTCGAACGTAATTAAAAGTTCCGTAGAATCTGGAGGTGACAGCCAGATAGCCACAGTCGATGCGTCATTACATCACTGATGAAATTCTTCCTACTAAAAGCGATTAAAAGTCCCAAAGAACTGGGAGGAAACAGCCAGACAGCCACTGTCAATGTGTCTTTATATCACCCAGTGACAGTGGCTGTATGGCTGTTTCCTCCCAGATCTTTGGGACTTTTAATCGCTTTTAGTAGGAAGAATTTCATCAGTGATGTAATGACGCATCGACTGTGGCTATCTGGCTGTCACCTCCAGATTCTATGGAACTTTTACTTACGTTCGACGTCTCGCTCACGTTTAGCAAGAGTTTTTATTCGGTTGTCTGATGATGTCTAGGACAGGCGAAACGCGTCACGTGTGAAGGTTAAATAAATCTATTTTGTGCAACAAAGACAGTTGTTTCTGTATGTAAAGCTGTTCACTGTGGTTTTCATTTCGAGATCGATTGGAGTTTACTTTCCGAATAACCCTCTTATGATGCCCTCGTATGACGCTGCCTTATTTAATCACAAGTCTTCCAAAGCTTTGTCAGTGTAGAAGACTAGATCCTGTATGTATTCAAAATCAACTCCACTTTCTGCCATTATCACATCATCAGACACTTCTTCTCCCTCACAGCGGGCTTCAATGTTCCCTTTCCTTCTATTCGCTCTCTCTTCTGGGTTTCACATAGGAAATTTTCTTGATCTTTTGCTTGTAATTTCACAGAGGGCTGTTCTGACTATTCTACATTTTACATGCTAAATCAGTCCTACCGAACACCATTCTTTGTCGATTTGTTCGCATTTTTCCTGCAACCATTTCAGTTTAGCTGTCGTGAACCTCAGGTCATTTATTACACACTGATATTGTCCTGCATCTTCCTGAACATTTTTTTTATCTTTCTTTCATCGATCAGTTGAAGTTTTTCTTGCATCACGGGCGTTAACCGTTAGCAGTTTTGTTTAACAAAGAGTTAGAGTACACCCAACGTCTCGTGAAATCTACGATAATGAGGGAAGCTGGAGAAATGAATAAAAATTTTTGCGCTGGCCAGGATCTGAACCCAAGAAGCCTTGCATAGTAGGCAGGTGTGCTAGCCATTACACCACTACTGCACTCCAGCTGACATACTTTCATGGACTAGCCTCCTCCAATGCCTTCCTAACACGAACTTCACGTCTGTAGCTTATATTCCCCTTTTTACACCGTCACTATTGCGTAGGCTCTCTGGTATTGGAATAACATCCCAGCATTGGACATAATGGGCGTGGGTGATCTATAGCGGAATATACGCTGAACATGTGTACTGGAGTTTGTGTTAGGGAGGGCACTGGAGTAGGATACTCTGTGCAGGTGTGTTATATGTAGTCCAGTGGTGCCGGCACGGTAGCTCAGCGTGTTCGGTCAGAGGGTTACGTGCCCTCTGTAACAGAAAAACTGAGTTAATCGATGAACAACGATCTTCACTGGACGTCTTACGACGTCCTCTCCGAGCAGATGCTACGAACAAAACCGAACAAAATGAGATTAAAAAAAAAAAAATTGGTGGTGTAATAGCTAACCCACGTGTCAAGAAGGCATAAATGCAAGTCCCACCAGTGGCACAAATTTTAATTCATTTCTTCAGCTTTCATCATGATCGTAGATAAAGATGAGACTCAAATGTCTCGAGGAAAATTTAATTATCCGAGGGTTGGAACTTAAATGCTGGCAACTATTTATTCACAACCGATACAATAGAGTTACTTGTTTGCACCTGTTACTGTCCTTCAGAGTGGTCACCAGCGTTCTGTAGAACCCGTTACCAGCGATGTGGAAGGCGTAGTATTCATTTAGCAGAGCCTTTTCCGTTGTGAGAATGGAGTGGTCTAAAGATTCTCGCGTACGACTGTGATGGTGTTATCCTAACGCATTACGTTCCTCCACGGCAGACCGTCAATGCACAACATTACTGTTCGTTTTTGGAGCACCACCTGCGATCAGCTTTGCGAAAGAAGCGGCGACACTCTGCTTAAACCACCCATCATTTTGCACGACAATGCGCGGGCGCATACAGCGCAAGCTGTAGCTGCTCTGTTCGGTCGATGGGACTGGCAAGTTCTGTACCATCCACTTCGATTTCATTTCGAAGATGAAGGAACCACTTCGTGGCATTCGCTTCAGCACTCTTCCAGAGACTCGACAGGCAGTAGATCGCTCCATTCGCACCATCAACAGAACAGGCTCTGACAGCGGTATACTACACCTTCCACATCGCTGGCAACGGGTTCTACTCAACGCTAGTAACTACTTTGAAGGACACTAATAGGTGCAAACATGTAACTCTTTTGTGTCGGTTGTGAATAAGCAGTTGCAACTATTTAAGTTCCAACGCTCGTATCATGTCTCGCGAAATGATCACAGACACACTCCTTAAGGTGGCTTGCGGATGATAGATGTAGATGGAGGAGTTCACGCTTTCACCTTCTCACAGTGCACAGAGCTACGATATATAGCACTTCGGCTTAAACTCTCTTAATCTGGCAGTTAAACAGCCGAGACGCCAGCTCATATGTCGTAGCTTAAGCAGCCGTTTTTCTTTCTCCTTTGCTGTCTTTACGAAGTACGCTACCCGTTACCTACGTATAAATGTTCGCAAGTACTGATGACTTAGTTCCATCACATTCGTCAGAAATGCTACTACTAGTTTCTCAGCCTAACGGTAACTCCAGAAGTAGTGCAGTAATTTCGGTCGGATTATAACACGGGCCGAAACACCCACACGTTTCCACCAAATTACTGCTTTCCGCTTTTCAGTTGCATCATAAGTTGAGAAAGCAACTTCACTGGGGGGAGGGGGGGGGGGGGTGTTTCGAACATCGCGGTTTCACCGAGTGGCAGTCTAATGGCGCAGACCATAAAGCCATCGAGTTTTACGGCTTTGTTGACCACATATAATAACTTGTGCCCTAATTTTCGCAGGGACGTTCGCTCTTCCGTGTTCTTCTAGTATTACTGTTTGTGGGTGTACAGTCGCAGGATTCAAAAGCTTGCTACCGAGCGAGGTGGTGCAGTGGTTAGCACACTGGACTCGCATTCGGGAGGACGACGGTTCAATTCCGCGTCCTGCTATCCTGATTTAGGTTTTCCATGATTTCCCTAAATCGCTCCAGGCAAATTCCGGCATTGTTCATTTGAAAGGGCACGGCCGAGTTCCTTGCCCGTCTTTCCCTAATCCGATGAGACCGTTGACCTCGCTCTTTGGTCTCTGACCTCACACAATGCAAATCAAAAGCTTGAGATATGAGATATTGGCACACCTTGCCACGTGACCTTGAGGTCATGCATTGTAATGACGCGTCGACCAGCGGTCGTATTGTCACAATTATTGTGATAAATCTTAACGGAAAATACACGTTGTGAAATGATCCACGGCTAAATGATTACTAAATGGCAAGTAGATACGACAGACACATATCATTCCCATCTTTTTCGCAACTCCTCAGGTATGCCAACACTGGTTACAAAATTTCCCGTTTCTCTGCACCATCCGGCCTTCTTGATTGATACGCTGGAGTCATGAGACGAAACGGCGAGGTCATCAGTCCCGCGATTCAAAAGTTACTTGCGTAAGAGGCAGGTTTTGCTAAAAGCGGGAGGATATAGTCAGATGGTTCAAACTATAAAGCGAGGAAACTAAAAACACACACATTGTTGTTGTTGTTGTGGTCTTCAGTCCCGAGACTAGTTTGATGCAGCTCTCCACGCTACTCTATCCTGTGCAAGCTTCTTCATCTCCCAGTACCTACTGCAACCTACATCCTTCTGAATCTGCTTAGTGTATTCATCTCTTGGTCTCCCTCTACGATTTTTACCCTCTACACTGCTCTCCAATACTAAATTGGTGATCCCTTGATGCCTCAGAACAAGTCCTACCAACCGATCCCTTCTTCTGGTCAATTTGTGCCACAAACTTCTCTTCTCCCCAATCCTATTCAATATTTCTTCATTAGTTATGTGATCTACCCATCTAATCTTCAGCATTCTTCTGTAGCACCACATTTGGAAAGCTTCTATTCTCTTCTTGTCCAAACTATTTACCGTCCATGTTTCACTTCCATACATGGCTACACTCCATACAAATACTTTCAGAAATGACTTCCTCACACTTAAATCTATACTCGATGTTAACAAATTTCTCTTCTTCAGAAACGCTTTCCTTGCCATTGCCAATCTACATTTTATATCCTCTCTACTTCGACCATCATCAGTTATTTTGCTCCCCAAATAGCAAAACTCCTTTACTACCTTAAGTGTCTCATTTCCTAATCTAATACCCTCAACATCACCCGACTTAATTCGACTACATTCCATTATCCTCGTTTTGCTTTTGTTGATGTTCATCTTATATCCTCCCTTCAAGACACCATCCATTCCGTTCGACTGCTCTTCCAAGTCCTTTGCTGTCTCTGACAGAATGACAATGTCATCGGCGAAGCTCAAAGTTTTTATTTCTTCTCCATGGATTTTAATACCTACTCCGAATTTTTCTTTTGTTTCCTTTACTGCTTGCTCAATATACAGATTGAATAACATCGGGGAGAGGCTACAACCCTGTCTTACTCCCTTCCCAACCACTGCTTCCCTTTCATGTCCCTCGACTCTTATAACTGCCACCTGGTTTCTGTACAAATTGTAAATAGCCTTTCGCTCCCTGTATTTTACCCCTGCCACCTTTAGAATTTGAAAGAGAGTATTCCAATCAACATTGTCAAAAGCATTCTCTAAGTCTACAAATGCTAGAAACGTAGGTGTGCCTTTCCTTAATCTTTCTTCTAAGATAAGTCGTAAGGTCAGTATTGCCTCACGTGTTCCAGTATTTTTACGGAATCCAAACTGATCTTCCCCGAGGTCGGCTTCTACTAGTTTTTCCATTCGTCTGTAAAGCATTCGTGTTAGTATTTTGCAGCTGTGGCTTATTAAACTGATTGTTCGGTAATTCTCACATCTATCAACAGCTGCTTTCTTTGGGATTGGAATTATTATATTCTTCTTGAAGTCTGAGGGTATTTCGCCTCTTTCATACATCTTGCTCACCAGATGGTAGAGTTTTGTCAGGACTGGCTCTCCCAAGGCCGTCAGTAGTTCCAATGGAATGTTGTCTACTCCGGGGGCCTTGTTTCGACTCAGGTCTTTCAGTGCTCTGTCAAACTCTTCACGCAGTATCGTATCTCCCATTTCATCTTCATCTACATCCTCTTCCATTTCCATAATATTTTCCTCAAGTACATCGCCCATGTATAGACCCTCTATATACACCTTCCACCTTTCTGCTTTCCCTTCTTTGCTTAGAACTGGGTTTCCATCTGAGCTCTTGATGTTCATACAAGTGTTTATCTTATCTCCAAAGGTCTCTTTAATTTTCGTGTAGGCAGTATCTATCTTACCCCTAATGAGATAAGCCTCTACATCCTTACATTTGTAGCCCACATCTCGTGGTCGTGCGGTAGCTTTCTCGCTTCCCACGCCCGGGTTCCCGGGTTCGATTCCCGGCGGGGTCAGGGATTTTCTCTGCCTCGTGATGGCTGGGTGTTGTGTGCTGTCCTTTAGGTTAGTTAGCTTTAAGTAGTTCACAGTCTGCTTTCCGCAGCACTGCGGCGAGGACGTCTTGTTTACGTCCCGTCCGCGCGGTCGCGAGTGCCCGTCGTTGTTTACTACTGCGTTGTCGCTAGTTTAGAGTCCATCACTACCGACGCAACATGGCACATTCATACAGACAAACCACCATCAAGATCAGTTTTCAACCCGATCATGCACGACCGCGAGCTTTTGAAGTGGAACGTTTTCTCCGTGACGACGTTAAAATTGAACCGCGAGACATAATTGGTATCCATCTCTCTATCACGAGCAGTGTTGTCTACGTCAAGCTAGTAAGTGACGAGGTGTGCAACAGAATCGTGCGCGCACATGCGAACGATCTTAAATTCAAACACTCTGATGGCCATATTGGGGCGGTCTCTATCGATCACGCGGGGCTTGGCCTCCGTACGATACGCGTCTTCGAACTCCCTTTCGAAGTACCACCGGACGTAGTCACCGCGGCTTTCCAGCCCTACGGCAGAGTGATCAGCCATATGGCCGAAAAATGGACCACCTTTACAACGTACCCCGTTCTTAACGGGGTGCGACAGATAAAAATTGAACTGACCAAACATGTTCCGTCATATCTTGTCATCGGGGGATGTAGGGCGATCATTATGTATGACGGTCAGCCACGCACTTGCTCTGGTTGTGGCCAAGAAGGGCACGTCCGGTCGGATTGTCTCCGACGACGGCTTACTCAAATCCCGACAGGTGAATCTATGACTCCTTCTACGGTGACGACACTTCCTCTCAATTACGCAGAAGTTACACGGGCAGCAACCCTTTCTGATGCTGCCCACGTTAGTCCGATAGCCGCCCCCGATAGCGAGACCGTGATGGCTTCTGCAGTACAGGATCCGGCCTCTACAACGGCGCCCCCACCTGAAGATAATCACCGACCGACCTTGCAAGAAGGCGTGGATGCTAGGATGGACATTGACCCACGGGTTGTGCCGACAGCGGCTTTTCTTCCAGACACCGGAGCAGCTGAAGAAAATCACCCACATTCAGATTCTGAAACACACGTCCGTAAACAGCGTTCCCCGCGAAAACACAAGAGACGGCGGCGTGCTCCATCGGACGATTGTTTGCAGCGATCGTCTGACATGGACTGTGGAAATTCCGACGACGGTACCGACGGTACAGAGGCCGCTGTAACATCAAACTCGACAGATCGCCGTGGTGATGGCTCCAGCCCCTCCGACCCCACAGAACAACAGGATCACAAGCAGACAGCCGCTGCCGATTCCCAGCCAGCAGAGCCGATGGATTCAGCGCCGAGTGCCGCAGCAGCCACTAACAGCCACCAACAGCCGATGGTATTTCATGGCGACTGGGCGGACGACTGTGAGGAACACTCCTTGCCCATCGTGTCGGACGACACGGGGGGAACTTTACCCCACCAATGTTGATCCTTTCCCGCCATCATTTACAGTGACGAGGCAGCCTTACAAGGGTATTGATGGCCAACACGGATGCTATGGATAGACCTCAAACTTATCGCGTTGCAACTATAAACATCAACACTATACGGACGCGCGCTAAGTTATCCTTGCTTCAGGATATGTTGAACTCTGCTTCCATCGACATAGCCCTTCTCCAGGAAGTGTACGTCGACGACTTCCCAGGCATGTACGGTTACGATGCTTGCGTCTCTCCAGCTTCCCCAACAGGCAGCGGTGTCGCTGTACTTCTTCGGGAAGGGATAGTGGCGGACGATATCCTGTTTCTGCCTGGAGCAAGAGGAATGGCACTCACAGTACTGGGTGTCCGCCTTATCAACATCTACGCACCTTCCGGGACGGACAAACGTCGCGAACGTTCACGATTCTTTGCGGAAGACGTCGCCCCGCTCTTCCAAGGCCGCCACGACCATCTGATGTTTGGAGGTGACTACAATTGCGTACTGGCGCCCAGAGACCAACTCCCACGACATAATCCGTGCCCGGAACTCGAGACGCTAATTCGAGAACTGCAGATGGTGGACACTTGGGAACATCTTCACGGCCATCGACCGGGATTCACGCACTTCACGAGTCACTCTTCCAGTCGTATCGATCGGATTTATGTCTCACGCTCTCTCACCGCTGGAACACAGGATGCGGAACTATGGCCTGCAGCATTCTCGGACCACACAGCTTACATTTGTGCAGTCACCCTGCGGCGGCAACAAGTGTGGAGAAGCCGCAGCCCGTGGAAATTAAACATCGCTCACCTGTCGTACCCGGATTGCCGCCAAGCCGTTGAGGATACGTGGCATTCGTGTGAAAATCGCCTCCGTGCATATCCCACAACGATCCGCTGGTGGTTGGACTGCGCCAAACCGGCACTGAGGCGAACGTTGATAACCTACGGTCGCGACCACGCTACTTGGCGAAGACATACACTCGACTTTTACTTCCGGGTCCTGCGCGACTGCGATGCTATGGCGCCGTCTCCGGAACGACAAACGGCGGTCCACCGTGCTAAGGCTCAGATCCTCGCTCATATGCGACGCCACCTAGAGGGGGTAGTCATCCGCTCGAGGACGCAGGATCGGATACCGAGCGAACGCCCGTCAATGTTCCACGTCCTTCGTGAACGTAAACGACGCCAACGAGCGCTGATACGCTTCATCGACACGGAGGACGGTCGTCGCCTCACCACGCAACAAGACATAAACACAGCGTTCTACAATCATTATTCCCAACTCTATTCCGCTCAGACCCCTGATCTGACAGCACTGGAGGACGTCTCTCAGACGATTTACGGCACCGTCACCCCGGTAATGGAAGAGGCCTTGATGGACGAAATTACAGAAGAAGAAGTGATCGACGCCATTAGAAAAGGAGCTGTCAACAAGTCACCGGGTCCTGATGGCCTCCCCTTGGAATTTTACCGGACTTTTCAATATTTATTAGCCTCCCGATGGACGGACATCTGTCGCGAACTACTATCCCAGGACGTGCCGCTCCCTGCGGCCCTTGTGGAAGGGATGATAATTCCTATTCACAAACCGTCCGGTGGCTCACGTCTGCAGGACTACCGCCCGTTGACGCTTTTGAACTGCGACTTTAAGATCTTTTCTCGACTGTTGGCGGCGCGGATACGCCAGACCTTACGAAATGTTATCTCACCCGATCAAACGTCATTAGGAGGCGACAATAATATTCAAACAGCACTCAGTGAATATCGTGACTTGATCTCACTGGCGAGGGCATGTCGTCTGAAGGGTGCACTGGCGGCAATCGATTTTAGTCAAGCTTTCGACCGAGTGGACCACGACTATTTGGAAGCGGTCCTCCAACATATGCGGTACCCACAGCCATTCGTCACTGTCGTCATGCGACTACTCCGTGGCGCGACATCCAAGGTGATCGTCAACGGCCGACCTTCGCAGCCCCTCACCATTTCTCGATCGATACGCCAAGGCTGCCCTCTGTCCACTTTACTTTACGCTGTGGCCATGGAACCTCTCCTTTGCGGCCTGCGCCAACGGCTAACGGGTATGACGTTACGAGGCCACACTTTCCGATGTAAAGCGTACGCTGACGACCTGGTGATTGTCATCCGCAACGGTGACGACACCGCTAGCGCACTGAATTGGATAGAGAAATATGGCATGGCCACTGGTAGTCGTATCAACGTCGCAAAATCGGTGGCTATGAACATCGGGGCCGGATTGTCTGAGAACAGTGTCACCCCTTTCCAGCTCAGAGATAGTTTGAAATGTCTCGGCATTGATTTTACAGACGATATACGACGGACCGCTGCTCACAACTATCGACGGCTTTTACGAAATGTTCGGACTGGAATTGCCAACAACCGCTTACGAGCCCTGGACATCGTCCAAAGGACCCAGTATGTTAACACACATTTAGCGTCACGCATTCCGCACATCGCCCAGATATTACCTATACCGGTGATGTTAGCTCGCCGTATACTTGCGGCTTTTGGGTCCTTCGTGAGTTCAGGAATGCTTTTCAAGATCAAATATGAGACTCTCACCCTTCCCCCGGATCGGGGAGGGCTTGGCCTTTATCACGTTCATGACAGAGCGGTCGCCCTATTTGTGAGCACATTAGTCAAACTATGGCACCGCCGTCCGGACAGTTTGACCAGTTTGTTAATAGAAGAACTAGCACCGCCCTCACTGTTGCCGCCTGTGCCGATACACCACGTCCCCTCCTCGCTCTTCTACATCGGTGTCTTTTACCTCGAACTCAGTTACGTTCGGCTTGCCTTACCAGCGACTCACCTGGCGACGGCAAAGGTGGTTTATAGGGTCCTGCAACGTGGACGACCTGATAACGTCGTGGAGAGGAAGCACCCGAACGTCAACTGGCGAGTAGTGTGGAGGACAATTCACCACGTAACACTGGACACTGACGTCACGGCGATGTGGTATATCACTGTCAACGGTAAGCAGGTGACCAAATCAAGACTACATGCGATCCACATGGTCGACTCACCCACGTGCACGAGCTGCGGCGTTCAAGACAACGATGAACACCGTCTTAGCTGTGGCGAGTCTACGGCAGTGTGGCACTTAGTGAGGCAAATGTCAGCATACTTCCTTCGGGTAACGCCGAATCATATCGACCCCAAGACTATCCTATTCCCGGATGACATGTATTACCCACGCACTAAAACTAATGCTATGACGTGGCTTCGTGGACATGCAGTGCATTATTTGTTTCAAGACGGCACTAAGGACACTTTAGACTTTTGGAACTATTTGCAGGAACGACATTGCAAGATCCTCCGTAACCCAAAGTATCGACAATATTTTTCCAATTTTTTGTGGAGTGCGTTCCACGACCCTCCACGTAGCTGGAACATCACGGGTAAGAGAAGTTAAGATTACAAGACGATGATAGAACACTACACGGTACAACGTGGGATCTACTTTCATCATTACGAGAAGTCATACCTGGATGATACAGCAGATGGAGAGGTTCGTTGTGAACCCTCACACTCTGTAGCGGTATTTGCCCCATTTCCTCTTTTTGTCCCCAGTGCGAAAAGGTCTTCGCAGTTTTTGTTTTTCCATCCAGTGCAAGATGTAGCACTGGTTAATGGTGGTAAGGATTCCACCCTTCAGTTTTGTTTCATGGTTTCCTTCGCCCCGCACTTTGCTCTCTTTCTTAATGCCTTTTTCTACAACTATTAGCATGGTTTTAGTTATGTGCGTCCCCAACTCGGCCCAACGAGTGCACTTACTAGTTTTCAGTTCCTTACTGTTAAAAAAAAAACAAAAATAAAAAAAAAATAAAAAAAATAAAAAAAAAATAAAAAAAAAATTAAAATTAAATAACTGAATTAAAAAAAAGAGGTCCTTGGTTCAAGTCTAACCTCGAGTGAGGAGTTTATATATATATATTTTTTTTTAGACAATTATTATCAAAAAAAAGTGGCAACACGAGTAAAATAAAAAAAAAAAAAAAAAAAGTAGTTCTCAGTTCTAGGGGACTTATGACCACAGCAGTAGAGTCTCATAGTGCTCAGAGCCATTTGAACCTTACATTTGTCCTCTAGCCATCCCTGCTTAGCCATTTTGCACTTCCTGTCGATCTCATTTTTGAGACGTTTGTATTCCTTTTTGCCTGCTTCATTTACTGCATTTTTATACTTTCTCCTTTCATCAATTACATTCAAAATTTCTTCTGTTACCCAAGGATTTCTACTAGCCCTCGTCTTTTTACCTACTTGATCCTCTGCTGCCTTCACTACTTCATCCCTCAAAGCTACCAACTCTTCTCCTACGGTATTTCTTTCTCCCATTCCTGTCAATCGTTCTCTTATGCTCTCCCTGAAACTCTGTACAACCTCTGGTTCTTTCAGTTTATCCAGGTCCCATCTCCTTAAATTCCCACCTTTTTTCAGTTTCTTCAGTTTTAATCTACAGGTCATAACCAATAGATTGTGGTCAGAGTCCACATCTGCCCCTGGAAATGTCTTACAATTTAAAACCTGGTTCCTAAATCTCTGTCTTACCATTATATAATCTATCTGATACCTTGTAGTGTCTCCAGGGTTATTCACATGTATACCACCTTCTTTCATGATTCATGAACCAAGTGTTAGCTATGATTAAGTTATGCTCTGCACAAAATTCTACCAGGCGGCTTCCTCTTTCATTTCTTAGCCCCAATCCATATTCATCTACTACGTTTCCTTCTCTCCCTTTTCCTACACTCGAATTCCAGTCACCCATGACTATTAAATTTTCGTCTCCCTTCACGATGTGAATAATTTCTTTTATTTCATCATACATTTCTTCGTCATCTGTAGAGCTAGTTGGCATATAAACTTGTACTACTGTAGTAGGTGTGGGCTTCGTACCTATCTTGGCCACAATAATGCGTTCACTATGCTGTTTGTAGTAGCTTACCCGCATTCCTATTTTCCTATTCATTATTAAACCTACTCCTGCTTTACCCCTATTTGACTTTGTGTTTATAACCCTGTAGTCACCTGACCAGAAGTCTTGTTCCTCCTGCCACCGAACTTCACTAATTCCCACTATATCTAACTTTAACCTATCCATTTCCCTTTTTAAATTTTCTAACCTACCTGCCCGATTAAGGGATCTGACATTCCACGCTCCAATCCGTAGAACGCCAGTTTTCTTTCTCCTGATAACGACGTCCTCTTGAGTAGTCCACCCCCGGAGATCCGAATGGGGGACTATTTTACCTCCGGAATATTTTACCCAAGAGGACGCCATCATCATTTAATCATACAGTAAAGCTGCATGCCCTCGGGAAAAATTACGGCCGTAGTTTCCCCTTGCTTTCAGCCGTTCGCAGTACCAGCACAGCAAGGCCGTTTTGGTTATTGTTACAAGGCTATATCAGTCAATCATCCAGACTGTTGCCCTTGCAACTACTGTAAAGGCTGCTGCCCCTCTTCAGGAACCACATGTTTGTCTGGCCTCTCAACAGATACCCCTCCGTTGTGGTTGTACCTACGTTACGGCTATCTGTATCGCTGAGGCACGCAAGCCTCCCCACCAACGGCAAGGTCCATGGTTCACACACATTAGAAGGCATAAAAGGGCAGGCCAAATCTAAGAATTGGAAAAACACAGGGATAGAAAAGCAGTCTTTGCACGTGGAGTGGTCATGGGTCCTAGACCCAGTAAACACTGTAAGTAGGCTGTTTAGGTTTTTATGTTGGTAACGCCACGTAGCGCTCTGTATGAAAATCACTGACTGTGCTGTGTGCGGTCTGTGGCTCGTTGGACTCATTGTTGGGATATTCGCTTGTGTAGTGTTGGAACAGCGCGTAACGTTGCACAGTTGGAGGTGAGGCACCAGCAGTGGTGGATGTGGGGACAGAGATGCCAGAGTTTTGAGAGGATGCTATGAGCGGACGATCTGGGCGCGTGTCCGCCAGAAAAAGGAAATTTGTGAAGATGGATGTCATGAATTGATATATATATATATATATATATATATATATATATATATATATATATATATATGATGACTTTTGAACACTATTAAGGTAAATGCATTGTTTGTTCTCTATCAAAATTTTTCATTTGCTAACTACGCCTATCAGTAGTTAGTGCCTTCAGTAGTAAGAATCTTTCATTTTGCTGGCAGTATTGGCGCTCGCTGTATTGCAGTAGTTGGAGTAACGAAGATTTTTGTGAGGTAAGTGATTCATGAAAGGTATATGTTATTGTTAGTCAGGGCCATTCTTCTGTAGGGATTATTGAAAGTCAGATTGCATTGCGTTAAAAGTATTACGTGTCAGTTTAGTGATGATCAGAATAAGTAAAGAGAGAAATGTTTGAGTACGTTCAGTTTTGCTCAGCTGTTTGAAAATCAAATAACGTAAGAGGTTTTCCAGCACAGTCATTCATAATTTTTCTAAGGGGACGTTTCATAACACGAAGAGAGTTCCCAACCACAACCACCCTGTCGCCGCTCCAAGAGTAAAGCAAAACGTTGTATCTGAATATAAAAACCACTTTCACGCAGTAAACTGAAGACCAGGTCAACCATCCTTGAATCTTCTGCTAATACTTAAGACAATGAATCTGGAATGCTGTACTTAGTACGAAGGGCCCAAAGTAAGGGACATTCCACCAATATATGGGACACCGTCAGTCTGGCTCCACAGTCTCATTGTGGGGGTGGCTCGTTACAGTGGCTGAGCCTGGTATGGCAAATGCGTAGATGTGGCATAAGACAGTGGACTCCTTCCGAGAGGACCTGAAGGAAGAGCACCAAACGCAGTCGTCTCCTTGATTGTGCGGGGTTTGTTACTGAGAGTAGTAGCGGACCAGATGTGGTTCAAATGGCTCTGAGCACTATGCGACTTAACTTCTGAGGTCATTAGTCGCCTAGAACTTAGAACTAATTAAACCTAACTAACCTAAGGACATCATACACATCCATGCCCGAGGCAGGATTCGAACCTGCGACCGTAGAGGTCGCTCGGCTCCAGACTGTAGCGCCGAGAACCGCTCGGGACCAGATGTCATTCTATTTTTAGGCAATCTACTCCTGGAATCATGAAAGGAAATGGGTGGTAAATATCTGCCTCTCTAGCCAAGCAGTCAGCCAGTTCATTCCCTGGGATGCCCACGTGACTTGGGATCGAGGAATGGTTGAAATGGCTCTGAGCACTATAGGACTTAACATCTATGGTCATCAGTCACCTAGAACTTAGAACTACTTAAACCTAACTAACCTAAGGACATCACACAACACCCAGTCATCACGAGGCAGAGAAAATCCCTGACCCCGCACGGGAATCGAACCCGAGAACCCGGGCGCGGGAAGCGAGAACGCTACCGCACGACCACGAGCTGCGGACTTGGGATCGAGAGGTAGGCAACGGAGCAAGTAGCACGGCCAAAGGCAGAGAGAAGGTCATCGATAGGGAGACCAAAGGGTGACGAGAGTAGCATATGTCGATAACCTGCATGCTGCTCAGCGAGTCGGTACATATCAAAACACTTTGGAGGGAGGCCTGAGGAACAAAATGGAGGGCCCTGTTAATGGCTAACAGCTCTGCTGTAAACACAATACAGGATCCCGGCAGTAAATCGTGTTCCGTGCCAGTAGAGGCGTAAAAGAGTTCAAATGGTTCAAATGGCTCTGAGCACTATGGGACTTAACATCTGAGGTCATCAGTCCCCTAGACTTAGAACTACTTAAACCTAACTAAGGACATCACAGACATTCATGCTCGAGGCAGGATTCGAAACTGTGGGTTATGGAGCCCCTCAGGAAAATAGCGGGTAGGTCGGGGAAGAATGCCAGTGTGCACTCGGTGTGCTTGCCGGGGGGTCTCGTCCGTAATGTGGAGGAGGCCCTTCCGGCAGCTATTGAACGCACTGGGTGTGACCGGCTGCAGATAGTAGCACATGTCGGAACGAATGACGCCTGCCGCTTGGGTTCTGAGGCCATCCTTGGTTCCTTCCGGCGGCTGGCTGATTTGGTGAAGACAACCAGCATCGCACGCGGAGTGCAAGCTGAGCTTAATATCTGCAGCATAGTGCCCAGAGTCGATCGCGGTCCTCTGGTTTGGAGCCGTGTGGAGGGTCTAAACCAGAGGCTCAGACGACTCTGCGACTATAATGGTTGCAAATTCATCGACCTCCGTTATTGGGTGGAGAACTGTAGGGCCCCCCTAGACAGGTCAGGCGTGCACTACACACCGGAAGCAGCTACTAGGGTAGCAGAGTACGTGTGGCGTGCACACGGGGGTTTTTTAGGTTAGAGGGACCCCCCCTTGGGCGAAACGATAAAATACCTGACGGCTTACCAGAGAGGACATTATCATCGTTGATAAAGAACGTCCGTCCTCAGAGACCAAAAACAGGAAAAGTTAACGTAATATTGGTAAACTGCAGGAGTATCCAGGGCAAGGTTCCTGAATTAGTATCTCTTATTGAAGGAAATAGTGCGCATATAGTATTAGGAACGGAAAGTTGGTTAAAACCGGAAGTGAACAGTAACGAAATCCTAGACACAGAATGGAATATATACCGCAAGGATAGGATAAACGCCAATGGTGGAGGAGTATTTATAGCAGTAAAGAATTCAATAATATCCAGTGAAGTTATTAGCGAATGCGAATGTGAAATAATCTGGGTTAAGCTAAGTATCAAAGGTGGGTCAGATATGATAGTCGGATGCTTCTATAGACCACCTGCATCAGCAACCGTAGTAGTTGAGCGCCTCAGAGAGAACCTGCAGAACGTCGTGAAGAAGTTTCGTGATCATACTATTGTAATAGGGGGAGACTTCAATCTACCAGGTATAGAATGGGATAGTCACACAATCAGAACGGGAGCCAGGGACAGAGACTCTTGTGACATTATCCTGACTGCCTTGTCCGAGAATTACTTCGAGCAGATAGTTAGAGAACCAACTCGTGAAGCTAACGTTTTAGACCTCATAGCAACAAATAGACCGGAACTTTTCGACTCCGTGAATGTAGAAGAGGGTATCAGTGATCATAAGTCAGTGGTTGCATCAATGACTACAAGTGTAATAAGAAATGCCAAGAAAGGAAGGAAAATATATTTGCTTAACAAGAGTGATAGGGCACAAATCGCAGAATATCTGAGTGACCACCATCAAACGTTCATTTCTGAGGAAGAGGATGTGGAACAAAAATGGAAAAAATTCAGAAACATCGTCCAGTACGCCTTAGATAAGTTCGTACCGACTAAGGTCCAAAGCGAGGGGAAAGATCCACCGTGGTATAACAATCATGTACGAAAGGTACTACGGAAACAAAGAAAGCTTCATCATAGGTTTAAGAGTAGTCGAATCATAGCTGATAAGGAAAAGCTGAACGAAGCGAAAAAGAGCGTAAAGAGAGCAATGAGAGAAGCATTCAACGAATTCGAACATAAAACATTGGCAAACAATCTAAACAAGAACCCTAAAAAGTTTTGGTCATATGTAAAATCGGTAAGCGGATCTAAATCCCCTATTCAGTCACTCGTTGACCACGATGGCACCGAAACAGAGGACGACCGAAGAAAGGCAGAAATACTGAATTCAGTGTTCCGAAACTGTTTCACTGCGGAAAATCGTAACACGGTCCCTGACTTCAGCCGTCGCACGGACGCCAAAATGGAAAATATTGAAATAAACGATATCGGAATTGAAAAACAACTGCTATCACTTAGTAGCGGAAAAGCATCCGGACCAGACGAAATACCCTTAAGATTCTACAGTGATTATGCTAAAGAACTTGCCCCCTTTCTATCAGCAATTTATCGTAGATCGCTGGAAGAACGTAAAGTACCTAGCGACTGGAAGAAAGCGCAGGTCGTTCCCATTTTCAAGAAGGGTCATAAATCAGATGCGAATAATTATAGGCCTATTTCGCTTACGTCAATCTGTTGTAGAATAATGGAACATGTTTTGTGTTCTCGTATTATGACGTTCTTAGATAATACAAATCTCCTTCATCATAACCAACATGGATTCCGCAAACAGAGATCATGTGAAACTCAGCTCGCCCTATTTGCCCAAGAAATTCACAGTGCCGTAGACACTGGCGAGCAGATTGATGCCGTATTCCTGGACTTCAGGAAGGCATTTGATACGGTTCCGCACTTACGTTTAATGAAAAAAATACGAGCTTACGGAATATCGGACCAGGTTTGTGATTGGATTCAGGATTTCCTAGAAGAAAGAACTCAACATGTCATTCTTAACGGTTCAAAATCTGCAGATGTAGAGGTAATTTCGGGAGTACCGCAAGGAAGCGTGATAGGACCTTTATTGTTTACAATATACATAAATGACTTAGTTGACAACATCGGTAGCTCCGTGAGGCTATTTGCAGATGACACGGTTGTCTACAAGAAAGTAGCAACATCAGAAGACTCGTACGTACTCCAGGAAGACCTGCAGAGGATTAATGCATGGTGCGACAGCTGGCAGCTTTCCCTAAACGTAGATAAATGTAATATAATGCGCATACATAGGGGCAGAAATCCATTCCAGTACGATTATGCCATAGGTGGTAAATCATTGGAAGCGGTAACGACCGTAAAATACTTAGGAGTTACTATCCGTAGCGATCTGAAGTGGAATGATCACATAAAACAAATAGTGGGAAAAGCAGGCGCCAGGTTGAGATTCATAGGAAGAATTCTAAGAAAATGTGACTCATCGACGAAAGAAGTAGCTTACAAAACGCTTGTTCGTCCGATTCTTGAGTATTGCTCATCAGTATGGGACCCTTACCAGGTTGGATTAATAGAAGAGATAGACATGATCCAGCGAAAAGCAGCGCGATTCGTCATGGGGACATTTAGTCAGCGCGAGAGCGTTACGGAGATGCTGAACAAGCTCCAGTGGCGGACACTTCAAGAAAGGCGATACGCAATACGGAGAGGTTTATTATCGAAATTACGAGAGAGCACATTCCGGGAAGAGATGGGCAACATATTACTACCGCCCACATATATCTCGCGTAATGATCACAACGAAAAGATCCGAGAAATTAGAGCAAATACGGAGACTTACAAGCAGTCGTTCTTCCCACGCACAATTCGTGAATGGAACAGGGAAGGGGGGATCAGATAGTGGTACAATAAGTACCCTCCGCCACACACCGTAAGGTGGCTCGCGGAGTATAGATGTAGATGTAGATGTAGATGTGATCCTAGCAGCAGCGCGGTTCCGGACTGAAGCCACATCGGCCGGCCGTAAAAGAGTGACCCGCCTTTGCATTCTTTTTAATAGCGACAGCGCTACGCTCAGTGAAAGTGAGGAAGAATTACGAGACCTGGTCTAATCAGCATGGAATGAAATGAGAGCAATAGGAATAGGAATGCAGTCAGGAGTGGCTGAAATGAGATTAACGACAAACAACGTAAAATGTACAACTAAAAAGGAGACGAAGTGAAGCAATTCTGCTACCTTGGAAGCAAAATAGCGGGTGAGCAACCAAATGGGAAGGAAATAAGAAGGGGACTAGTACAGGTAAAGATGGCGTCTCTCGCTAGAAGCATTCTTCTAGAATCAAACGTTGGCCCTAATTTGAGGAACAAATTTATGGAAAAGTGTGGTTGGAGGACAGCAATGCGTAGAAGTGAATTACAGACTACGGGGCAACGAGGAGACAAAGAAATAGCAGCGTTCGGGAGATAGTGTTCAACGACGTTGAAAATTAGAAGCACTGATACGATATTAGGAGATTCTCCACAGTAGCTGGGACCAAAGGAACACACAGAATGCACAGACAGGAAGAAGAGACAGGGCGATAAGACATGTTGAGGCGTAGCGCCTTATAACGATTCTGCCTTGAAGGCGGTTAAGTGGGAGATGTGTCTCAGAGCTGGATAGTGACAGATGGTGACGCGAGACTGGGCGTGCACGTAGTTTATGTATCAGCCGATAGAGGACAATATTGGATAGGGGGACTGATTTAGTTTCGATTGTGTCCACTAGAGTGCACTAAAGTAATTCAATGTTTTTCATAAACTGTTCTAGTATTATCATAAAGTGTTATTATGTCTTTTTGTGTAGGTAAAATGTTATAAATGTGTTTTAGCAGTAGGAATGATGCGTGAGTGTGGTTTAAGGTTAATATGAGGATAATTGTTTGACGAGTTATGTAGTGGGATTTAGTGTGGGAACATTTCGAAGAAGTATGGATGTGGACAAAGGGGATTTTTGTAGAACAGATTTATAAAGTAAGTGTATGGTAAAGGGAAAGTTAATTCAGGTATGAATAACAATAGTAAATAACTTTATGCATAAGCAAAACTTCAGCATATTAGATAATTACGACGGTAAAAAGTGCAGTCGTAAGGTTTACTATTTTGCGATTGGTTATTGATGAAAAGCGCAGACTGACGCGGAAAAGCGTTGTTTTGCTATTGGCTGTTGAGTAAACTGACCAATGGTAAAGCAATATTCTTCGCGCGCCTTTCTATGCTGGTAGAGAAGACTTAGAGTATTCTAGAGAAGAGTCGGTGCCTAGCCATGAAACAGTTTGGACGTGTGTAGTAGTAGTTCCGATGGAAATGAGAAGTTGCCGGATCTAGCAGTGTTTCATACATCAGAAGTGTGGTAAAGTGACGGAAAAATTATTCCCATGGGCGTGTAGAAATTTCGGAATTTTTAGGTGAATTTTGTGACGAAAAAAGACATATATTCCGCGTGGCGTATTGAGCAGGTCGGTGGCTAAAAACCGTAACTGCATTTGGTACCGACAGACTTAATATTTGGCGAGCATTCTCAATCAAAAACAATCAGTATTTTTGTAGCTATTACGTTTTCGGGATATGCAACACCATAAACTTGCTAACGTGAGTGAAAGGGATTGTGAGTGACTGTGTTAAGACTAGCACGGGCTTGGTTGTGATACTTGTTCACCTAAGTTTCAGAATATATTAATTGAGGACAATATTTCCAACCTTTCCTTTCGTGTGAAAACTTTCTCCCGAAACGTAGATTAATGGACCAGTTGCAGCCTGGTTCACGTCGAAGTACAGAAGGTTTCGCTCGGCTTTCCTACTGATGATCTGCTGAGACAATGTTCACAGGTAGGTGCAGGTCCGTCGTAAAGGGACGGAAAAGGACGGATATCAGGGAATAGCTTCCACGGTATTAGATGGTGCTATAGAGGGTAAAAAAGCTGCAGGCGACGACATATATTGGGTTGTATTTTGATGAAATAATTGATGACGTCGGATGTGCTAATCTGATACGAAGAGTTGGCACAGGAGAGAAATTTGTGGCGGGCTGCATGAAATCGGTCAGAAGGCTCATGACTCAGAAAGGAAGCCAAGAAAAAAAGGCACACCGTTGTTGAATTTTGTCTCTTTGACGTAATTTATGGAGACAAAAACTGTGACAGAATTTCTAAAATTTCTGACTTACGTTAAATTAAATTATAGAATCGCAACAAATTAAAAGACATTATTATTTTATGAAGTATGACACTTCCTAAAACAATTCCTTCCTGGAGTAACGCAGGATGTTGCCTTACATTCAGAACACGTCACAGTTGTACTTAAACCACCATGCCGCATTACTTGCTCTTTTTTATTTCAATAGCTGTTTCTGCTCCGAGGGTAACACATTTATATTGTAACGTCGTAACCGCAACCAAGTATAAATCCGAAAGCAGGGTAGTAAATGAAGTACAACACTTACGACTGAAAGAACGTTTACTACGGTCTCCAACGTACAGACAAGACAGAACTGCCTCCTGACGGATAATGCTGCTGTTTATACAGGCACCGAATATGCAAACATTATACACATAAAAAATTTGAGTATCTTCTAGAAACGATAAATACTAAATAACAAATATTTTCTGTTATCGGGTTTGAACTGTTGCCGTCCGGCGACGCTAACCGCTACTCAAAACTGTAGCCAGCACAGCTTGCTGCTATATCTTTTATCACTGTCGGTAGCGGGTGAGTTGATTTTTGTCTTGCTCTTGCTCTCATCTTTTCTCTGCCCCAGTTTCGTGTCAGTATTATTGTACATCGGATTTTCAGCGATATCCATTTTCAAAAAATAATATGGCTATCTTCTTTGCCATTTTTCGTGAGTACAGTATTATTATAATCAATGTACGATTCAGCTATGGCGAAATAATTTTTAAAAAAATATGATTGTTCCGAACCTAAAGTTGGGGATAACAAGAAATGGTATGACAATCATTTAAGTACAAATGTCTGTCCTGCGAACAAGAAATTATCGACAGATCTACGAATGAAGAGAGCGGGTTGCTCATTGGTGTTTGAAATGCAGTCGCAGAAACCCATCGAATTAAATGTGATACGTCTAAGGAAACACGATACTGTGGAGCAAAAAACAACTTTTGCTTATTGTTCTTTGAACAGAATCATAGAACTGTTAACAATACCGAAACAGTCGCGACACACCGACTCGTTTTTGTTACCCCGCGTCAAGTGGCCAGGAAGCGAAATTTGTGAATACGATACCTGATGAGTGCGAATAATAACATTTATACTGCTTTGTAACACAGTTTTTACAATAGTCAATATATGGCGTGCCAGAAAAATCGACAATAAGTAAAAAATTACACCACATTTTTGATTATTTAGTTTCCTAAGAACCGTAGGAGATACAGAAAGCGGTGCTTTACGGGACAGTTTATTTACGATTCTCTTGTAACGTACATACATTGACTGAATGATGTTGTTTTCCTTTAATAGCTCAAAATTGCTAGTAAGTACCAGAAGACCTCACCTTTCACAGAAAGACGTCATATATATCTGTCCAACAAAGCAGAGTTTTGTTAGTTACACTTTCAGCCAAATCAGTGAATGTGGAAAGTAGGACACCTATGTGACCATTATGTATCGTATCAAATAAGCCACCACAACTGTAGGTTAAGGAAAGACGCCACAGACGTGATAATAAATCGTCAAAAACAATAAAAGTTTCCCAACGCGGGAGAAACCAATTCCACAATTGTTACTAAAGCTGAGCCACTAACAGCGAAAATCTTCAACATATTCTCTGTTGGAGCAAAAGTAATTACATTTACAAAAATACTCACGTATTAGAAAGTCGAGTGAAGTGCAAGAAGGGGCGAATCATTGGATTACATAAAAACAATTTTCAGTGTCAAGGAAAGTGCCTATTATAATTACAACATACAACAACAGAAATATACATGCTTCCCATGGATGAAGTTGTCTTTATGCTCTTGATTTCAGTGAAATAATCTGCACAAATAGACATATTCGAAAGAATTTCTTCATGAATGAGTTGTAGCTTATGTCAATGAATCAGTGTGTTCTGGCTGGTTTTACGTGTATTCCACGATAATCCATGTCTCTTGGTAAATTAATAACGCATGGAACGCAGAAATATAAAAACTATTCCGTTAACTAAGTAGAAAATAAATAAACGCAAACATTATCCTTACGATGCACCTGACCGCTTCCTCGCCGCTTGGAGCGCTAGCATCGCCGCAGCTGTCAAACGGTAACAATTTTCTCAACCAGAGAGTGTCGTGACTGTATTTATTAGACTGTGACAATACTTTAGCATTGTTTGAGAAGGAAATAAAGCTACATAAACAATACGTACCTTTCCTTGCTAAATCCACGCTTAATTTCTCGGAAATTTATTAACTTTGCTGCGGATATCTAGTGGTTATTCTGAGAATGACCGTCAGTTAATGTGACGGTTCTCTAGGGAGTTTCAACTAACTGTAAAGTACATGAGGCGTTGATACAACGTTACGCACATTCCTTCATATCAACGCCTCCAAGACCCAGGCGGTCGCCATAGGCTGCACCACCCACTCCTTCCGTCTCCATGATTTCTACCTCACCATTTGTGGCCATCCTATCCACCTCACTCCTACCCTCACATACCTTGGTCTCACACTCGACGGCCACCTCACCCGGACTCCCAATCTCATTACCACCCAACACAAAGCTCACAATAGACTTCTGTCCCCCACACACATCCTCAACGACCTCATCCCCTTCCCCCACCTCCTCCTTTACCTTTATCACATCCACACCTTGTATATTGTCCGCCAACTTGATTCCTCCACCCTCTGGTGTTCACCTCCCCCTTCCTACCCCTGAGCTGATTTCCCACTCCTACATCCTCTCCCTATCCCATGCTCCCCTTCAGTGTCCCTGCAGTCCCTCCTGCCTTGTCTTCCCTCTTCATCTCTCGCCCTGCCCATCTCCTGCCTCTTGGTGCATCTCTGTCCTCCCCCTTTTCCTCTTCCTCCCATCGCCATTCCCCTCCCCTCTTTGTCCTTCCTCTCTGACCTCCAGCACCTTGGAAGGTCCCTACCAGCAGATTTTATTGTTTTTGAGTGTTCCGTCGGTTCCAGTGGTTTTGTGTTTTTAGTTTCTCTGATTTTTATACTGTGGTCACCTTTCAACTTGTGTTTGTCTCCTGTGGTTTTAAGTGCACAACGAATTGCCAGCTGTGTTCTTTTAACTTTATGTCGACTTTTTAACTGTCCCCCCTGTGCATGTCTCCGTATTAGTGTATATCTTAACTCCCATCATGTCCATTTGTTGTCCCCCTTTTATCACCCCCTTTTTTTGTAAGTGTTCCCCTTTCATGTATGTTGTAATCCCATCTGGCTGAAGAGCGGCGGAGTGTGCCACTGCCAGCCCTCCCCTGTCCACGGGGCACGGGACTGAAATTACAATAAAGAAAAAAAACAAAGCACACCAATTTTTTTTGAACATGCACTCTATTCAAAAATATTCGGACAGCATTAGGTAATGGAATTGACAGTTAGACGTCACCACAGGCGGACCTGGCAGCATGAAACGAGGTGGGGAGGATTGTGTAGACAGGCCCATCATCGTTTTCCAACTATCTTGATGGTTTCATCCTTGCGATCCACGACAAGCATCAGGCCACTGACAATTTTCGCTCCACACAATCTTGACCTAGTGCACATGGAGAGCTCAGTGATTTCAAACGTAGACTGGTCACTGGGTGTCAGCTGAGTAACTACTCCATCAGGAACGTTCCAGCGGTTCTAAAGCTGCTCAAGTCGACTGTTGCTTATACAGTAGTGAAGTGGAAACTAGAAGCAACAAACACAGCTGAACTGAGACCAGACAGACCTCATGTACTGACAGACAAGGTCCATCGAGGATTGATGAGCGTAACTGTCAAAAACTCACACGACATCAGTCCCAGAGTGGTATGAGCATTCCAGCTGGCACAAGGGCTGCTGAAAAGAATAGGGTAGAATGGTCGAGCAGCTCTTCATAGGCCACTAGTTTCCACAGTCAAGGCCAAGTGACGCTTGAGGTAGTGTATAGAGAGATGTCTGTGGACAGTGGAGCACTGCAAACAACTGGCTTGGAGTCACGAATCGCGCTGTGGAAGGGTTTTGGTTTGTGGAATCTCGCCGAAAGAAAACATACCATCTTTATATATATATATATATATATATATATATATATATATATATATATATATATATATATATATATATAGCCAACAGATAAGTTTGAAAGAGGTAGTGTTACAGTATGGAGGTGTTTAGGGATGTGGTACCCTTATTGCGCTTATCAGAAATCTAAATTTTGAAACACATGAACACATTTGAGGACCGTTTTTACAAAACTAGCTTTATGTATTTCTGTTATGAAAATAGTCTTTTTTCTCAACAAATACTGGGCAGCTCCCTCTACAAGCTTATGCAGCCAGATTTAGCAAAACTTGTTTCGTTCCACACTTACAGAACAGAGAATACAGCCTGTTTTAACAAAACTAGCCTCATGCATACGTCGGGGTTCTGATAATTCCTGGCAGATTAAAACTATGTCCCGGACCGAGACTCGAACTCGGGACCTTTGGGCTTAGTGGGCAAGTGCTCAGATGATAGAGCACTTTCCCGTGAAAGGCAAAGGTCCCGAGTTAGAGTCTCGGTCGGGCACACAGTTTTAATCTGCCAGAAAGTTTCATACCAGTGCACACTCCGCTACAGAGTGAAAATCTCATTCTGGAAACATCGCCCAGGCTGTGGCTAAGCCATGTCTCCGCAATATCCTTACTTTCAGGAGTGCTAGTTCTGCAAGGTTCGCAGGCGAGGTTCTGTAAAGTTTGGAAGGTAGGAGACGAGGTACTGGCAGAAGTAATGTTGTGAAGACAGGGCGTGAGTCGTCCTTGGGTACCTCAGTTGGTAGAGCACTTGCCCGCGAAAGGCAAAGGTACCGAGTTCGAGTCTCGGTCCAGCACACAGTAGCGGTACTTCAAAACTCACTGTACGCTACTTAGTTTGACGAAGTCGTTCCAGGTGTTAATGAATATTTACTCTGAGGACGCTGTACAAGTTGTCTTTGACAGCCAACAAATCGGCCTTTGTCAAATCTCTCTATTGGAGAAGTCTTTTACGCACGGCAGGTGTGGTTCCGCAACCTCACTGTGGTAATACATGAACCAAAAGACGGTACGAATAACATTTTTCATTATATTTGGTGTGAAACAGAAGCTGGAAGAGGTGCAAACAAAATCGCATCTACACTACGTCATTTTCTCCTACGTTATTTGGAAGAGAAGTTTAGCGGTATTGGTAAGGGAGGATGGGAACTTGTGTTTTTTCAGACTCTGGCACCAACCAAAACAAAAATTCAATAGCGCTCTGTATGCTGGCACACTTTATGGAACACTATTTTCCCATTCTCAGACAGAATTTCTTGCTGCTGAATCAAGTACTCGGTACAGTTGAGAAAGAATGTCGGAAGAAAGAAGAGATATTACATTGTGACTACAGGAATATTTCAGCGAAGTTTGGAGAGGTGCTGGTGTGGGGAATAGATTGGGTTTCCTACGACTTATAATACACTACTGGCCATTAAAATTGCTACACCAAGAAGAAATGCAGATCAGAAACGGGTATTCATTGGACAAATATATTATACTAGAACTGACATGTGATTACATTTTCACGCAATTTGAGTGCATAGATCCTGAAAAGTCAGTACCCAGAACAACCACCTCTGGCCGTAATAACGGCCTTGATACGCCCGGGCATTGAGTCAAACACAGCTTGGATGTCGTGTACAGGTGCAGCTGCCCACGCAGCTTCAACACGATACCACAGTTCATCAAGAGTACTGACTGGCGTATTGTGACGAGCCAGTTGCTCTGCCACCATTGACAAGACGTTTTCAATTGGTGAGAGATCTGGATAATGTGCTGTCCAGGGCAGCAGTCGAACATTTTCTGTATCCAGAAAGGCCCGTACAGGACCTGCAACATGCGGTCGTGCATTATCCTGGTGAAATGTAGGGTTTCGCAGGGATCGAATGAGGGGTAGAGCCACGGGTAGTAACACATCTGAAATGTAACGTCCACTGTTCAAAGTGCCGTCAATGCGAACAAGAGGTGACGTGTAACCAATGGCACCCCATACCATCACGCCGGGTGATACGCCAGTATGCCGATGATGAATACATGTTTCCATTGTGCGTTCACTGCGATGTCGCCAAACACGGATGCGACCATCATGATGCTGAAAACATAATCTAGATTCATCCGAAAAAATGACGTTTTGCCATTCATGCACCCAAGTTAGTTGTTGAGTACACCATCGCAGGTGCTCCTGTCTGTGATGCAGTGTCAAGGGTAACCGCAGCCATGGTCTTCCGAGCTGATAGTCCATGCTGCTGCAAGCGTCGTCGAACTGTTCGGGCAGATGGTTGTTGTCTTGCAAACGTCCCCATCTGTTGACTCAGGGATCGAGACGTGGCTGCACCAGCCATTACACCCATGCAAATAAGATGCCTGTCATCTCGACTGCTAGTGATACGAGGCCGTTGGGATCCAGCACGGCGTTCCATATTACCCTCCTGAACCCACCGGTTCCATATTCTGCTAACAGTCATTGGATTTCGACCAACGAGAGCACCAATGTCGCGATACGATAAACCGCAATTGCGATAGGCTACAATCGGACGTTTATCAAAGTCGGAAACGTGATGGTACGCATTTCTCCTCCTTAGACGAGGCATCGCAACAACGTTTCACCAGGCAACGCCCGTCAACTGCTGTTTGTGTATGAGAAATCGATTGGAAACTTTCCTCATGTCAGCACGTTGTAGGTGTCGCCACTGGCGCCAACCTTGTGTGAATGCTCTGAAAAGCTAATCATTTGCACATCACAGCATCTTCTTCCTGTCAGTTAAATTTCGCATCTGTAGCACGTGATCTTCGTGGTGTAGCAATTTCTATGGCCAGTAGTGTAGATTTCTAAGAAACTATTTAAGTCTACCTTCTTTTCAAAATGATGGATGTTCAAGCAATGACTCACAGAGACTGGTGATATTCAATGTGCTGTTAAAACGATGTATTTATCTGGATCAGAAGCATGTTGTGGTGTTTCAAGAAGAATATTCCTTCGTTCAAAGCCATGAAGTGTGCTGTGATAATTGCCAAGATAAACCATGCTGTGGGGTGGCGGGTGGAAAATAATGTTAATATAAATCTTTTGTATTGCAGTTCTCAACACAGGCTCTCTAACTACAATTTTGGCAACTAGAAAGTGATTAGCAAAAACGTGATGCTTGTAATTAGAACTCACTGTGCCCACTCTGATGGTGAATTAGAGTTACTGATTATTGAAGTTCATTACTCTGAGGATTTAGGATGATGTCTGGGATTAATAGAAAATGCAGTTTACTATAACAATTTTAACTATGTTCTTAAAACGATAAAGCTTAAAATTCCATACAAATGATTACCTATGTCAGCTATTGTACTATCAGAGCTGTTCAGAGTGTATTGCGCAGGTCCTATTATCCCTAGATAACGAAACTGTTCAATAACCATCATCGATGTAACGTTCAAGTGAATGCTCGCCAAAATTTGATGTTAATCTTCATCAAACGCCACGCTAGTAATGGTAGAAAGTCTGTCCTGCGGCGACAAGTGAAAATACGACATCCGCAAACTGAGAATAAATCACTGGAGTCGTTCTGTTATTGACACTTTACCCCAATGTGAACTCATTGTTACTTGCATACCGAGTTACATATACGGTATCCGACGCTGTTCCTTGCAACTGCACAAACGCGACACGGCTACCGAAACGGAGTGCGCACTGATACGAATCTAGAATAGAACTGGGGCCTTACTCTAGCTCGCACGCTCTTATTTATACAGCCGCGGTGCGGACCGCCAAAGGCGCAGCCGACAACATTTGCCATCTTGACTAGCCGCCGGGCCTAGCAGAATACCACTTCAATGAATTGCTTCATACGCTGAAGGCCAATGAAGCTCTCGATTTAATTGTGCAATCAGCACACAGGTAAGTAGCTATAATAAAATTCTAATGTGGCTAGGGTAAATACTTTTGGCAAGAGAATTATTTTAGTTGTACTGCACGCAATAGATGAGCTCTGGACTCGCTCTTTGGAGAGACGCTACAGCTATAGTTTTATAGCTACCTTTTTGAAACATCTCTCATGTTTGCTATTATAGCGTATATCCATTCTACCTAAATCTAAACATCCTAGCTTTATCTAATCACTTACTTAATCTATCTTGCTTAAATACTATTAGGACACAAAAACAGGAAAGCATGAATTTCAACCAAAATTTTACTTTGTGAGATCCAGCATGCTGTTTCCATTAAATTACAATGAAAAAGGAACCTGAATACAAATTTTGAAGTTTCTAGCTCCTACCCGTTGCGTTGATGATTTTTACGTAAAATGTCCAAATTTCGAAAACTGTTGAAGTTTCTAAATTGAAACTTAACTCATTATTATTTTAGCATCACTCGTGACATGCTATTAACTTTTCAGATTATTTATTTTATTTTTAAGGTACTGCACAACATTAGTGACGTCATAGCTAGTTACAGCAGACTTGGCTGGCATACAATGGAAAGCATATGAGTTTTATACGGCGTGAGTGGGCTGCTTCCCTACAATGTAAGTGATATACTCCCTGCAGGTATGAGGAGTATGAAAAAATGACAGCCCACGGAGAATTTCTGAGGATGAGGGGTCCAGTGAAGTTGTGTAGAAGAGAAAAAGGAAATATTATTTTAAAACTTTAATGCATAACCCAGGCATTCAATATTCATGTATCACTAATCTAGTTTGAGTATAAGGCGAGTTTTGAAAAAGAGAAATTTTTTTCTATTCCCATAAACTATAAAAAATTTTGTATATGTGCAAAGACTTTCTTAAAACATATTCAGAAGTGTACGAAACTTGCTAATTGTCATCATCATCATCATCATTAACACTGATTATGCCTTTCAGCGTTCAGTCTGGAGCATAGCCCCCCTTATACAGTTCCTCCATGATCCCCTATTCAGTGCTAACATTGGTGCCTCTTCTGATGTTAAACCTATTACTTCAAAATCATTCTTAACCGAATCCAGGTACCTTCTCCTCGGTCTGCCCCGACTCCTCCTACCCTCTACTGCTGAATCCATGAGTCTCTTGGGTAACCTTGCTTCTCCCATGCGTGTAACATGACCCCACCATCTAAGCCTGTTCGCCCTGACTGCTACATCTATGGAGATCATTTCCAGTTTTTCTTCGATTTCCTCATTGTGGACACCCTCCTGCCATTGTTCCCATCTACTAGTACCTGCAATCATCCTAGCTACTTTCTACACATCTACATCTATACTCCGCGAGCCACCTTACGGTGTGTGGCGGAGGGTACTTATTGTACCACTATCTGATCCCCCCCTTCCCTGTTCCATTCACGAATTGTGCGTGGGAAGAACGACTGCTTGTAAGTCTCCGTATTTGCTCTAATTTCTCGGATCTTTTCGTTGTGATCATTACGCGAGATATATGTGGGCGGTAGTAATATGTTGCCCATCTCTTCCCGGAATGTGCTCTCTCGTAATTTCGATAATAAACCTCTCCGTATAGCGTAACGCCTTTCTTGAAGTGTCCGCTGCTGGAGCTTGTTCAGCATCTCCGTAACGCTCTCGCGCTGACTAAATGTCCCCATGACGAATCGCGCTGCTTTTCGCTGGATCATGTCTATCTCTTCTATTAATCCAACCTGGTAAGGGTCCCATACTGATGAGCAATACTCAAGAATCGGACGAACAAGCGTTTTGTAAGCTACTTCTTTCGTCGATGAGTCACATTTTCTTAGAATTCTTCCTATGAATCTCAACCTGGCGCCTGCTTTTCCCACTATTTGTTTTATGTGATCATTCCACTTCAGATCGCTCCGGATAGTAACTCCTAAGTATTTTACGGTCGTTACCGCTTCCAATGATTTACCACCTATGGCATAATCGTACTGGAATGGATTTCTGCCTCTATGTATGCGCATTATATTACATTTATCTACGTTTAGGGAAAGCTGCCAGCTGTCGCACCATGCATTAATCCTCTGCAGGTCTTCCTGGAGTACGTACGAGTCTTCTGATGTTGCTACTTTCTTGTAGACAACCGTGTCATCTGCAAATAGCCTCACGGAGCTACCGATGTTGTCAACTAAGTCATTTATGTATATTGTAAACAATAAAGGTCCTATCACGCTTCCTTGCGGTACTCCCGAAATTACCTCTACATCTGCAGATTTTGAACCGTTAAGAATGACATGTTGTGTTCTTTCTTCTAGGAAATCCTGAATCCAATCACAAACCTGGTCCGATATTCCGTAAGCTCGTATTTTTTTCACTAAACGTAAGTGCGGAACCGTATCAAATGCCTTCCTGAAGTCCAGGAATACGGCATCAATCTGCTCGCCAGTGTCTACGGCACTGTGAATTTCTTGGGCAAATAGGGCGAGCTGAGTTTCACATGATCTCTGTTTGCGGAATCCATGTTGGTTATGATGAAGGAGATTTGTATTATCTAAGAACGTCATAATACGAGAACACAAAACATGTTCCATTATTCTACAACAGATTGACGTAAGCGAAATAGGCCTATAATTATTCGCATCTGATTTATGACCCTTCTTGAAAATGGGAACGACCTGCGCTTTCTTCCAGTCGCTAGGTACTTTACGTTCTTCCAGCGATCTACGATAAATTGCTGATAGAAAGGGGGCAAGTTCTTTAGCATAATCACTGTAGAATCTTAAGGGTATCTCGTCTGGTCCGGATGCTTTTCCGCTACTAAGTGATAGCAGTTGTTTTTCAATTCCGATATCGTTTATTTCAATTTTTTCCATTTTGGCGTCCGTGCGACGGCTGAAGTCAGGGACCGTGTTACGATTTTCCGCAGTGAAACAGTTTCGGAACACTGAATTCAGTATTTCTGCCTTTCCGTAACCTCAACCTTGTTGATAAGGTAACCTGAATCCACCCAGCTTTCGCTCCCATACAACAAAGTTGGTCGAAAGATTGAACGGTGCACAGATAACTTAGTCTTGGTACTGACTTCCTTCTTGCAGAAGAGAGTAGATCGTAGCTGAGCGCTCACTGCATTAGCTTTGCTACACCTCGCTTCCAGTTCTTTCACTATGTTGTCATCCTGTGAGAATATGCATCCTAAGTACTTGAATCCGTCCACCTGTTCTTAGTTCCTCCTATTTGGCACTCAATTCGTTTATATTTCTTTCCCAATGACATTACTTTCGTTTTGGAGATGCTAATCTTCATACCATAGCTAATTGTAAAAAAAAATTCACTTTCAGCTCACTTCTTACATAAATAAAAGTTTCTCTTGTAAAATTTTATTTTTTGCATAATGAGAGTTTTGCAAAAACGAGACTCATTTTAGATCATATGTACCGCGTCCATTTGAGGAATAGTTCGCAAACAGAGATTGTTTGTGTCAGTATGACAATTGATTCTGTGACAAATCGGTGTCTGCGAAGCAATGGTTTGTGGAGGGCAACATTTCTCAAACGTTTGGCCTGCCCAGAATCCCTGCCTGAACCTAATACGACCGTTTTGGGATGAGGTAGCACACTGACTTCGCACAAGATCACAGCGTCCAACATCTCTACCTTCTCTGGTTCCGAGCCTTGAGGAAGAACAAACTGCCATTTCTCCACAAACATTGTCACTTTATTGAAAGACGAAGCAAGCACACAACCCGTGTTAATGTCCACTAGAGGGTGTCGAGACACTTTTGATTACATACTACAAGTGTCGTCCACAAAGTAAGTTCCGTTTCGTTATATAAAACAAACGTGTACAGATACAGAAAAAATATTTATTGTACAAACATCTACAACTGTTAAACTACTTTTGTATATTGCTTCCGAAATTTTGTAGACACTTGTCACAGCGTGGCACAAGTTTTTGTATGCCTTCTTCATGCGGGGTTGCCGCCTGCGTGTTCAACCATGTGGTAACATGTTCTTTCAGCTCGTCATCATCGTTGAACTGTCGACCACCAAGGACAAATTTTAGGTGTAAGAAGAGATGAAAGTCGCTAGGAGCGAGGTCTGGGCTGTACGGAAGACGATCAAACGCGTTCCACTGAAATTCACGTAAGACTTGTTTGGTCACATTCGCCGTGTGAGGTCGGGCATTATCGTGGAAATTTCAGTTTTTCAGTAACAATTTCATGACTTAGTGATCGTGAGATCTGCGGAACTTCCATGGCAAGAGCAACAAGTGTAAACTTACGGTTGTTCAAAAAGTGGCTCTGAGCACTATGGGACTTAACTTCTGAGGTCATTAGTCCCCTAGAACTTGGAACTACTTAAACCTAACTAACCTAAGGACATCACACACATCCATGCCCGAGGCAGGATTCGAACCTGCGACCGTAGCGGTCGCGCGGTTCTAGACTGTAGCGCCTAGAACCGCTTGGCCACTCCGGCCGGCCAAACTTACGGTTGTGCTTATTCTTCTCTTCAATTGTGTGAACCAGTTCACCAGTAGCCACAGATGGGCGTCCAGTTCGTTCTTCATCGTGCACTTGGTCATGTCCTTCATTGAACAGTCTGAACCATCTTCTAACCATTGAATCATTCATAGCATTTTGTCCGTATACCTCACAGATTTGCCGATGAATTTTCTTTGTTGTAACTTTCTTTGCATTTAGAAAACGAATCACAGGTCTGATTTCACACGCGGCGGCATTTTCAATTACGGCTGATATTACAAAGGAGCACTACAAAGCACACGTCGGCAGCAGCGATATGAAAATGGCGTACATGTCTTCTCCTCGAGTCAGAGTAACTGCCGCGCGATCGTAGCGCTGCCGCGGATAGAAATAGAAACGGAACTTACTTTGTGGACAACCCTCGTATATACTCCTACTTCAGCATAAACGAGAACTGTTTCTCAGAATTTCAAGGTATTTGGTTCCGAAAATTCACGTAGCCTAGTTAGTGCGGTCTTCTTCACCAGAAAATGGGAGTGTATTTCAGGTTCAGACTTCCTATCATGCACAGACTGGGACACACAACTGCAGTACTGATAGCGAGCATCGGTATCTGAGTTATGATATCGATGAAGTACCATTATATGTCCGCAGCGTTCTCGCTTCCCGCGCCCGGGTTCCCGGGTTCGATTCCCGGCGTTGTCAGGGATTTTCTGTGCCTCGTGATGACTGGGTGTTGTGTGCTGTCCTTAGGTTACTTAGGTTTAAGTAGTTCTAAGTTCTAGCGGACTGATGACCATAGCTGTTAAGTCCCATAGTGCTCAGAGCCATTTGAACCATTTGAGCCAAGTACCATTATGATGAAAGGTTTCGGTCTGACAGTGATGGAAGCTGAAGAAACGAGTTAAAATTTTTGCTGCGGCTGGGATCTGAAACTGTGTCTCCTTGCTAACAAGGCAGGATTGCTAACCACTGCACCACCGCAGCGCTACTGCATTGCTGCACGAGCTAAAGAAGTTCCTTGCCCTCCCCGACACAAACTTCAACTCACATCTTCAGCTTTATTTCCCCTTCTTAAATTGCAGACAGTCCTGGAGTGGGGCTACTGATACTCTCTGTAAGTAGGCTGTTCAGGTTTTTATGTTGGTAACGCCACATAGCGCTCTGTATGAAAATCGCTGACTGTGCTGTGTGCAGTCTGTGGCTGCTTGGCATTGTTGGAATATTTGCTATTGTAGTGTTGGGCAGTTGGATGTGAACAGCGCGTAGTGTTGTGCAGTTGGAGGTGAGCGGCCAGCAGTGGTGGATGTGGGGAGAGAGATGGCAGAGTTTTGAGAGCGGACGATCTAGACGTGTGTCCATCAGAAAGAGTAAATTTGTAATACTGCATATCATGAACTGATGATCACTTTTGAACATTATTAAGGTAAATACATTGTTTGTTCTCTATCAAAATCTTTCATTTGTTAACTATGCCTATCAGTAGTTAGTGCCTTCAGTAGTTAGAATCTTTTATTTAGCTGGCTGGCGGTACTGGCGCTCGCTGTATTGCAGTAGTTCCGAGTAACGAAGATATTTGTGAGGTAAGTGATTCATGATAGGTATAGGTTGTTGTTAGTCAGGGCCATTCTAGTGTAGCGATTACTGAAACTCAGACTGCGTTACGCTAAAAATATTCTGTGCCAGTTTAATGTTGGTCAGAATAAGTAAAGGGAGAACTGCCTGAGTACGTTCAGTTCTGCTCAGCTGTTTGAAAATCAAATGACGTAAGAGGTTTATCAGCACAGTAATTCATTAATTTTTCTTAGAGGACGTTTCATAACTCCAGTATGAACTACTGTGTGGAGCAACGATGCGGTCTTTCGCAGCTCGTATAATTAGTTTTCGCGAAAAACACAGGGTTTTCTAGTCTATTTTCCACCAACGCGTAACGAGGCTCTTGAAGTTTCTTCGCTACTGAGCAAAGGGCGTTCAATAAGTAATGCCACTATTTTTTTTCTCAGCCAATATCGGTTGGAAAAAATGCGTAATTTGTTGTGGGACATCGTGGAATATTCCCGCTTCAGCCCTTTTAGTTTCATGAAGTTCCCACAGTGGCACTACACGTAGCCTTGAAAATGGATGTGCGTTCCAGACAGAGCGCTATCTTTGAGCTTCTTTTGTTGGAAAACCAGAGCACTGCAGATATTCACAGGCTCTTGCAGAATGGCTACGGAGACCTAGCACTGAACAAGAGCACAGAGAGTCGCGGGGCAAGGCGTCATCACCCCACCAGGGTTGTACAAACCTGTCAGGTCTCCCTCGTGCCGGCCAGCAGTACACAGGGTTGACTGCTGCCGACCGCTGCGCCCGAGCGGTTCTCGGGGCTTCAGTCCGGAACCGCGCTGCTGCTACGGTCGCAGGTTCGAATTCTCCCTTGGGCATGGATGTGTGTGATGAACTTAGGTTAGTTAGGTTTAAGTAGTTTTATGCCTAGGAGACTGATGACCTCAGACGTTAACTCCCATAGTTCTTAGAGCCATTTGAACCATTTTTAGTTGACTGCTCCTGCAATGCTGGAGCGTGCGGACACTCTCATTGGTGTTGATCGACTGATCTCAATCGAACACCTCGCTACTCAACTGGACGTCTCCGTTGGTAGTATAACTTTCTGGCAGATTAAAACTGTGTGCCGGACCGAGACTCGAACTCGGGACCTTTGCCATTCGTGGGCAAGTGCTCTACCAACTGAGATACCCAAGCACGACTCACGCCCGGTCCTCACAGCTTTACTTCTGCCAGTAGCTCGTCTCCTACCTTCCAAACTTTACAGAAGCTCTCCTGCGAACCTTGCAGAAGCAGCACTCCTGAAAGAAAGGATATTGGGAAGACATGGCTTAGCCACAGCCTGGGGGATGTTTCCTGAATGAGACTTTCATTCTGCACCGGAGTGTGCGCTGATATGAAACTTCCTGGCAAATTAAAAGTGAGTGTCGGACCGAGAGTCAAACTCAGGACCTTTGCCTTTCGGCGGCAAGTGCTCTACCGAGTTACTCAAGCACGACTCACGCCCCGTCCTCACAGCTTTACTTCTGCCAGTAGCTCGTCTCCTACCTTCCAAACTTTACAGAAGCTCTCCTGCGAACCTTGCAGAACTAGCACTCCTGAAAGAAAGGGTACTGCGAAGACATGGCTTAGCCACAACTGGGGGATGTTTCCAGAATGAGATTTTCACTCTGCAGTGGAGTGTGCGCGGATGTGAAACTTCCTGGCAGATTGAAACTGTGTGCCGGACCGAGACTCGAACTCGGGACCTTTGCCTTTCGCGAGCAACTGCTCTACCAACTGAGCTACCCAAGCACGACTCACGCCCCGTCTTCACAGCTTCATATCAGCGCACACTCCGCTGCAGAGTGAAAATCTCATCCTGGAAACATCCTTCAGACTGTGGCTAAGCCATGTCTCCGCAATATCCTTTCTTTCAGGAGTGCTAGTTCTGCAAGGTTCGCAGGAGAGCTTCTGTAAAGTTTGGAAGGTAGGTGACGAGGTACTGGCAGAGGTAAAGCTGTGAGGACGGGGCGTGAGTCGTGCTTGGGTAGCTCAGCTGGTAGAGCACTTGCCCGCGAAAGGCAAAGGTCCCGAGTTCGAGTCTCGGTCCGGCACACAGTTTTAACCTGCCAGGAAGTTTCATATCAGCGCACACTCCGCTGCAGAGTGAAAATCTCATTCTGTTGGTAGTGCTGACAGGAGTTGGGGTATCCAAAGGTGTCTGCCCATTGGGTTCTTCGCTGCCTAATAGAGGATCATAAAGAGCAATAAAGACCCTCTGAGCGGAATTGATTGTGCGTTAGGAGGATGATCGTGATAATTTTTTGTCGAACATCGTCATAGGCGATGAAAACTGGGTTCATCACTTCGAACTGGGAACAAAACGCCAATCCATAACGTGTCACCACACCACCTCTCCCGCGCAGAACAAAGCCGCGCCTTTAGTTGTCAAAGTCACGGCAAGTCTCTGGGACTGAAGGGATCATTCCCTCATGGTGCAACTATCAACTCTGAAGCGTACTGTGCTACCGTCAGATAACCGAAGTAACGAATTCAGCGTTTTGTGGCCACAAAATTGCACAACGAACTTTTCCCTCACGATGACAATGCAAGGCTTCACCCAAGTCTGTGCACCGAGAGGATCTCACAAAACTTCGTTGGGTTGTTCGTCGTCGTCCACCCTAAAGTCCGGATCTCGCACCTTCCCAATTTCACCTCTTTGGCCCAATGAAGGATGTAATCGGCATGAAGCTTTACATGGATGATTGTGACGTTATTGATGCAGCAAGAGGTTGGCTGCGGCGTCGATCAGCAGAGTAGTCACCATTTGGTTGATTCCTGGGTGCGGACCAAACAGCGAGGTCATCAGGGATGGCTGGGGAAGGAAGTCGGCCGTGCCCCTTCACAAGAACCATCTCGGCATTTACCTGAAACGATTTAGGGAAATCTCGGTAAACCTAAATCAGAGTGACCGGATGTGGGCTTGAACTGTCGTCCTCCCGAGTGCAAGTCCAGTGTGCTAACCATGCTGGCATGCAGATCCTTCTAGTAACGTGGTGTAAGGCTGTCGGATTGAAAGAAGATTATGTTGAAAAATAGGCTTTTGTATCAAGAAGAGCTGGGGATACCATGCGGTATTATACGGACCGCTGGCACCACTTTGGAACTGATGGGCTATTCTTCCGCTGATCTCAAGCGATTTTGTGCAACCACCCTTAGAAATGCTCGACAGTCCCCGTTCTGCCTGGCCTTGGTTCAGGTGTGATTGTTTCTTCTAGTTTCCACTTCACTACTCTACAAGCAACAGTCGTCTTGGGTGGCTTTAGAACGGCTGACACGTTCCTGAAGGATGCGGTATTGGGATCCTCAATAAAACCACCTGCTTTCAGAAACAAGACCTGTTGCATTACTTATTCAATGCCAGCTAGAGTGGCCGAGCGGTTCTAGGCGCTACAGTCTGGATGACCTCAGAAGTTAAGTCCCATAGTGTTCAGAGCCATTTGAACCATTTTACTTATTGAACGCTCCTCTTACAAGCGTCGGCGACTCATTAGGGACGTTCGCAGAATCACTCTACACACACATACACACACACACACACATTTTCCGAGAGGTCTAATGCGCTGCAGTCGTGGACTGTGCGGCTGGACCCGGTGGAGGTTCGAGTCCTCCCTCAGGCATGGGTGTGTGTGTTTGTCCCTAGGATAATTTAGGTTAAGTAGTGTGTAAGCTTAGGGACTGATGATCTTAGCAGTTAAGTCCCATAAGATTTCACATACATTTGTACATCTGAAAACACACACACACACACACACACACACACACACACACACACACACACACACACACACACACACACACGTTCTTAACAGATACATCAGATGTTATACTGTCCGAACAATGAGATAGGCATCATGTGGTAAGATTGGGCTTGTGCATCATGTGGAACCCCAGTTTTTGATTCGTTTTCGTGTCCCTACCAGACTAAGACAAAAAAGTAACTCATCACCTAGGCTTTTTTTTTTAACCATCATTCTTCTGACTGGTTTGATACGACACAGCACGAATTGCTCTCCTGTGCAAACGTCCACATCTCAGAGTAGCTCTTCCTCCCTACAACCTATATTATTTGCACCAATCTCTTTCTTCTCTTGCACTTTTTACCCTCTACAGCTCCCTCTACTACCATGGAAGTTATTCCCTGAAGTCTCAACACATGTCCTATCATTCTGCCTCTTGTTCGTGTCAGTGTTTTCCATATGTCCCTTTCTTCTCAGATTCTGCGGAGGAACTCGTCATTTCTTATTTTATAAACCAATCTAATTTTGACTTTGATCTTTAATAATTACTGATAGAGGTTTAGTTTATTTAAATCCATATCATTCTGATTTCTTCATTTTCATGTTTTTGATTTGAATGAGTATGTTATATTGTTCTTTTGTAAGATAAAGTCTGCTTTCTTTTTATTTTTTATTTTTTGAGGCTACATTAGTTCCTACCTTGCTTTTAATTTTAGGTTGAGGTTATCAATCTGAACGTTTACAGCCTGTTACTTATTTAATTTTTTGTACTTTGGTTGCTCGCTTTCCCTTGCTGCTGGTCTTATTTAATGTTTATTCTTTCGCTAAAACTCTCTATTTTCCTATGTTGTTTATTTATTTAATTCTTTTGGTTTGTCTTTGTGTTAAAATATTTATTTATGACTATTTCTGAACCCTCTCTGCTTATTAAACCATTGTTGCCAGTTGGTTTATTCTTTGATGTTTCATTTTTATAATTTGTGTTTATTCTGATGTTGATTGAGTATAATTAGATATTATTTTGGTCTTTATTATTTTTCGTTAAGTTTTTGAATTTCTTCGTTAATGATTACTGCCAACAGTACAGTTTATTTCATATAATTCTGATTTCTTCATACAATTTGTACAGAATCCAAATGGCAGCTATGAGAGTCGAGGGACATGAAAGGGTGGCAGTGGTTGGGAAGGGAGTGAGACAGGGTTGTAGCCTCTCCCCAATGTTATTCAATCTGTATATTGAGTAAGCAGTAAAGGACACAAAAGAAAAATTCGGAGTAGGTATTAAAATCCATGGAGAAGAAATAAAAACTTTGAGGTTCGCCGATGGCATTGTAATTCTGTCGGAGACAGCAAAGGACCTGGAAGAGCAGTTGAACGGAATGGTCAGTGTCTTGAAAGGAGAATATAAGATGAACATCAACAAAAGCAAAACTAGGATAATGGAATGTTGTCGAATTAAATCAGGTGATGCCGAGGAATTGAGACACTTAAAGTAGTAAAGGAGTTTTGCTATTTGGGGAGCAAATAACTGAAGATGGTCGAAGTAGAGAGGATATAAAATGTAGACTGGCAACGGCAAGAAAAGCGTTTCTGAAGAAGAGAAATTTGTTAACATCGAGTATAGATTTAAGTGTCAGGAAGTCGTTTCTGAAAGTATTTGTTTGGAGTGCAGCCATGTATGGAAGTAAAACATGGACGATACATAGTTTGGACAAGAAGAGAATAGAACCTTTTAAAATGTGGTGCTACAGAAGAATGCTGAAGATTAGATGGGTAGATCACATAACTAAGGAGGAGGTATTGAATAGAATTGGGGAGAAGGGGAGTTTGTCGCACAACTAGACAAGAAGAAGGGATCGGTTGGTAGGACATGTTCTGAGGCATCAAGGGATCATCAATTTATTATTGGAGGGCAGCGTAGAGGGTAAAAATCGTAAAGGGAGACCAAGAGATGAATACACCAAGCCGATTCAGAAGGATGTAGGCTGCAGTAAGTACTGTGAGATGAAGCAGCTTGCACAGGATAGAGTAGCATGGAGCGCTGCATCAAACCAGTCTCAGGGCTGAAGACACAACAACAACAACAACAACAACATGATTTTGATTTTAATGAGTATGTTATATTGTTCTTTTGTTAGACTAAATCTGTTTTCTTTCTATATATATTTTTTGAGGCTAGATTGGTTCCTACTTTGCTTTTAATTTTAATTTGAGGTTTCTAGCCTGAGCCTTTATAGGCCATTGTTTATATATACTATACTTTTGTTTGCTAGATTTCCTGTGTCGTTGGGTTTATTTAAGATTTATTGTTTTGTTAATTCCCTTTATTTTCCTTTGTTTGATTTTGGTTCTTATTATTTTATGTCCTCTTTTTTTTTTTTTTTTTTTTTTTTTTTACAATCGTATTGAGCGACTAGGATCACGTTGACAACTTCAGTTCTTCTTCTTCCTGTGTTGTTGTTCCTATTTTTCCAGTATTGCCTCATTTTCTCCCCATGAAGTCTCTCCTTTCTTCTGTCCATGTTGTTCCCGATTTTTTATTTCTTTTCCTTTGAAAGCCTTCCAAATTTATGTTTTTATAGTTTTGGTTTTTTTACTTAAGATACCAATACTTTTGGTTCACCTTCGACTTCCTAAGGCTAGGTGGGGCGCACTGTGCTGCTAGTGGAAGAGAATCAGCCTTGTGGTTGTGTGACTGGGTAAATCTGGAACATTCTTCTCCATTAATTAGAAATTCTTCCAATCCATATCCATATGTGACATACAGCAAACCAGTGCTGAACAGTATTGGTTAAAAACAGTCTTGGTTGCAATTTTAGTTTTTTATTTTTCAACGACGCGTTTCGCCTTATTTGGGCATCTGCAGGTTATCTTTTCTACATGGACGCGAGAGGCACCAAGATCTGCACATCGCGTTTCCGTTCACAGGAGCGAGTAACAGACTAAGATGGGGGCTCAGGTAGTACACATAATTCCTCAGTTGTTCGCTGTCTGGCGATGTCCGGAAGCTGAGCCTCTGGTCGGCCATTAGGGTCGCCAGATGGGCGCTGCGTTCTCGTTGAGCCAGAATTGCGTGGTGGCCGCTGCTTTCACTGGCGTCGTTTGGCGGGCCGCTGCCTGCTGGCTGCTGGCTACTGCGATCTGGGCCCGACCGCGACACGCCGGGCCTGAGAAATATTGCCTCGCCGGTTACGCGATATGCGATTCCCGCTCCAGCCGCCGTCGACCAGTCAGCGTGGCCACTTCACCGCAGACACGCAGAAATGCGAAAGGTGGTTCACAGTCAGTGCAGAGGTGAACTGCTGCAGACGTGTGTGTGTGTGTGTGTGTGTGTGTGTGTGTGTGTGTGTGTGTGTATGCGTGTGTGACGGCCAGCAAGTGCCTGCGCAGAGGCGATAGCTGGTGTATATCATTCAAGTTGTCTGAATAACTACTTCACGGAGTTCTTGCAGCATCAGATTTGTATTCTGTCTCGAGCCTTCTACACTTTCCTCTGTCGTCGTACTCAGAAGGGAACCTCCCCATCGCACCTCCTTCAGATTTAGTTATAAGTTGGCACAGTGGACAGGCCTTGAAAAACTGAACACAGATCAATCGAGAAAACAGGAAGAAGTTGCGTGGAACTATGAAAAAAATAAGCAAAATACACAAACTGAGTAGTCCATGCCCAAGACAGGCAACATCAAGGATAATATGAGCTCAGGATCGCCGTGGTACCGTGGTTAGCCTGAGCAGCTACGGAACGACAGGTCCTTGGTTCTATCTGTATTGACCTTCGCCAATCATACTCTCCCTATGCCTTGATGAAGTCTAGGATTCCTATTCGCCCCTAGTCTAACCATTTGCGTGGTACACCGGTCAGATAACCAGTCCACTGTGATGCCACTCAAAATTCACTCACAGGCATCTAACTATAACTCTGTCCATTCACACTGCACAATAAGTGTGTCGGCCAACACAGTGAACAAGCTTAATCGCAAGGACTCAATATAGAGTCACCCTTCAATTCGCTCTCGACAGAGCTGCTCTCCAAGTGAAGTACTGAGGAGAGACTTGTTCCTCGCTCTTTGAGTACACGTACGAGCGCGCACGCTCTCGTTACGTGTTCTCGCTCCAAGAGCGAGAACAGAACGGTCCCTCTCCACGCCAGACGTGAAGGGGTATATCTTTCGGTCTCTTCCATTACTCCTTCAGCTGAAGGCGTCAGAAATATCGTCTGGCAATCAGCATTGCTTTTCTAAGACGGGAGAATGACGTTTCGTTTAAGGCAACGAATCCGGAAGCTTGTAGCTTTGGCGTTTGGCGTTTGCTGTCTCCCTGTGAAAATATCTGTAACTGCGTGCTATGTGTAAAGAATGCATAGGTTGGCCACTCCCACACAATGTAGCGGAATTTTGCTTTTAAGCTGAACACGGGTTGTTCCCCCCCCCCCCCCCCCCCCTCCTTTCCACTCGGGCCCACGCTGTCCGCTACGGGCGGTCACCGGCCGACATGGGCTGTGTCGTCCTCTGAAGGGCCTGGCGTCTTGCTGCGCAGCCTCTCTCCTGAACTAAAAGCCTCTGTGACCGTCGTGTCTGGAATGTATGTGTGCACGCCAGCCTCGAGTATTTCAACCACGGTGCGCTCACTTGTCAATTGCATATCGTTTACATGAATTTATACAACACTGAGTTTATCTTATCGAGTTAGGGTTCGAATGAAGCGTCTTGATGTGCGGAACATGATTGCGAGGTCGGAATATGTAGGCAATGAAGGTCAGGAGACCGCGACGTCTTACAAGCTATAGGGAGTTACGATTAATATACAATATGCACAAAAGCCTAGAGGGACTCATAAGACTTGACCAAGAACGAAACGATCGGATTAAAAAGAGTGTAAGAGACGGATGTAGTCTTTCGTCCCTACTGTTCAGTCTCTACATCGAAGAAGCAGTGATGGAAATAAAAGAAAGGTTGAGGTGTGGAGTTGAAGGTGAAAGGATAGTGGTGATATGATTCACTGCTGACATTGCTATCGTGAGTGAAAGTGAAGAAGAATTACATTATCTGCTGAATGGAATGAACAATCTAATGAGTACAGAATACAGATTAAGAGTAAATCGAAGAAACATGAAAGTAATGAGAAGTAGCAGAAAGGAGAACAATGACAAACTTAGCATCAGGATTGATGGTCACGAAGTAGACGAAGTTAGCGAATTCTACTAGCTAGGCAGCAAAACAACCAAGGAGGATATGAACAGCAGACTAGCACTGGCAAAAAAGAGCATTCATGGCCAAGAGAAGACTACTAGTATCAATATAGGCCTTAATTTGAGGAAAACGTTTCTGAGAATGTACGTTTGGAGCACAGCGTTGTATGGTAGTGAAACATGAGCTGTGGGAAAACCGGATCAGAAGGGAATCGAAGCATTTGAGATGTGGCGCTACACAAGAATGTTGAAAATTAGGTGGACTGATACGGTAAGGAATGAGGATGTTCTACGCAGAATCGGAGAGGAAAGGAATATGTGGAAAACACTGATAAGGAGAAGGGACAGGATGATAGGACATCTGTTAAGACGTGAGGGAATGACTTCCATGGTACTAAAGGGAACCGTAGAGGGCAAAAACTGTAGAGGAAGACAGAGATTGGAATACGTCAAGCAAATAATTGAGGACGTCAAGTGCTACTCTGAGATGAAGAGGTTGGCACAGGAGAGGAATTCGTGGCTGGCCCCAATAAAACCAGTCAGAAGACTGAAAAAAAAGGCGAACTTAACCTTGTACACATAAATGATATTCGGCAAGTCACATTGCGGTGTGTTGCGGAGGGTTCTTATGGTACAATTGATGCCCCACACCCTGCTGCTCTTGCGAACAGCCGGTAGGAATAACGCTTGTCGGTAAGCGTCTGTATTGGCTGTAATTTCTCTAATATTCTCGTGGTCAGTTCGTGAGATGCGTGTGGGAGGAAGTAATATGCTGTCCAGATTTTAATGGGAAGTGCTCTCTCGAAATTTCAGCAATAAACCTCTCTGTGATGCACAACGCCTCTCTCGTAATGTCTGCCACTGGAGTATGCTGAGCATCTCAGTAACGCCGTCGCGCCGACTAAACGGTCACGTGACGAAAGGCGCCTGCCTCTCTCTGTTGTATCTTCTGTATCTCTCCTATCAGACCTACCTGATAAGGATCCCCTACTGTTTTACAACACTCAAGAATCGGTCGAACAAACGCCGTAAAAGTCAGGTGATCACTCCACTTAACCTACACGGTTGGTTGCATTTAACAACTACGTGTGACACTACTATTATGGACGTATCGTATGGCCACGAGGTCCCTGCCTCACAAGTCGAGTTGTGTCTCAATACATGAGCCCACAAGTTCCGCCATTCCGGCAACTAATGTAAACATAAAGAACGCAACCATAATACTAAGAACAAACAGTTTTACAGCTTCCCGGCCGGCCGGAGTGGCCGTGCGGTTCTAGGCGCTCCAGTCTGGAACCGAGCGACCGCTACGGTCGCAGGTTCGAATCCTGCTTCGGGAATGGATGTGTGTGATGTGCTTAGGTTAGTTAGGTTTAATTAGTTCTAAGTTCTAGGCGACTGATGACCTCAGAAGTTAAGTCGCATAGTGCTCAGAGCCATTTGAACCCTTTGAACAGCTTCCCGTTGTAAGTAGTAGCAAAAAAGAATTGGACACTCTTTAACTGATTGAAAATAACTCATCTCAATGTCAGTGATATTCTCTCGTTATACAGAAGAAAACAGTGACTATACGTCTACATATACACTCCGCAAGCCACAGTACACATACGTGGTGGAGGGTACCTTATATCACCAATAGTTATTTCCTGTTCCACTAACATATGCAGCGAGGGAAAAATTACTGTTTAAATGCTTCTACGAGGCCTCATTTCTCTTATCTTCCCAGTCTTTCAGCAACTGTCGGTGGCGGCAGAATATGTTCTGCTGTCACCGTCAAGTACTGACTCTCAAAATTTCCTCAACAGTGTTTCGCGAAAAGAACGTCGCCTTTCCTACAGGAACTGCCATTTGAGTTCACGAAGTACCTCCATAATCTCTCGTGCTGAACCTACTGATAAAGAATCTAGCTGCTCGCCTAAGAATTGCTTCGGTGTCACCACTGAATCTCACCTGGTGGCAATCCCAAACTCTCGACCAATATCAGGGAGTTGGTCCCTCTAGTGATCTATACGAGGTCTCCTTTATACACGAGATACATTTTCCTAAAATGTTCCCAATAAAACAAAGTCTGCTATTTGCATTCCCTTTCACCTTCCTTACTTGCTCGTTCCGTTCCATATTGCTTTTCATCGTTACGCTACATATTTAATCGACGTGACTGCTACATGCAAACATTATGGGATTCTTTTACCTACTCATCTACATTAACTTAATTTTTCTACATTTAGAGCAAGCTGCCACTGATCACACAAACTAGAAATTCTTCTAAGGCAGTTGTTCCCAACATGGATGTAATGACCCCCATCAATTGTCATTCATTCTAACACACACACACACACACACACACACACACACACTCACAAACAAACTAAATATCATTCATCTTTCATCATTTTAAAAATACAATTCTTCTAGGAAAAGTCTTTCATTGCACAGTTTAGTTGGGTGCTAAAGTTGTTGATAATATGGGGGAGGGGAGGAGGGGGGGAGGGCAACAGCTCAGGGTTAATGGTCTAAGAAAGGCTGGGAAACACTGGTCTAAGGCATCTTGTACCCTCCTTCCACAATGACACCTTCTCATACACGACAGCGTCGGCAGCAAACAACGGCAGATTGCTACCCACCCCGCCCGCCAAATCATTTGTGTATATACAGAAAGCAGTGCTCTTTCACACGTCCCCGGGGCACTCCTGGTAATTCCCTTGTGTCTGGTGAACTCTCGCCTTCGAGGACAGCTTACTGGGTTCTGTTGCGTAAGAAATCTTCGAGGCACTCCTGTATGTGGGATCCTAATCCGAAAGGTTGCGACCTTCGTTAACAATCTGCAATGGGGAACCGTGTCAAACACTTTCCGGAAATCTAAAAATACGGAATCTGTCTGTTGCCCCTCAGCAAAGGAAAAGCTGAGTTTCGAACGAGCGAAAATTTATTGTATTCTAACTAAGAATATGTTCAAGGATTCTCGAGGAAACAAATATTAAGGATATTGGTCAATAATTTTGCTGGTCCACTCTTTTATCCCTGTAATGTACTAGAGTAACCTGCGTTTTTTTCCATTCAGCTGGGACTTTGCACTGGCCTGGCGATGAATCGACGGCTCCACGTAGTCACATCGTAAGTCTAAAAATGGCCAAATTGAGTTATGATAACCACCAGAATTTTGACTTCACTAATTTGTGCTCCTCTATAAAAGTCGTACCTCTAACACCACATCTTTAGCAGCAATAATCAATCTTCAGAATATCGTTAAGTCATTCACCGATGAAAAGAACTGCAAGTTATGTTACAATGTTGTTCCTGGGAGAATGGTCGCACAATAAAAATCGTAACTGTAGTTACAATGTTTGTAAAGGGAATGTTTAATGTTTGCAGGTATGTGATGCCTATTGTCCTCGCTATTAAGCTGGGAGCACTATCACCCAAGATTGCTTTTAGCCAATAATATCTACGCTGATTGTAGACATGGTCATCAGCACGAGTATAACCAGTGATTTTAAATAGAATAATATTGATAAACATCTGTGTGAATGTTCTCCGGGTTCTACGTCTACCTTTATACTATGAAAATCACCGTGAGCCGCATGGCAAGAGGGTACGTCTCCCTGTGTATACCCATCCCCCTCCCAATTATTAAGATTTCTTCCCGTCCCATTTACGTGTGGAGCGTGGAAGAATGTTTGAATGCGTCTATGTGTGCAGCAATTATTGCAATCTTATCCTCCCTATATTCCAATCTTATCCTCCCTATGTGGGGGATTGCAGTATATTCCTAGAGTCATCATTTAAATCCGTTACGCCTAACATACAATGACAAGCAGATAGAAGAAGTGGACAGTGTTAAATTCTTGGGATTACAGCTTGATAACAAATTCAACTGGGAGGAGCACACCACAAAACTGCTGAAACGTCTTAACAAATCTCTATTTGCAATGCGAATTGTGTCAGACATAGGGGGTATAAAAATGAAAAAGCTGGCATACTATGCTTACTTTCATTTCATAATGTCATATGGGAGTATTTTTTAGGGTTATTCATCAAATCAACGTAAAGTTTTCTGGGGACAAAAACGTGCAGTAAGAGTTACATGTGGTGTGAACTCAAGAACATCCTGCAGAAGACTATTTAGGGAACTAGGGATATTAACTACTGCTTCCCAATATATTTATTCCTTAATGAAATTTGTTATTAAAAATATATCACTTTTTCAAACCAACAGCTCAATTCATGGAATCAATACTAGACATAAGAATAATCTTCACAAGGATTTAAAGTCACTTAGTCTTGTACAAAAAGGTGTGCATTATTCAGGAACACACATTTTCAATAACTTGCCAGCAGCCATAAAAAGCTCAACAACCATTGAAATTCAGCTTAAGAGAAGCCTAAAGGATTTATTGGTGGCCAACTCCTTCATTGATGAATTTCTCAGTAGAACTAACTGGTTTTTGTGTGTGATATTATAACTTCTGCACAATTTCAGTGCAGTAATATATATACACTCCTGGAAATTGAAATAAGAACACCGTGAATTCATTGTCCCAGGAAGGGGAAACTTTATTGACACATTACTGGGGGCAGATACATCACATGATCACACTGACAGAACCACAGGCACATAGACACAGGCAACAGAGCATGCACAATGTCGGCACTAGTACAGTGTATATCCACCTTTCGCAGCAATGCAGGCTGCTATTCTCCCATGGAGACGATCGTAGAGATGCTGGATGTAGTCCTGTGGAACGGCTTGCCATGCCATTTCCACCTGGCGCCTCAGTTGTACCAGCGTTCGTGCTGGACGTGCAGACCGCGTGAGACGCGGCTTCATCCAGTCCCAAACATGCTCAATGGGGGACAGATCCGGAGATCTTGCTGGCCAGGGTAGTTGACTTACACCTTCTAGAGCACGTTGGGTGGCACGGGATACATGCGGACGTGCATTGTCCTGTTGGAACAGCAAGTTCCCTTGCCGGTCTAGGAATGGTAGAACGATGGGTTCGATGACGGTTTGGATGTACCGTGCACTATTCAGTGTCCCCTCGACGATCACCAGTGGTGTACGGCCAGTGTAGGAGATCGCTCCCCACACCATGATGCCGGGTGTTGGCCCTGTGTGCCTCGGTCGTATGCAGTCCTGATTGTGACGCTCACCTGCACGGCGCCAAACACGCATACGACCATCATTGGCACCAAGGCAGAAGCGACTCTCATCGCTGAAGACGACACGTCTCCATTCGTCCCTCCATTCACGCCTGTCGCGACACCACTGGAGGCGGGCTGCACGATGTTGGGGCGTGAGCGGAAGACGGCCTAACGGTGTGCGGGACCGTAGCCCAGCTTCATGGAGACGGTTGCGAATGGTCCTCGCCGATACCCCAGGAGCAACAGTGTCCCTAATTTGCTGGGAAGTGGCGGTGCGGTCCCCTACGGCACTGCGTAGGATCCTACGGTCTTGGCGTGCATCCGTGCGTCGCTGCGGTCCGGTCCCAGGTCGACGGGCACGTGCACCTTCCGCCGACCACTGGCGACAACATCGATGTACTGTGGAGACCTCACGCCCCACGTGTTGAGCAATACGGCGGTACGTCCACCCGGCCTCCCGCATGCCCACTATACGCCCTCGCTCAAAGTCCGTCAACTGCACATACGGTTCACGTCCACGCTGTCGCGGCATGCTACCAGTGTTAAAGACTGCGATCGAGCTCCGAATGCCACGGCAAACTGGCTGACACTGACGGCGGCGGTGCACAAATGCTGCGCAGCTAGCGCCAATCGACGGCCAACACCACGGTTCCTGGTGTTTCCGCTGTGGCCGTGCGTGTGATCATTGCTTGTACAGCCCTCTCGCAGTGTCCGGAGCAAGTATGGTGGGTCTGACACACCGGTGTCAATGTGTTCTTTTTTCCATTTCCAGGAGTGTATATATATATATATGAGTCACCTAACGTTACCGCTGGATATATTTCGTAAACCACATCAAATACTGACGAAGCGATTCCACAGACCGGACGTGAGGAGAGGGGCTAGTGTAATTGTTTAATACAAACCATACAAAAATGTACAGAAGTATGCTTTTTAACACAACCCTACGTTTCTTTAAATGGAACCACGTTAGTTTTGTTATCACATCTGAACATATAAACAAATACGTAATGAGTGCCGTTTGTTGCATTGTAAAATGTTAATTACATCCGGAGATATTGTAACCTAAAGTTGACGCTTGAGTACCACTCCTCCGCTGTTCGGTCGTGTGTATCGGAGAGCACCGAATTACGTAGGGATCCAAAGGGAACGATGATGGACTTTAGGTACAGAAGAGACTGGAACAGCACATTACGTCCAAATGCTAACACCTTTTTATTGGTCTTTTTCACTGACGCACATGTACATTACCATGAGGGGTGAGGTACACGTACACACGTGGTTTCCGTTTTCAATTACGGCGTGGAATAGAGTGTGTCCCGACATGTCAGGCCAATAGATGTTCAATGTGGTGACCATCATTTGCTGCACACAATTGCAATCTCTGGCGTAATGAAGGTTGTAAAATGTTAATTACATCCGGAGATACTGTAACCTAAAGTTGACGCTTGAAACCTCCGACGTTCAGTTGCGTGTTGTAACAAACACGGGCCACGGTCGGCGAGCAGCATCTGCAGGGACATGTTTACGATGACGACCGTGTTTACGAGTGTGGCTGTAGTGCACTGTTGTAGTTTGGTCTAGCTGTCGCAGTGTCCGCATGTAGCGCTTGCTGCTATTGTTATTCTGCATTCGTCTCCGTACGCAGACCAACTGTAGTATACCGTGTTACCAGACGTCTGTGATAGTATAGTGTTGTAGGAACTGTGACCATGGTGTATTCGAACTCTGAAAAGGCGGAGATGATACTCATCTATAGCAAGTGTCGACGAAATACAGCTAAAGCCTGCAGGGTGTATGCAGAACGGTACCCGGACAGAGAGCATCCAACGCGCTGCACATTGCAAAACATCTACCGCCAACTGTATGCAACAGGTATGGTCGTAGCACGCAAACGGGTCCGTAACAGGCCCTGAAGCGGGTGCAGTTGGTGTGTTATCTGCTGTTGCCATGAACCCACACATGAGTACACAGGACATTGCAATAGCCGGTGGACTGAGTCAAAGTAGTGTCATGCGCATACTGCATCGTCACCGCTTTCACCCGTTTCATGTGTCGCTACATCAGCAATTACATGGTGATGACTTTAATCATCGAGTGCAATTCTGTCAATGGGCATTAACAGAGAATGCGTTGCAGTTCTACCTGTTTACCGATGAAGCGGGTTTCACAAACCACGGGGCAGTGAATCTACGGAACATCCATTACTGGTCCGTGGACAATCCTCGCTGGCTCAGACAGGTAGAGCGACAGCGACCGTGGACTGTAAATGTATGGTGCGGAATCATTGGCGACCACCACATTGGTCCTCACTTCATTGCAAGGGCCCAAACAGCTGCAACATACATCGCGTTTCTACAGAATGATCTGCCAACGTTGCTCGAAAATCTCCCACTGGAAACGCGTCGACGTATGTGGTATCAGCATGATGGTGCACCTGCACATTCCACAATTAACACTAGGCTGCCCCTTGACAGGATGTTCAACGGGAGTTTCATAGGACGTGGAGGACGCATAAATTGGCCAGCCCGTTCTCCTGATCTTACACCTCTGGACTTCTTTCTGTGGGGTACGTTAAAGGAGAATGTGTACCGTGATGTGCCTACAACCCCAGAGGATGTGAAACAACGTATTGTGGCAGCCTGCGGCGACATTACACCAGAGATTGCAATTGTGTGCAGCAAATGATGGCCACCACATTGAACATCTATTGGCCTGACATGTCGGGACACACTCTATTCCACTTCGTAATTGAAAACGGAAACCACGTGTGTACGTGTACCTCAACACTCATGGTAATGTACATGTGCGTCAGTGAAAAAGACCAATAAAAAGGTGTTAGCATCTGGACGTAATGTGCTGTTCCAGTCTCTTCTGTACCTAAGGTCCATAACCGTTCCCTTTGGATCCCTACGTAATTCGGTGCTCTCCGATACACACGATCGAACAGCGGAGGAGTGGTACTCAAGCGTCAACTTTAGGTTACAATATCTCCGGATGTAATTAGCATTTTACAATGCAACAAACGGCACTGATTACGTATTTGTTTATATGTTCAGATGTGATGACAAAACTAACGGGGTTCCATTTAAAAAAGCGTAGGTTTGTGTTAAAAAACATACTTCCGTGCATTTTTTTTGTGGTTTGTATTAACCAATTACACTAGCCCCTCTCCTCACGTTCGGTCTGTGGAATCGATTCGTCAGTATTTGATGTGGTTTACGAAATATATCCAGCGGTAATGTTAGGTGACTCACCCCTATATATATATATATATATATATATATATATATATATATATATATATATATATATGCGTGTGTGTGTGTGTGTGTGTAAGTACAATCTAACTTCTGCACCATTTCAGTGCAGTAATGTGTTCATTGTAAGTAAGTATCGTAGTAGTTGTATTGCACGTTTATTGCCTTATAAATAAATAAAACAAACTTTTTTATTTTAGATTCAGTGCATCAGTATTTGTAAAATGACTCTTTCATATAGTGTTCATTAAAAAATGACGATCGTTCCACTTGGGACCTGTGGAATGGTAAATTAGCTTATTTGTTTTAGTTGTAAATATTTATCGTGTATTGTTGTTTTTATGACATGTTCTACATCCTGGAGGACCTCCTCACTACGGATCAATTAGAATGAAAGTAAATCTAATCTAATCTTGAAATTTTGTTAGTAGACTTTCTCAGGATGGTTTACATCTATCTTCAACAGTCTGCCAGTTCAGTTCCTTCAGTATTTCAGTGACACTCTCCTAAGCATCAGACAAACCTGTGACCATTCATGCTACTCTTCTATGTTCAGTACCCCCTTTAGTCGTATCTAGTGCAGGTCCCACACACTTGGACCACATTCTAGGATATGTCGCACGACTGATTTAGAAGCAATCTTCTTTGTCGAGTGAGTGCACTTCCCCAGTATCCTACTAATAGCCCAAAGTCTACCACGTGCTTTACACATTACTGAGACGGTATGATCATTACATTTCACATCCCTACAAAGTGCTACACCCATATTTTTGTACGAGTTGGGCGATTTCGACAGTGCCTCGTTGATAGTATAGTCTAGGATACTAAGCTTTTTCGTTTTGGGAAGTGCCCAATTTTCTGAACATTTAAAACAAGTTGCCAATCTCTGCACCACTTTCAAATCTTATGGAGATCTGACTGAATATTTATGAAGCTTCTTTCAGATAATACTACATTATAGACAACTGCATCATCTGCTTAAAGTCTGAGGTTACTATCAATTTTGTCTACAAGGTCATTAATATACAACATGAACAGTAAGCGTTCCAACACACTTCCCTGGGTCACATCCAAAGTTGCTTCTACATCTGACGATGACTCTCCATCCAAGATAACATGCTGTGACCTCCCTACCAAAAAGTCCTCATTCCAGTCAAATACTTCACTCCATACCCTATGTGATCGTACTTTTGACAGCAAGCATAGGTGAGGTACGGAGTCAAATGCTTTTCGGAAATCAAGGAACGCTGCATCAGTTTGGTTGCCTCAATCCAAAGTTTTCTTTATGTCATGTGAAAAAAGCGTGAGTTGGGTTTCACATTATCGATGTTTTTCGGAATCCATACTGGTTGGCCACTGAGGAGATCATCCTGTTCAAGATATCTCATTACAGGGTGTCCCACTCAAACCTCCCTCATTTCAAAGACCAAGAAAAAAAACCACAGTAGATAGGACAATGAAAAATGCACCACACTGCAGAGCATCTCAAAGAATTTATTTACTTATTATCAATACACCTCTACATGTGAACCATATGTAGCACGAAGAATATCGAGTCTATATTCAATTTCTTACCAAGTTCTTTGTAACATTTCCTCTGTTATTGTTGCAATCACATTAGTGATACGACGTCGCAACGTAGGAATATTGTCCATCTTGTTCGCATACACGCGGTCCTTCACGAATCCCCACATGGAGAAATCAAGCAGCGTAATGTCGGGTGAACGTGGTGGCCAGGCAATGGGTCCTCAGCGTCCGATACAACGATTGGGAAATTTCCTGTCCAGGAAATTGCGAACAGCCGTTGACCAATGCGGCGGAGCTCCATCTTGTTGAAAAACGATGTTGGGTTGCAAGTCTTGTATCTGAAGGTACACAACCTGCTCAAACATGTCCAGATACACTGACCCATTCACTGTTTGTTCCGCAAAGAAGAAAGGTCCAGCAATCCCGTCGTGCATTAGCACGCACCAGATGTTTAGTTTAGGGCTATCATGAACATGTTCAATGACAACATGCGAATTTTGCGAACCCCAAATCCGAAAATTATGCCTATTAACCCTTCATGATAGATGAAAGGTTGCCTCATCAGAGAATAAACATCTTTCCAAGAAGCTGGCATCCATATCTGCAGCAAATTGTTGTCAGCATGGTTTGTCGTTCAGCATCAGATGTTGCAGAATTTGTACTTTTTAAGCACACATATGAAGACGCTGGTGAACTACACAATGCAATGTTGATCGAGGTACATCAAGTTGCCTAGATGCTTGACGAATTGACTTACGTGGGCTTCTGGGAGACGTTTGTCTGATGTCTTTCACTATCTCTTCTGAAACCCCATAACGTACACCTCAGAATGTTTCAGAACACTTCCTGTTGCTAGAAACTTCCTATAAAATTCCTTAATTGTTTTCACATCAGATGGATCACATTCATACACATGACGATAATTTCTTTGCACGGTAATCGGCGATTTTGCTTCTGCAAACTACTGCTTGCGCGAGCTGCTGTGGAGTCGCCATTTTCACTTCATGCGACCATGCTGCACTCTGGCGACGATACTAGGCACTTCTGACGCGGGAATATAAATTCTTTGAGATGCTCTACAATGTGGTGCATTTTTCATTGTCGTATCTACTGTGGTTTTTCTCTCCTGGGTCCTTGAAATCAGGGAGGTTTTTGAGTGGGACACGCTGTATGTTTGAGCTGAGAATATGTTAGAAGGTTCTATAACAAATCGATGTCAAGGATATTGGACGGTAATTTTGTGGATCACTTCCACTGCCGTTTTTGTAGACAGATGTGACCTGTGCTTTTTTCCAAGAACTGGGCATGGTTTTTTGGTCGAGGGATCTACAATAGATATAGTTAGAAGACGGGATAACTCAACTGGACATTCGGTGTAGAATCTGACAGGGGCTGCATCGGACCCCGGATCTTTGTTCAGTTTTAACGATTTCAGCTGTTAGTCAACATCACTGACACAAATACTTACTTCGTTCATCTTTTCAATGCTACGAGGATTACATTGGGGCAATCTCCTGGGTTTTCCGTTGTTAAGGAACGTTTGAAACCGGAGCTAAGCATTAAACAGAGTTAAGCATTTCAGCTTCTGTTTCGTTATCCTGAATTTCAGTTTCTGTCCCGTTCGTTAGGGACTGTACACTAACTTTGGTGACACTAACAGCCTTTAAATACCACCAGAATTTCACTGGATTTTGTGAAATACAATTTAACAATATTCTGTTATGGTAGCGATTGAAGGTATCTTACATTTCTCTCTTGACAGCCAAACGGGTTTCATCCAGAATATCTCTATCTATAGCCTTACGCTATGTTTTAAACATGTTATGCACTAATCTCTGTGTCTTTAGAAGTTTCTTTATAGTGACTTTATACCATGGAGGTTCCCTTCCATTATGAACTGTTTTACAGGGCACGTATCTATCCAGTACATGGTCAACTTTTATAGTTTTTATTGTTATGAATCACAGAATGGGTGGAATCCGATTCCAGCTTTTCGATGCTTTATAATTTTGGACATTTTTGCAGTAAATTTGTGGACTATGTTTTTGTAGGATTTATAGATTTCTTACTGATCTCATAACTACAGCGAAAAACTAATAACTATTGTAGGTACAGCTACATCTACATCTACATGATTACTCTGCAATTCACATTTAAGTGCTTGGCAGAGTGTTCATCGAACCACAATCATACTATCTCTCTACCATTCCACTCCCGAACAGCGCGTGGGAAAAACGAACACTTAAACCTTTCTGTTCGAGCTCTGATTTCTCTTACTTTATTTTTATGATCATTCCTACCTATGTAGGTTGGACTCAACAAAATATTTTCGCATTCGGAAGAGAAAGCTGGTGACTGAAATTTCGTAAATAGATCTCGCCGCGACGAAAAACGTCTTTGCTTTAATGACTTCCATCCCAACTCGCGTATCATATCTGCCACACTCTCTCCCCTATTGCGTGATAATACAAAACGAGCTGCCCCTTTTGGCACCCTTTCGATGTCCTCCGTCAATCCCACCTGGTAAGGATCCCACACCGCGCAGCAATATTCTAACAGAGGACGAACGGGTGTAGTGTAAGCTGTCTCTTTAGTGGACTTGTTGCATCTTCTAAGTGTCCTGCCAATGAAACGTAACCTTTGGCTCGCCTTCCCCACAACATTATCTATGTGGTCTTTCCAACTGAAGTTGTTCGTAATTTTAACACCCAGGTACTTAGTTGAATTGACAGCTTTGAGAATTGTACTATTAATCGAATAATCGAATGCCAACGGATTTCTTTTGGAACTCACGTGGATCACCTCACACTTTTCGTTATTTAGCGTCAACTGCCACCTGCCACACCATACACCAATCTTTTCTAAATCGCTTTGCAACTGATACTGGTCTTCGGATGACCTTACTAGAAGGTAAATTACAGCATCATCTGCAAACAACCTAAGAGAACTGCTCAGATTGTCACCCAGGTCATTTATTTAGATCAGGAACTGCAGAGGTCCCAGGACGCTTCCCTGGGGAATACCTGATATCACTTCAATTTTACTGGATCATTTGCCGTCTATTACTACGAACTGCGACCTTCCTGGCAGGAAATCACGAATCCAGTCGCACAACTGAGACGATACCCCGTAGGCCCGCAGCTTGATTAGAAGTCGCTTGTGAGGAATAATGGAAGCAAGGCTAAAGAAAAATCAAGACACTTTGATAGGATTTGTCTACCTGGAAAAAGCGTTCAACAATATAAAATGGTGCAAGCTGTTGGAGATTCTGAAAAAAGTAGGGGTAAGCTATAGGGAGAGACGGGTCATATACAATATGTACAACAACCAAGAGTGGACGATCAAGAACGAAGTGCTCGTATTAAGAAGGGTGTAAGACAAGGCTGTAGCCTTTCGCCCCTACTCTTCAATCTGTACATCGAGGAAGCAATGATGGAAATAAAAGAAAGGTTCAGGAGTGGAATTAAAATACAATGTGAAAGGATATCAATGATACGATTCGCTGATGAGATTGCTATCCTGAGTGAAAGTGAAGAAGAATTAAATGATCTGCTGAACGGAATGAACAGTCTAATGAGTACACAGTATGGTTTGAGAGTAAATCGGAGAAATACGAAGGTAATGAGAAGTAGTAGAAGTGAGAACAGCGAGAAACTTAACATCAGGATTGATGGTCACGAAGTCAATGAAGTTAAGGAATTCTGCTACCTAGGCAGTAAAATAACCAATGATGGACGGACCAAGGAGGACATCAAAAGCAGACTCGCTATGGCAAAAAAGGCATTTCTGGCCAAGAGAAGTCTACTAATATCAAATACCGGCTTTAATTTGAGGAAGAAATTTCTGCGGATGTACGTCTGGAGTACAGTATTGTATGGTAGTGAAACATGGACTGTGGAAAAACCGGAACAGAAGAGAATCGAAGCATTTGAGATGTGGTGCTATAGACGAATGTTGAAAATTAGGTGGACTGATAAGGTAAGGAATGAGGAGGTTCTACGCAGAATCGGAGAGGAAAGGAATATGTAGAAAACAGTGATAAGGAGAAGGGACAGGATGATAGGACATTGCTAAGACATGAGGGAATGACTTCCATGGTACTAGAGGGAGCTGTAGAGGGCAAAAACTGTAGAGGAAGACAGAGATTGGAATACGTCAAGCAAATAATTGAGGACGTAGGTTGCAAGTGCTACTCTGAGATGAAGAGGTTAGCACATGGAAGGAATTCGTGGCAGGCCGCATCAAACCAGTCAGTAGACTGACGACACAAAAAAAAAAAAAAAAAAAAAAAAAAAAAAATATATATATATATATATATATATATATATAAAAGTGAAGAACGTTTATGTCCGTACTGCATTAAACCTCCCCAAACCAAAACACTTGGGAAATACAGAAGCGTCCGATCTTACCCGTCGGCTTTGACCCATGACGTCACCAATATGGCGGAAACGACCATAAACGACAATTCCAATATGGCGGATATAAAAACATCGCATACGTATCATAAACACTGAAATACACAGTTTTCACAAAAAGCCTAATGACTCTAACGGGACAAGCGTGGGAAATTGGGGGTTTTTGGGTGGGGAGAAACTAAATATACACAAATGTAGCCACCGACCGCCATACAAAACCACGCAACACGACGAAAAAAATCAACATCACGAAACTAACCAAATACCAAAAAACACATTCTTCTCCGGAATCAGACACTTCCCTTGACCTACATACATCTACAGTAACTCCCGATCCCATAAATTAGGATCGAACACTTCCGTTGACCTATATAGCTCAACAGAACCAACCGATCACATCCCCCAATACAAAACTCGAAAAACAGTTCCCTTAAACCTACATACATCTACAACAGCTCCCAATCCCATAAATTAGGATCGAACACTTCCCTTGACCTATATAGCTCAACAGAACCTACCGATCACATCCCCCAATACAAAACTCGAATAACAGTTCCCTTAAACCTACATACATCTACAACAGCTCCCAATCCCATAAATTAGAATCGAACACTTCCCTTGACCTATATAGCTCAACACTTCACAACTTCGGCGATTAATCCGAATAGCTGTAAAAACTTGATGAGGTCTAACGGCGTCTCGCCCATCAACGCCCTCAACCGAACACTATTCATGCGGTCTTTCATATCCATTCCTGAACAAAAAACCACAACCGAATACACTCAATAACAAACTCACCCGACGTACAGCAATTATCCTTACATCAACCATCACACAAAAACCGTTAAGTCACTAATACAAATTCCGCTTCAACACCACGAACACAGCACTCACCACTGAGCAACAACAAACTGACCCCAACACACCAAACACACTAAAACCATGAACACACCACCAGAGGGCACGACAAACACTCACACGACATCTACAAACACGCCACAATCACAAACCAAACTCCGCGCCGTAATGACGTCACACACCACAACACGCTTACGTCACGGGTCAAAGCCGACGAGTAAGATCGGAGATTTCTGTTGACCCAACACTTGGACCGTCAAAGCGATTATCTTCGACAGTGCTGGACGAACCCTTATACGGGAGAGGTGGGAACACTTAGGGCGACCTGGAGCACTGTCAAGTATGATCGTTTTGGTGGTCTAAGTGTTGTGGAAAATCTCCGGGACCAGATGGCATACACTCGTATAACGAATTAATAAAATACGGGGCCAGGCGGTATACCAACAGCTTCTTACTTTCTTTAACAGTATCACGAAGGGAGGTAAGATAACAAGAGAATGGAAAGAATATATTACAATTTCAGTGCATAAAAAAGGAGATAACTAAGCATTAGACAATTATGGGGAATTATCCTGCTTGATACCTTCTTAAAACTGTTAACTTGAGTAATTCGAGACAGACTACAGATTTATGTAGAAATAGCAGAAGAACAGCAATGATTTAGGACAAACAGGAGTACAACAGATGCTATTTTCGCTTCAAGACGGATTGTGGAGAAATCCATGGAGTTGAATAACCTACCTGTGCTTCGTTGACTTGCCGAAACCCTTTTGATAGGATGCAAAAAAAGGGTATAATTCACGCCTGAAACGACAAGAGACTACCAATGGCTTTAGTGAAAATCATAGAAGATATATGTACAGCTAATAAAACGAGAATTAAAACTTACGAACGATTCACAGGTGAAATCATACTAGGTAAAGGAATTGGACAAGAAGACTCATTAAGCTCCCTCCAGTTCAAATTAATAATGGACCACATCATTGATGATGTAAGAAAGAAACTGGGCTAGAAAACGGGGAATAAAGCTGTCAATCTTATATGTCATGTTAATGATGCTTTATTGGTAGGAAATATTGAGGATAATCTACAAAGGTTACTTTACCACTTCAGTAAAACAGCTAAGCAATATACCTTGGAAATCTCAGCTAAAAACACTGAAAGTATGGTAAAACAAAAGGATCTGTGCGGCATAAATCAGAAGTAGATGGCGCGTCAATTGAACAAGTGATGAACTTTAATTACCCAGGGATCGTTATCACCAACTATTACAGGCTTAACGTGGAGGTGAAAAACCAAGTAACAAAGGCACTAAGGGCAGCGGGGTGTCTGCAAAATACTGTATGGAGAAAAAAATTTTTGACAGCTGAGGGGAAAATAGAAATATATAAAACAATGGTGACGTAAGCAGCAGAAACTAGAGCAGTAACGAAAACAATAGCAGTTAACAGCAACGGGAATGAAGGTACGCAGACAGATTCGAGCAGTAACCATGTGGGGCAAAAGAACATATGTGTCAATAAAGGAACAGTGTGGAATATAAAAAATAAGTGAGTGAAGACAGGAAAAAGAAATTGGAAAGATCATATAGAAAGGATGGACCCAACAAGACTGCCAAAAATTTGTAACCATGGACGAACTTAAGAGAAAAGGCTGCACAAGCGATCATCCAGGAGATGGACAGAAGCTGGTCCAGCACATCCCCGGACTGACACAGACAAACAGGGCAAACCTCGTCTGCAGAAGAAGAAGAAGAAGAAAAAGAAGAAGATAAAGAGACATAATGCTGAAACGGAGTGCTGACCACCTTGACCTCCATGTAGTTGAATACGGTACACTTAGCGGTCAGCATTATAGTGACCTGTACTATTACCCCATGTACGTCTTTCAGTGGTGCATTCGGCGCTGACTTCATATACATGGATGACAATCCGCGACCACGTAAAACTGCTAAGATGGAATAACTCTTTAAACGGGTGGGTATTTGGCGAATATGCTGGCCTGCCCGTACCCCCGACTTAAATCCCATCACGCGCTGTTATGATATACAGTATCACGCCCACATGGCATCAACAATCATACAGCTGTTGGTTGATGGCTGGAACGGCCAAACACAAGAATACTTACCAGCCTTGCAGTCACTGTGGAAGTGTGTTGCACGGCGTGTAATGCTGTATTCAATGAGTTTGGACGATTGATTAGCCTCCGTCCTTCGCCTCTGACACATGTTTCCGGCGCCATTGCCCACCGAACTGACACCACTGCCCAGTTTTCGTAGCTGACAATGTTGACAGTAATGCGTGTTGGCGCAAAACAGATGCTCCACTTATGCCGTAACCCCCTTTCTATTGAATAAACCGGTATTTCAAGGACGTTGTTTCTTCGCCGTAGTCGCTGAACCGCTACGCTGCGCACGTGGTCGCCAAACCGGTTCCGCTCGATCGCCAAAAACGGTTGGAAGTGTCGTTCGCGCACAGGTACTATTGTCGCCGTCCCAGGTGTTCTGTAGACAGATCATGACGCTATTTTCAGTTTCACGATAGTTGGGTGAGAGCCTGGTGAATCGTGGTCTCAGCACAGCGATAGACATGGTTGCTCTTCAATGTAATTCACCAACCAGCTGCGGAATTGAGATGTTATTTTATTTTCGCTACCAGTTTCGGCAATTCATTATGCCACATTCAGTGATCACGTGACCACGTCCTTGGACAGGAGGTGTGATCAGCTGCAGTCAAGTCTTTGAAGGATACACCTTATCTACGAATTCACGATATCCAGAAATATATGGCCACAATATGGCAATATCGATTGTTGTTGAGAGGTCCAAATAGGGCCTGAAGATGGCATAACGAATTGCAGAAACTGGGGACGAAAATAAAGTGGAATGACACCTCAGTTGCAAGGCTGGTTGCCGAATTTATTGTTAAATATCTGACCACCGCTACACCACGTCCACAGTGGATCAACGGAGACTGATCTTCTATCGATGGTACGCAGCATCGCTGCCATTACGTAATCGTAAGTTCATGAGATTCTGGAAAAAGTAATGTATAAACTGAACTGGAAAACAAAGTGAATCCAGTGTTAAATTACGTGACATATACTGATGATACTGTTTTATTTCAAAATAAAAGACTTAATGTAAATATTAGCCATAGAACTTGTTTTAGTCTCCTCTGAAATTACTCTATAACATAACTATGCCAAAACCAAGATGATGATGGATGAATGACTATCGGACGGAAGTATATTTATTGGAAGCACAGATATATAAACTATCACAGAATATGTCTATCTGGGTCAGTTTGTAAATATGAAACGAGGCTTGAAACCAGAAAATTTCTGACGTATTAAATTGGGCTGGAAAGCCTGGTCACGAAGTTAAGGAATTCTGCTACGTAGGCAATAAATTAACCAATCACGGACAGAGCAAGGAGGACATCAAAAGCAGACTAGCAATGGCAAAAGGGCATTCCTGGCCAACAGAAGTCTACTAGTATCAAATATCGGCCTTAATTTGAGGAAGAAATTTCTGAGAATGTACGTCTGGAGTACGAAGCATTTGAGATGTGGTGCTACAGACGAATATTGAAAATTAGGTGGACTGATAAGGTAAGAAATGAGGAGGTTCTGCGCAGATCGGAAAGGAATATGTGGAAATACTGATAAGGAGAAGGGACAGTATGAGAGGACATCTGTTAAGACATGAGAGAATGACTTCCATGGTACTCGAGAGAGCAGCAGAGTGCAAAAATGTTAGAGAAAGACAGAGACCACCCAGAAAATAATTGGGGACGTACGTTACAAGTGCTATTCTGTGATTAAGAGCCGGACGGTGTGGCCGAGCGGTTCTAGGCGCTTCAGTCTGGAAGCGCGTGACCGCTACGGTCGCAGGTTCGAATCCTGCCTCGGGCATGGATGTGTGTGATAGGTTAGTTAGGTTTAAGTAGTTCTAAGTTGTAGGGGACTGATGACCTCAAATGTTAAGTCTCATAGTGCTCAGAGCTATTTGAACCATTTTTGTGATTAAGATGTTGGGACAGGAGAGGAATTCGTGGTGGGCAGCATAAAACCAGTCGGAAGACTGATGAAAAAAAAAAAGCCTGTGGAGGATTACAGTTTTAAACACGACTGTCTCATAGCAACTGAATATAAGTTTCAGCATTGGAGCCACACAGCCAGACAGTTTCAAATAAGTATTGCATAATGACCTAGGTTTCGACACCTCTAAGGATATCTTCATCAGAGCGCAATTTTAAGAGAGCATAAAATTACATTACTACAAAGCATTGGTCAAAGTTTCAAGCAGATATGCTAAAGTCAAAAACTAAAATTAAACACCTTCAAGCCTTTTGCATGTAAGTCTTGCTACAAACAACATGAGATTGATGTCTGGAAGATAATCTTCTGTTTTCAGATATGTTGACTGAAGTGAAGCAGTTTTTGAACAATATAAACTACCACTAATAGCTTCTGTCTGTAAGATATGAACATATAAGAGTTCATTAGTGGAAAACGCATAGCAGCTCAAAGAGGAATGGACATCGAATATAGATTTAAGTGTCAGCAATCTACTGAAGGTATTTGAAGAGTAGCCATGTACGACGATAAACAGGTTAGACAAAAAGAGAATAGAAGCTCTCGAAATGTTGTGCTACAAAAGAATGTTGAAGATTAGGCAGGTAGATCATGTATCTGATAAAGAGGTACCGAATAGAAGAAATTTTATAGCACAACTTGGCCAAAGGAAGGAGTCTGTTGATAGGACACATTCTGAGACATCTATGGATCAGCAATTCAGTGTTGGAGGGAAGTGTTAGAGGTAAAAACCGTAGAGGGAGGCGGAAAGATGAGTACAGTAAACAGATTCAGAGGAATGTAGGTTGCATCAGTCATTTGGAGATGGAGAGGCTCGCACAAATTAAAGTACCATGGGAAGGCTGCAGCAAACCAGTTTGCCAACTGAAGACCACCGAGCACCACCAGCACGACCACCACTACCACCTGTAGCACCACCACCACCAACAACACAACAAAAAGACACATGCAACAAAGGTCAGTGACGTAATGGGGATAATGAGTAGCTTGGAATGGCAGCCCGCCCGGGTAGCCGCGCGGTCTAACGAGGTGCTTCCTGAACGGGAAGGCGTGCCAGTCCCCTGTGTACTGGCCAGCCTGCGGATGGTTTTCAAGGCGGTTTTCGTCTACCTCGGCGAATGCGGGCTGCTTCCTCTTATTCCGCCTCAGTTACTATGTCGGCGATTGCTGCACAAACGCCGGCCGGAGTGGCCGTGCGGTTCTAGGCGCTACAGTCTGGAGCCGAGCGACCGCTATGGTCGCAGGTTCGAATCATGCATCGGGCATGGATGTGTGTGATGTCCATAGGTTAGTTAGGTTTAATTAGTTCTAAGTTCTAGGAGACTGATGACCTCAGAAGTTAAGTCGCATAGTGCTCAGAGCCATTTTTGAACCATTTGCTGCACAAACACTGTCTCTATGTATGTGTACAGCATAACACTCGTCTGGTCTGAAACATTACGCGGGGAGTGGGGGGGGGGGGGGGGGGAGGGGGGCAAAGGAGGCCAAAATGCACAATAACCATGGGTTTGGTGTGGGGTGGCTGTGGGATGGGTGGACTGCTGTGGTCTGTTGTCTACTACTGAGGGCTATGACGGGATGAAGCCTCTCCATCGCTTCTAGGTTCAAAAAATGGTTCAAATGGCTCTGAGCACTATGCGACTTAACTTCTGAGCACATCACACACATCCATGCCCGAGGCAGGATTCGAACCTGCGACCGTAGCGGCGCTCCAGACTGTAGCGCCTAGAACCGCATGGCCACTCTGGCCGGCTTCTAGGTTCAATACACAATACACACACCTTGGAATGGAAGGGGACAGGTCAGGTTAATAGATGAAAGGATGGCAGATGGTAGAAACAAGCACTGGACTGGAGCCCACTTTTCCAGAAAAAGGAGAGGACCACCGGATAGATGGGACTTACGAAAAACAGCTGGATTCAATTGGGAATGGGAAGTTCAAGATTGGCTGAAATGGAAGAACCTGTTGGCAACCTAACATGCGAAACACAAGTAAAGGGTCACTTTTTGGAAAGCTCGTAATTGTTTCCCACTGCGCTGTAGATGTTTACAGTTTGGTTACAAGGTGGTTACAAACTTCCTTCGTAACGCTAATGTTAAAAAATATATCGGCTCAACCACTTGTTTATAGTGTAAAACACTAAGATTGACGCGTTTCAGAAGTCAAGCTTCCATCATCAGAATAATAAAAAGTAAAACAACCTGTTAAAACTCGCTGAAATGGAACATGCACCATTTACAATAAAATTGATAATAAAATTAAAACATCGTGGCTACTTCCCTTATTGCAGCCGTGTCTTCCAAGGTGCATCTCCACATAGTCGTCAAAGTATAAAAAAACTCTAAAATGGTGTCGCCTATGGTGTTCAACATCTAACCACATGGCTCTCTCCTCTATCGTCGTAAACCGCCCGTGCGTCTTCGTTGATACCACACACCACGTAGCCAAACACGACACTGAAACGCGAGTGAGCTCACGCGCAAGTAAGCAAGGAAGTCACAGAGATGTCTATACAAACAGATGACGTATACAAGGACCTCACGAAATGATGGTATCCTGCCAATTGCTAAAAATGTAGTTACTAAAAGAAACCAGTGAAATGTTTGCACAATTTATTTGTATCACCAGTTAGCTGTTCATTCAGTGTGTTCTGATTATCCAGGCTATGTATCGTAATTTCCAGCTGTTCTAGTAGATCCAGCTTTTTTGCCTTTGTCCTGTCTACGTAAAATAACGAGATCCTGATCTGTTCCCAACATGGGGTGTCCCGTTTCCCAAATATGCGTGGTTACAGCTGACTTTTCGAAATTCTTAAGCCGGAAAGCATCGCTATGTTCTTTGTAACGTACGTTAAAGCAGGAAAACGATAAATATAAAATTAAAGCTATGTAGGCCAAATTGGCAGGTCCTTTAAAGTACGGCTTCAACAAGGGAAGTAGCCACGATGTTTTAATCTTATTATAAATTTTATTGTGCCTGGTGCATGTTCAATTTTAGCGAGTTTTAACAGGTTCTTTTACTTTTTATTATTCTGATGATGGAAGCTTGACTTCCGCAACGCGTCAATCTTAGTGTTTTACATTATAAACAAGTGGTTGAGCCGATATATTTTTTAACATTGACATTCACAACCACGACCTCTCATACAGTATGGATAAAATCAAAGTTCCTTTGTAACGGCGCAGAACCGAGCGATGTGATGCAGTGATAACCACACTCGACTCGTATTCGGGAGACCGGCGGTTCAGATCAGCGTCTGGTCATCCTGATTAGGTTTTCCGCGATTTCCCTAAATCGCATCAGGTAGATGCCGGAGTACTTTCTTTGAAAGGGCACGACCGCCTTCGTTCCCCATTCTTCCCTAATCCTATGGGGCCGATGACCTTGCCATTTGGTCCCATCACCCGAATCAATGAACCAACTGCAAGGTGTCGGCATATAAGGAAAAATGCCCACAACTCAGAAGTTCGTGTGACGTGTAAGATGGGTTAATGATGTCACACTGGCACCGAATTTCGTCACGTTTCTAGCCAACACCACAGTGGGCGTGTCGCACGATGGGAAGGTTGTGACACATGCTGTTATCCACATTTCACTCTCATCTGATACCTCTGCAATGGAGGTCAGATCCCAGACGCCCAGTGTTGAAATAACTCTGTTTGCTTTTGGGTTGTTGTTGTTGTGGTCTTCAGTCCTGAGACTGGATTGATGCAGCTCTCCATGCTATCCTGTGCAAGCTTCTTCATCTCCCAGTACCTACTGCAACCTACATCCTTCTGAATCTGCTTAGTGTATTCATCTCTTGGTCTCCCTCTACGATTTTTACCCTCCACGCTGCCCTCTAGTACTAAATTGGTGATCCCTTGATGCCTCAGAACATGTCCTACCAGCCGGTCCCTTCTTCTAGTCAAGTTGTGCCACAAACTCCTCTTCTCCACAGTTCTATTCAATACCTCATCATTAGTTATGTGATCTACCCATCTAATCTTCAGCATTCTTCTGTAGCACCACATTTCGAAAGGTTCTATTCTCTTCTTGTCCAAACTATTTATCGTCCATGTTTCACTTCCATACATGGCTACACTCCATACAAATACTTTCAGAAACGACTTCCTGACACTTAAATCAGTACTGGATGTTAACAAATTTCTCTTCTTCAGAAAAGCTTTCCTTGCCATTGCCAGTCTACATTTTATGTCCTCTCTACTTCGACCATCATCAGTTATTTTGCTCCCCAAATAGCAAACCTCCTTTACTACTTTAAGTGTCTCATTTCCTAATCTAATACCCTCGACATCACCCGACTTAATTCGACTACATTCCATTATCCTCGTTTTGCTTTTGTTAATGTTCATCTTATATCCTCCCTTCAAGACACCATCCATTCCGTTCAACTGCTCTTCCAAGTCCTTTGCTGTCTCTGACCGAATTACAATGTCATCGGCGAACCTCAAAGTTTTTATTTCATCTCCATGGATTTTAATACCTACACCGAACTTTTCTTTCGTTTCCTTTACTGTTTGCTCAATATACAGATTGAATAGCATCGGTGAGAGGCTACAACCCTGTCTCACTCCCTTCCCAACCACTGCTTCCCTTTCGTGTACCTCGACTCTAATAACTGCCATCTGGTTTCTGTACAAATTGTAAATAGCCTTTCGCTCCCTGTATTTTACCCCTGCCACCTTCAGAATGTGAAAGAGAGTATTCCAGTCAACATTGTCAAAAGCTTTCTCTAAAACTACAAATGCTAGAAACTTAGGTTTGCCTTTCCTTAATCTTTCTTCAAAGATAAGTCGTAGGGTCAGTATTTCCTCACGTGTTCCAGTATTTCTACGGAATCCAAACTGATCTTCCCCGAGGTCGGCTTCTACCAGTTTTTCCATTCGTCTGTAAATAATTCGTGTTAGTATTTTGCAGCTGTGACTTATTAAACTGATAGTTCGGTAATTTTCATATCTGTCAACAACTGCTTTCTTTGGGATTTGCTTTTGGGTAGCCAGGGAAAACATTTCAGATATATAATCACTCAGAAACGACACGAAAAGAACTTAGGGATCAGATAAAGGGCGTCAATGAAATGGTGTTGGAACACTTGCAAGGAGTGACATTTGCACGAAGCCTGGGGCTCTTGCCGCGATAACCGGCTTTTCACAGGTACAGACACACTAAAAAGTCTACTCGGTCAGCAGAGCTACTCTTGGGATCTGGCTCGCACTTACACCACAGCAGTAAGCAACTATTATTCGCTTCGGGGTGGCTCTTAACGCATTTCGTGGCAAATTTGCTTTTAAGACTTATATTAATGAGAACTGTCAAGAAATTCAACATAACGAGATCTGAAAATGAAATTCAACCTCTTTTTTTATTATGTTGATCATGCAAAGAACGGGAGCAGCTAAGTAAGAAACATGATATTTCTTACGACTGTTGCAGCCTTATGATGAGAGCCATTTTAGAACGAAATTTAAATTGACAAATTTATATTCCATCACCATTTTATTTAAATGTTAAACCTAAAATGTCAGTGGAAATTGCTTAGTTTTGTTTTTACTAAAGCATCGATGTTTGGTGCCACTTTTCGGGTAATGCTAATTCAAAGACATGCTCGTAAGCTGAAGTCTGCCGGTGAGCTTACTTACAAGGGAACATCCCCATCGCACCCCCCTCAGATTTAGTTATAAGTTGGCACAATGGATAGGCCTTGAAAAACTGAACACAGATCAATCGAGAAAACAGGAAGAAGTTGTGTGGAACTATGAAAAAATAAGCAAAATATACAAACTGGGTCGTCCATGTGTCAAGATAGGCAATATTAAGGGCAGTGTGGGGCGAGGAGCTCCGTGCTCCTGTGGTTAGCGTGATCAGCTGCGGAATGAAAGGTCCTTGGTTCAAATCTGCCCTCCACTGAAAATTTTGCTTTCTTTATTTTCGCAAAGTTATGATCTGTCCGTTCGTTCATTGACGTCTCTGTTCACTGTAATAAGTTTAGTGTCTGTGTTTTGCGACCGCACCGAAAAACCGTGCGATTAGTAGACGAGAGGACGTGCCTCTCCAATGGGAACCGAAAACATTTGATCGCAAGGTCATAGGTCAACCGATTCCTCCACAGGAAAAAACTGTCTGATATTTTGTATATGACACTGGTGACAGCATGTGCGTCAAATGACAGGAATATGTTGTCGACCCACCTAACTAGTACACTTGGCGAATGGGTGAAAAGTTTCTTCTACCTTGCCCGATTTAGGTTTTCTTGTGGATGTAATAATCACTCCAAAAAAAGTGATGAAAACATAAGAGTTTTTCACAGAAACTGAAAATAAAAAGTTAAAATTTTCGGTTGAGGGAAGATTTGAACGAAGGACCTCTTGTTCCACAGCTGTTTACGCTAACCACGGGACCACGGAGCTCCTCGCCTCACACTGCCCTTAATGTTGCCTATCTTTACGCATGGACGACCCAGTTTGTATATTTTGCTTATTTTTTCATAGTTCCACACAACTTATTCCTGATTTCTCGATCGATCTGTGTTCAGTTTTTCAAGGCCTATCCACTGTGCCAACTTATAACTAAATCTGAGGGGGGTGCGATGGGGATGTTCCCTTGTTAGCAGCAAAGCGCAAACAACTGAAAGTATGTATGATTCCTCCCAAGAACTATAAGCTGTCCAAACTGTTTGCTATAACTCTTGAACGTTCCATTCACAAAGAATTATCTGTAGTTTGATAAATGTGCTTTTCCCTGGAAAACACCATTATCCTGTCATTCGATCCCTTGTTATCACCTGCAAGTAAAAAATTGCTACCATCATTCATCAGTAAATTATTTTATTGGAAGAATACTCCTCCAAAATCGGCGGGATGTTGTGTTGTTCCCATATATTTTCGCCTAATGCAATGTAACGAATGTTTCGCACTTCTTTGTGTTGGTAACGACGTTACTAAGTCGTAGCCTCGATTGAAGAGCTGCCGTACTTCTTCAACTGATGAAAGTATAGCAGCTGTTTCTTTCAGCCGCTTCTTTGCACTGACAAAATGTTTTCGCATTTCATTCGCTGCTACATCTGGAATACAAAAATAACTTCCACTAAAACTGTGTCATTTTTTGTGGATAGTGTTGCGTTTATTCTTTCTAAAGTGTACACAACGCCAGTAATTCACTTCTGGTGTGCTTGTGTAGTCCATTATGTACTGAATCCCCTTGCAAATCAGTAAAGGCTTCCCTTTGGTGTGTTGTACGTCCGACTTTTGTATCTGCACCTTGAGTGTACTAATGTGTGCAAACTTAGCTTATCACTTAGTGTGCAAATGGACAAAACATCTGACCTGTCTTCTCAAGCCCAGGGATCAAACAGGCATTCTAAATAAATATGACCTTGGCCCTGTAAGGCAGCTAATATCAGTAGCGGATCATAACAAAAATCATTAGAAATGCTGATGTTGCGTACCTAGAACGCATGAATTAATAAAAGTGAAAGTTTGGGATCTATTCTAGAAAGACAACACAGCTATTCTCTTTTTTATTCTGCATATAATTTATCAATTGTTGCTTTCAGGGGTCAAGTGATAAACAACAGTCATGTTCAATTACGTTTGACACTCAATAACAAAATATTTTATTCTTGGACATATTGAAATGACGATTATTAAAATCATTATCTCTGCACATGAAAATTTTTTATCACAGGAAAGAATGATTATTAAAAATCCTCATCAGCTCATTTAAACCTAACTGGTCAATCCACTGAGCTGGTGGAGAATAAATTTACTTCTTGAACCAATGAAAAACCTTTCATGTACTCAATGTGAGGGTAGGTTAGTATACTAGTTTTTGATATTCAATGATCCAACCTAATGCAAGTTGGAGTGAGCAGAATCTAGACTCAACTTTTACTGTGGCCTAATGTGCAATGGTACTTTACCAAGCTGCATCTGCAATGGTGTTGTCTCCAATGCTGGATCTGAAACGCTTCTTCCCTATTCTGGCCTTGACTAAATTCACTCAGCCTCAACTTTCCTGCATTCCGTAGATACTTAATTTTTCCCTAGTCAAAATAATGGCTGTTGCACAATTGGTATGGGTTGGAGCAACGTGTGCAATTTCTTCGCCCGCAAAAATTCCCGCAGGAATAGTTAACTACTGTTTTGCTATCACCATGCCCTCGCTTATTTCCACACACTTTTGCGGTCCGGTGCGAGACGAGAGAGAGAGAGAGAGAGAGGGAGAAAGAGAGAGAGATAGAGCCTTAAGGTCTCAAAATGCTTTTACATGATGGGGATCTTCCCCCCCCCCCCCCCTCCCGTGTCGCGTCTGCGTCGCCAAGTATGGGTTCAGCCAATCACCGTCTCACTAGAGGCGAATACATTTTTATTTCCTTTCTGGGTCGCAGCCTAGCCCTGTTAATAACATGTAGCCATTTCCCCTCAGTCCTGGCCTTACGTACATCAAACAATGTATTGTTCTGGCCTTATCCATTTCTGCACTGAAGCTCGCTGTTCTTGATAAATGGGAGTTTTACGATATCATTAACCACCTGCTCGGTTCGTCTTCAAAATGCGTTTCACTTTAACTTCTGGAGGTAACACCTACTTAGAAGGTTTCATTAAGCAGATCTTTCACAGGGCGAGTGACATGAGATGTGGCCTGATCTTTCTTGAAGACAATGGTTTCCACACAGTTGTGCTCTTCCAAATCGTGAATAACTTGCTGTACAAGGAGTCTTCGATAAGGTGCAGGCGTCGCGGTACACCTGACAGGTCCTCGGGGTGTATGCTCTTCATAGAAGAACGGAGTGATAATAAAGGTGCTTGTGAATCCGCACCACACAGTCACACATAGCGGTTTAACAGTATCCCAAATTCGGCAGTTCTATCTATTCACTGCACTCTGTACTGTAACACGTGCCTCGTTAGTCTATACGAGGTGCATTAAGGTTCTAAGGCCTCCGATTTTTTTTCTCCGGACTGGAAAGAGATAGAAACATGCGCATTGTTTTAAAGTGAGGCCGCGTTCATTGTCAGTACGTCCCAGAGATGGCAGCACCGTATGGCAGACGGCATTTTACCGCCAGCGGCGAGAATGAGAACTGTTTTAAATACTTAAAATGGCGACGTTTTCCTTACTTGAACAGCGTGCAATCATTTGTTTTCTAAATTTGCGTGGTGTGAAACCAATTGAAATTCATCAACAGTTGAAGGAGACATGTGGTAATGGAGTTATGGATGTGTCGAAAGTGCGTTCGTGGGTGCGACAGTTTAATGAAGGCAGAACATCGTGTGACAACAAACTGAAACAACCTCGGGCTCGCACAAGCCGGTCTGACGACATGATCGAGAAAGTGGAGAGAATTGTTTTGGGGGAGCGCCGAATGACTGTTGAACCAGAGTTGGCATTTCTGTGGGTTCTGTGCACACAATCCTGCATGACGACCTGAAAATGCGAAAAGTGTCATCCAGGTGGGTGCCACGAATGCTGACGGACGACCACACGGCTGCCCGTGAGGCATGTTGCCAAGCAATGTTGACGCGCAACGACAGCATGAATGGGACTTTCTTTTCGTCGGTTGTGACAATGGACGAGACGTGGATGCCATTTTTCAATCCAGAAACAAAGCGCCAGTCAGCTCTATGGAAGCACACAGATTCACCGCCACCAAAAAAATTTCGGGTAACCGCCAGTGCTGAAAAAATGATGGTGTCCATGTTCTGGGACAGCGAGGGCGTAATCCTTACCCATTGCGTTCCGAAGGGCACTACGGTAATAGGTATATCCTACGAAAATGTTTTGAAGAACAAATTCCTTTCTGCACTGCAACAAAAACGTCCGGGAAGGGCTGCGCGTGTGCTGTTTCACCAAGACAACGCACCCGCACATCGAGCTAACGTTATGCAACAGTTTCTTCGTGATAACAACTTTGAAGTGATTCCTCATGCTCCCTACTCACCTGACCTGGCTCCTAGTGAGTTTTAGCTTTTTCCAACAATGAAAGACACTCTCCGTCGCCGCACATACACCAGCCGTGCTGATATTGCCTCAGCGATTTTCTACTTGTCAAAACAGACTCCTAAAGAAGCCTTCGCCGCTGCCATGGAACCATGGCGTCAGCGTTGTGATAAATGCAGGGCGATTACGTCGGGAAGTAACGCCAGTTTCATCGATTTCGGGTATGTAGTTAATTAGAAAAAAAATCGGAGGTCTTAGAACTTGAATGCACTTCGTACAATATTGTCCGGCCATGTATCATTCACTTCGGCCCGTGCCGAAACCTAAGAGCAAATTCAGAACGTAGTTTCGGATAATGAGGTTTCAGTTGTGCGCCGTGTGGATCGCGTATGCGTACCAGTGTATAAGAGACTGTAAAGCTTTGCTCACTGTTGACCATTGGACGGACAATTCTCGTGACAGTGCAGGACCGCTAGAACTACACGGGGCCCTTGTTGCATGGTCAGTTACAGCAAGAGCAACCTTGTCAGTAACTTCCACTGCGATCGGACGCATTCCTCTTCCAGACGCCACACCAAGCTCACCTGTGTTTACGAATTTCGTTATTACCTTCTTGAAACGATTTAATGAAATCCGTTCTTTTCTCAGCTCTTTCATTGGACGATACTCTCTTAGTGCAACATTGTAAATGCTGCCATTCACATAGAACAGTTTCACTAACAGCACATAGCCCCTCATCTCGATAGTTAACCGGCTGCGGTGGCCGAGCGGTTCTAGGCGCTCAGTCCGGAGCCGCGCGACTGCTACGGTCGCAGGTTCGAATCCTGCCTCGGGCGTGGATGTGTGTGATGTCCTTAGGTTAGTTATGTTTAACTAGTTCTAAGTTCTAGGGGACTAATGACCTCAGAAGTTGAGTCCCATAGTTCTCAGAGCCATTTGAACCATCTCGATAGTCATACAGTTCACTCGTGTGAAATGACAACGTGGATGTCCCACCATCATACAAACAGTTTACAGTGGCAGATTTGCACTGGGTACCCAACTTGTGGCTAATTTGTTTGCCAGCGTAAGTCGGTTCTGCATTAAGGAATTAGAATATCTACCAAGTTTCGCTGCCATACGAAAATTACAGCGCGCACTCGACGTCCGTGAGAAGCTGCAATTCAATTATACACCTACATCTACATGGATATGCGATGGGGAGGTTCCCTTCTTAGTAGCAGGCAGGTCCGCACGGTGCAAGTAGGCGCCGGGACCGTGGTCGACGCAGACGGAAGGCCGTCGGTCGATCGGTCGGCTGGTCGTCGGATGGCGACATGTGGTCTGCTGGGCACTGACACCAGTATCGGTCGGGAAGAGCTGGCAGCCAGCGACAGTCGGGTCCGTATGGTGTCGGTAGTCGCCGGGACCGCTGTCGGCGAAAGTGGGCTGCCGTTGGTCGTTTGCTCGGCCGGTCGTCTTAGTCGACGACGTCTCGGATCCTCAGTATGAACTCCATTTTCCGAATCTGGATGTGGTTGGACCTTGTTGGTTCGTCGGAACTCAGCAGCGACGTCGTCTCCACAGCGCGAAGCCAGGCGGGCACGCGCTGTTGCATTTGGAGGCGCTAGCTGCGAGAGTGAAGTTTCGCTTTCCTCCGAGGCAGGATCCTCAAGTTGAGTAATTAGTTACTTCTTTTTAAATCTCGACTGTAAACATTGGTTCGTTATTTGTGGATTGTTGTTTCCTGAGTCGTTCACGCGTGTGATAACAAGTGATGGGTGTTGTTGTCTAGCACATGCAGCATTCTTTTGTAGTGATTCGACAGTTGTGACTTGTGTTTTCTGCATTCTTAAACTTGTCATGAGTGGTGTTTGATGCCTTGATCTCGGATAGGCCGAGTCAGAAAGGGTAGGTATCTTGGTTTACTCGTCATCGGCCCATATTCTCAGTTGTTTGTGCAGTTGGATCTGACGGTTGGAAATCGGTCGGATTGTCGGTCGCAGTCCGAATGTCTGTCTGTCGGTCTGGCATACGTTACTAGCAGCCTCTGTCATGTTTGTCGGATTCGGTGTTAACGAATTTATAGGATTAAGGCAAGGGCCGATTTCCTGAAATATGTTTTTATCTTGCCCATCATCGTGCGAGGCGGTATACGTGTAATGTAGAGCAATTTTCTACACTTTATGTAAGTCTGAATTTCATGGGTTTTACTTAAATAGTCGTTTTTATAAAGTTACCACCGTTCCATTGTGAGAGCCCTCTTAAAAACAAATTGCACTTTTGGTGGAAAATACACTCCTGGAAATGGAAAAAAGAACACATTGACACCGGTGTGTCAGACCCACCATACTTGCTCCGGACACTGCGAGAGGGCTGTACAAGCAATGATCACATGCACGGCACAGCGGACACACCAGGAACCGCGGTGTTGGCCGTCGAATGGCGCTAGCTGCGCAGCATTTGTGCACCGCCGCCGTCAGTGTCAGCCAGTTTGCCGTGGCATACGGAGCTCCATCGCAGTCTTTAACACTGGTAGCATGCCGCGACAGCGTGGACGTGAATCGTATGTGCAGTTGACGGACTTTGAGCGAGGGCGTATAGTGGGCATGCGGGAGGCCGGGTGGACGTACCGCCGAATTCCTCAACACGTGGGGCGTGAGGTCTCCACAGTACATCGATGTTGTCGCCCGTGGTCGGCGGAAGGTGCACGTGCCCGTCGACCTGGGACCGGACCGCAGCGACGCACGGATGCACGCCAAGACCGTAGGATCCCACGCAGTGCCGTAGGGGACCGCACCGCCACTTCCCAGCAAATTAGGGACACTGTTGCTCCTGGGGTATCGGCGAGGACCATTCGCAACCGTCTCCAAGAAGCTGGGCTACGGTCCCGCACACCGTTAGGCCGTCTTCCGCTCACGCCCCAACATCGTGCAGCCCGCCTCCAGTGGTGTCGCGACAGGCGTGAATGGAGGGACGAATGGAGACGTGTCGTCTTCAGCGATGAGAGTCGCTTCTGCCTTGGTGCCAATGATGGTCGTATGCGTGTTTGGCGCCGTGCAGGTGAGCGCCACAATCAGGACTGCATACGACCGAGGCACACAGGGCCAACACCCGGCATCATGGTGTGGGGAGCGATCTCCTACACTGGCCGTACACCACTGGTGATCGTCGAGGGGACACTGAATAGTGCACGGTACATCCAAACCGTCATCGAACCCATCGTTCTACCATTCCTAGACCGGCAAGGGAACTTGCTGTTCCAACAGGACAATGCACGTCCGCATGTATCCCGTGCCACCCAACGTGCTCTAGAAGGTGTAAGTCAACTACCCTGGCCAGCAAGATCTCCGGATCTGTCCCCCATTAAGCATGTTTGGGACTGGATGAAGCGTCGTCTCACGCGGTCTGCACGTCCAGCACGAACGCTGGTCCAACTGAGGCGCCAGGTGGAAATGGCATGTCAAGCCGTTCCACAGGACTACATCCAGCATCTCTACGATCGTCTCCATGGGAGAATAGCAGCCTGCATTGCTGCGAAAGGTGGATATACACTGTACTAGTGCCGACATTGTGCATGCTCTGTTGCGTGTGTCTATGTGCCTGTGGTTCTGTCAGTGTGATCATGTGATGTATCTGACCCCAGGAATGTGTCAATAAAGTTTCCCTTTCCTGGGACAATGAATTCACGGTGTTCTTATTTCAATTTCCAGAAGTGTATGTTCTTAGTGTGAGTGTTTGTACCATTTCCATGCCTCTTACGGGGTGCATAGTTAATGTGTTTGTGTGAGTTGTTAAAAATTGCCGCGCGGGATTATCCGTGCGGTCTGAGGCGCTGCAGTTATGCAGTGTGCGGCTGGTCCCGGCGGAGGTTCGAGTCCTCCCTCGGGCATGGGTGTGCGTGTTTGTCCTTAGGATAATTTAGGTTAAGTAATGTGTAAGCTTAGGGACTGATGACCTTAGCAGTTAAGTCCCATAAGATTTCACACACATATGAACATTTTTTTTGTTAAAGATGTTTAGTTTAAAGTAATATGGTGTGTTGCAGATTTGCACCAGTGTAGTCTTTCATAGGTTGTTGTGAGCGGTCGTGACTACGGCCGTGTTGAAAGGGAACGGCAAGCTTCTCACCCCGAAGGCTCCAACTGTAACAAAAAAAAAAAAAAAAAAAAAAAAAAAAAAAAAAAAAAAAAAATTCTGCCTCTGAATAATTGTAACTTGATATTTCGAGAGTGTTTTTCTGCTTATAACTTTGAAACTGTTTTGAAAAGCTTTTAGGAATAAAATTAACGTTTGTTAAATTGTAACTTGACATTTCGAGGGTGCTTTTCTCTTTATAAATTTTAAATCTGTTTTTGAAATGGCTTTTATGAATAAAATTTCCATTGGTTGAAATTTAATTTGTTTGCATCAGTTATTCCTTGGCAACTACTTGCACTCTCACATAGTGTGTTAATGTTCTTGATGAATCGCCAGTAAATAAAGTAAATTCTTTAAGAAAAGGTTATTGAAAGTAAATTTTCACGGTTCAGGAATGAAATTTATGGAATACAAATGTCTAGCTAACTTATTTAAGTGATTAACATTGGAGGATCACAGTTTAATGCAAGCGCGAGGAAAGCCCAATGCAAATGTAATATTCTGGTACATTAATAACCTGTACAACCGGCAGAATGTTGAATACAAGCATTCAGATGCATGGCGTTTTACAGGTAATGGATGTCAGTTTGTGGGATGGAATATCCATGCCTGTTGCTCTTGTTTGGTCAATACAGTGACGATTAATGCTTATTCGGGATGACGCTGGACTTGTTGTCCGATCATGTCCGATATGTGCCCAATTGGAGACAGATCTGGTGATCGAGCAGGCTAAGGCAACATGTCAGCATCCTGTAGAGCATCTGGGGTTACAACGGTGGTGCGAGAGTTATCCTGTTGGAAAACACTCCCTGGAATGCAGTTCATGAACTGCAGCATAGTTGGTCGAATCACCAGACTGACGCACAAATGTGTAGTCAGGCTGCGCGGGATAGCCGGCTGCGGTGGCCATGCGGTTCTGGCGCTGCAGTCCGGAACCGTGGGACTGCTACGGTCGCAGGTTCGAATCCTGCCTCGGGCATGGATGTGTGTGATGTCCTTAGGTTAGTTAGGTTTAATTAGTTCTAAGTTCTAGGCGACTGATGACCTCAGCAGTTAAGTCGCATAGTGCTCAAAGCCATTTGAACCATTTTTGCTGTGCGGGATAAGCGAGCGAGTGCTCGTACTGTGATACGAAATCGCACTGCAGACGACAGCTCCTAGTGTGGGTCCAGAGTGTCTATGATGCAGACAGGCTTGTTGCAGGCTGTCAACTGGACTCTTTCTGGCCAACAGAGGGCCATCTCTGGCACCGAGGCAGAACCAACGTTCATCATCAAGGACAACAGACGTCCACTGTGGCCTCCAATGAGCTCTCACTTGACACCACTGAGATCGGAATCGGCGATGGTCTGAGATCAGTTGAATTCGTGCCACAGGGCATCCGGCTCGAAGCTGACCTTGAAGTGACCGACTTGTAATAGTTGTGTCACTGTGATGCCGTCCGCCCCCGGTAGCTGAGTGGTCAGCGCGACAGACCGTCAATCCGAAGGGCCTGGGTTCGATTCCCGTCTGGGTCGGAGATTTTCTCCGCTCATCATCATTTAATCCCCATCGACTCTTTCAATTTCAACATCTGTGACTTGAAAGTCCGGACCAAACGTTCAGCGGCACCGTTGGACTGAGGCGAAAATGGCGCGGATGTCAGATGTTGAATACCATTGACCTTGCAGAATGACTGAAATTCTGCGGACATGAATTGTGGGCCATTGTTGGAAACAATAGCCTGTAGTAGACCTTCAATGCAAAAGATAGCGGACAACGCTTGGATGGTGGCAGATGACGTCGTGGAAGACATCCGGACAACAAAAGGATAATTACTGAAGGAATCGACAACAGCCAACCATCGAGCATTCCAGAATGTACCAGCAAAATCGATGTGTAAGCGTTGCCAAGGGGAAGTGGCTTTCGGCCATGCAAAGAATTTCCACGGTGGTGCGGATTGTTGTTCGGCACACGCCATGCAAGAAGAGCACATATTCATAATCGCAGCATCGATTCCGAACCAAGTACAGTGCTGACGAGCAAGTTGTTTCGTACGCACTATACCTCAATGTCCTTGGTGGAGAAGCTTTAAGACAGAGGACTGTAACGAACGTGGGACCACGACCCTAGACTGATTATTATCAGAACGCAACAGCAAAACACCACGTCGAACAAAAAGTCTCTCCTTGTGAGCAAAAAATCGGCGAACCAACGGATCCTCGATCCGTGACTTGGACAAGGGCCATTGCGTAGCAACAAAACGCAAAACGGTAGCAAGGACAGGGTCGGCAGCTGTGGCCATAGCTACACGACGAAAATCAATCGGAAACGATTCGACCACGTCATCAGTTTCCGCATCAATGAACATGCAAGCAAGTTCGGAAGAATCGAATGCTCTATCCTCAGCAACAGGCAAACGGGACAACGCATCGGCGTTTCCGTGCTTAGCAGTGGACCGATACAAGACATCGTAGCGGTACTGTGAGAGGAAAATAGACCAGCGAATGAATTTCTGCGCTGTACGCGGAGGTACCGGCTTGTTCGGATGAAAAAGCGATGTCAAAGGTTTGTGGTCTGTGATGATGGTAAAGTGACGACGATACAAGAAATCATGAAACTTTGTAACACCAAACACGAGAGCCAAAGCTTCTTTCTATATCTGGGAATAATTTCTTTGCGCAGACGACAGCAATTTGGACGCAAAGGCAATAGGGCGATCATGCGAACCATCTTTGTGCGCAAGCACAGCACCGATCCCGAAATCCGATGCATCTACCATCAACAAAAGGGGTTTCTGGGGATCGAATGGCGTAAGGCAAGTATTTGAAAGCAACGCCGATTTGAATTGTCGAAAGGCGCGTTCGCATTGCGTCGACCAGACGAACGGAACACCGTTACGGCGTAAGCGATGAAGCGGAGCTGCAATGGAAGAGGCATGGCGATATAACGGTTATAATAATTAATTTTTCCCACCACACTCTGTAGTTGCTTCAAATTCTGCGGCGAAGGCAAGTCCTGTATGGCACGGAGGTGCTCTGGACTCGGATGTATGCCTTGGGCATTGAGTACATGTCACAGATATGGCAAGTCACGAGCAAAAAACACACATTTGTCCTTCCTCAAGCGAAGACCATTCCGTCGCAAGACCTGAAATAATGTTCGTAGATTGTCTAAATGTTCGGCAGCCGTCTTTCTGGAGATCACAATATCGTCCAGATAGTTTGCTGCAGTAGGGACCGACGCACAAACAGTTTGTAGATATTGCTGAAACAATGCAGGGGCGGACGCACACCTGAATGGTAGTCTTTTGAATCGGTACAAACCAAGATGCGTGTTAACCACCAATACGCGCTGGGATTCTTCGTCCACCGGTATTTGCAAGTACGCATCTGCTAGGTCCAACTTTGAAAAATATTTTCCCGGGCACAGTTTGTCAAAAAGATCTTCCGGGCGGGGTAATGGAAAACTTGCAGTCACAAGTTGTGGATTCACTGTTGCCTTGAAGTCCACACCAAGTCTCAATTTTCCGGAAGGTTTTTGCAAAATTACTAACGGTGAGGCCCAGAAAGAAGCCTCCACACGTTCAATTACACCTTGTGATTCTAAATCGTTTAATGTTCTTGCGACCTCATCATGCAATGCGTGGGGAACATTGCGTGCTCTGAAAAATTTCGGTTGCGCGTTGATTTTGAGTTCCAAATGTGCTTCATAGTTCTTAGCGCAACCAAGGCCCGGTGCAAAAATGTCTGCAAGTTCTTCACATAGACGAGAAACACTGGCTGAAGGCACAGTCTGGTTCACTGATAGGACCTAATTTCCGATAGACAAGTTAAACAACTGAAATAAATCTAAACCAAAGAAGTTCACTGTAGAAGAAGAACGACGAACGTAAAAAGACACAAGTTTTGTTTGTCCCTTGTATGTTGCAAGAAGGCTGCACTGTCCGAACACAGGGATATGGTGTCCAGAATAACTAGTGAGCTGAACATTTGTGGCACGCAACGGAGGTGCGCCCAGTTGTTTGTATGTGTCTTTATTGAGCAGTGAAACTGCAGCTCCGGTATCGAGCTGGAACGGGATCATGTTGCCATTAATTTCCAAGTCTACAAAAAGTTTATTGTCCTGCGGACGACAAGAGCGACTGTCTCGTGCAACGGGAACTGTTTCTGGGACACAAGCACTTGCGACTGGACGCGATTTACGGCGACGTCGACGCACAGTATTTGTGGGACGAACACAATCACTGTTAGAGAGAGTAGCACTGGACGGGGTGGAATTAACTACATGAATGTCCATGGGCGAAGGTTCACGAGCCTGAGTGTCCTTGGTTCGATTCCGGCTCGAAGCAAAGGGCCTGGAATGGTTGTGAGTGTCCGATCTAAGCTTTTTCTGGCAAACACTTTGAACATGTCCTTTTTTATTACAGAAAAAGCAAATAGCTTGGCATTACGGGCAATTCTCACGCGAATGTCTAGTAGCACACCGCGGGCATGATTTCACTGCATTTGCATGCTTGCGCGGCACACGTGGCTGCGCGGACGTGCGCGAGGACTGTTTACAGTTCCGTGCAGCTCGCCCGGCGGGCCAGTTAATGTGACACACAGCTGGCGAAGTTTCAAATGATTCCTGAGCAAAGTCAAGTGTGTCTTGTCTATCCAATAAGTCTATCTCTTGTTGAAGGGAGGGATTGACTAGTTTCAAAATCTGTTCCCTTATGCGAACATCAGAAACGTTCTGTGCAATTGCATCACGCACCATAGTATCTGAATAAGGGAGTCCACATTCACACTCAAAAGCACAATTCCTTATAAAGCCTTGCAAAGTGGCAACCCACTCCCGATTAGTTTGACCGGCCGTACGTTTTGTACGAAAGAACGTATACCTTTTTGCAACGACATTGACTGTTTCCTTGGAATAGGCATCCAATGCAGACAAAATTTCGTCGTAGGACAGAGTTGCTACGTCGCGTCGGGGAAACAATTTCACTATCACGCGGTACGTGTGCAACCCGACGGATGCTAACAAAAAAGGCTGCCACTCGTTACCTTGAATTCTGTAGGCGGCGAGATGGAATCCAAATTGGCGTGACCACTCCGTCCATGTTTCCAGTGCTGGATCGTATGGACGAAACTGGGGTGCAACAGCATGTTGTGGCTGCGGTAGCGGTGAATCGGCGGCGGCCGCATCGTTCTGCAGTGCACGTTGACACTGGACGAGCTGTCCACGGGCATCCAATAAGGCCTGCGTCTGCTGATTCTGCAAGCGATAAAATTCGGACAGTACATCTGGAGATTGTGGCGAAGCCATGACACAAGTAAATCAGATCACAACAAGTATAAAGAACAAGATCCTTTTAGATACTCGTCGCCACTTGCTATATAGCTAGAGAAGGCCGAAATGCACGCGTTTAACTCAAGCGGCTGGCGTGAGGTCTGAAACAGGATACGTAATGAATACTATAAAGAAAAGTACGTAGCTGCTGGAATACTTAACTTTAATCCATCATTTGTATACAGCGTTCTTGATGATACAAGTGAGACTCTCTCTAGAAATGGTTAATGGCACCTTGCTAGGTCATAGCCATGGACTTAGCTGAAGGCTATTGTAACTGTCTCTCGGCAAATGAGAGAAAGGCTTCGTCAGTGTAGTCGCTAGCAAAGTCGGCTGTACAACTGGGGCGACTGCTAGTAAGTCTCTCAAGACCTGCCGTGAGGTGGCGCTCGGTCTGCGATCACTGAGAGTGGCGACACGCGGGTCCGTCGTGTACTAATGGACCGCGGCCGATTTAAAGCTACCACCTAGCAAGTGTGGTGTCTGGCGGTGACACCACACTTACACTTGTAAGTAATTGTAAGTAATCTATTTCACTGTTATTGTCTAACCTGCTTTCAGGGAACAGTTGATAATGACACTTTGATGCCGAAATCATGATTGTGTAAGTGTAAATGTAACGCTGTAAATAAACAGCAGTCTAATGACTTTAAAGAAATATATTATGACTGCGGCCCCGCATTATGAAAAAAAGATTACTATATAAAAATACGTGCGCTTGTGCACGTCACATCCTGTATGTTTGCAAGATTTTAACCAACACCATTGGCTATAAGAATTTCGGACACTTGTTTTTAAGAACCCTATCTGTGAGGAAGTTTCACAACGACGTAACTGTTATGCTGACGCAAAGGGCATACCAGATCACGGCTAAAACAAGAAAACAACAATTTTTAAGACAGAAAACTGTCATGTTTTTATTGTCTAAGGCGAAACGGCTTTAGGAGAATACGGAAGTGCTGAGGGGGGGTCAGGAGACATGACTGGCTTTCGGAGCACGAGAGATTCGCACCTGCATCGAGTAATGGCCGACTTAAATCCCTGGCCCCCCGTTTTCTCTCTTCCCGCCTGCTTCGCGCCGTTTAGCGGGGCCCATTCACGTAATTGGCTCTCCGATTGCGACACGCGCCGTGGAGAATTCTGGCCCGCCCAGGTCTCATTACGCCGTTACGACCGCTCGGGCCTGTGGTACGGTCGTTTACATCCCAAACTCCATACCACGAGAGAACAGTTGGCATACCTACGGCAGAGCGTTAAAGGGGACGAAACCGGTTTTCTCGTCAGTCACGCGAATTATGACGGTACAAGAGATGTGCATTAACACTTTAAAGTAAGTGTTGCAGCGTAGTGGCTCATTAGAACTGCCAGGTCACTTCTCGTATACCGTAAATGCTTGCTTATTACGATAATCTGTTATTAACGCCATTCGGGACAGCGGAGATTAAATTCTCTTTCGGCAACCGATACTTAAGCGTTGTCTGGTTGCTCCGAATAGCTTAACCCTCGCAATAACAAGAGGGGCGGAATATTACGTTACGCACACCTTTTAAAATCTATTGTAAACTATTCATCTACTTTACTTTTTTGATTTTGAAATAAATTGTTGTTTTTGATGATTTCTTATACAGACTCCGTAATTGTTTTGAATTTTTTAGTTAAACGTAACCCAAAAATTTAAGTCTTAGTGATACGTGGTAACCACTCGAATTAAGGGACACGTGGGATGAAGTACCCACCAATATAACTTTCTTTTCACACAACCTGTTTATTTAACAATATACAAACTGTCTTTTACAGCATCTAACCATAAAATTTTCTTTAATAAAATGAACAAATTTGTAAAATTCTTTTGACCCCAAATCTTAAGTTGAATAAGCTTTTAATCTCAAAATGGTTCAAATGGCTCTGAGCACTATGGGACTTAACATCTATGGTCATCAGTCCCCTAGAACTTAGAACTACTTAAACCTAACTAACCTAAGGACAGCACACAACACCCAGCCATCACGAGGCAGAGAAAATCCCTGACCCCGCCGGGAATCGAACCCGGGAACCCGGGCGTGGGAAGCGAGAACGCTACCGCACGACCACGAGATGCGGGCAAGCTTTTAATCTTTGCGAGAGAAATCTGAAGTACTGTATTGCAAAACAGCAAACGCTATGGCAAATGATTATGGACCTGCAGCCCACCCGTTATCGGGTAAAACAGCGGTGTTTACTATCGCACTGGACACAGTGTGTCTTATTAAATGCCCTTCTGCAAAACTATGTAAGCACCACTGATGACAAGAGTGATTCATTTACTCAAAACAGATGAGTTAAATTTTAATTTGAAAGCTGTATGTTGAAAGGTTCGGGGGTTAAGATGCCCACATGTGCTTAAAGGGTAAACAGATTAGAAAACAATATCACAATGATAAGTCTCACTTCAAAGCAACCTACCTCTTAATTTCTATCGGCAACCAAGGTCACACTGGATTCAAACCGTCCCTCCTGACAATTTTATCTTGACTAAAGCCCTTTTGACAGTTGGCTGTTAATATTTTCAAAGTTAAACTGATTGTCAGTTATTAAGACCGCTCTGAAGGAATGTCTTAAAACATTACTTGTGAGCACTTATCACAAGGGAACTCACTCGGCGGAGCCACAAGATCCAGCTAAAATACACCAATAATGACCCAGTCTTTCAAACACGGAAACGAACAGCTTAGTACAACAGGTTCTTCAAATTATAACTAATGATTGAGAAATGCATTTGCAACCAAGAATTGAACCAGTTAACAGCTAAACCTAACCACAAGGGTCCTTTCTTGTTTAACGGCAACCTGTGCCTTAGTACAATTGTTCCGTCTGTATTTACGACCAAGAGCTGATTAATTACAACATTAATGATCGGATACAAACTAGAAAGGAAAGACAACATAAGAACGGGACAAATTTTCAAATGACAGCTAGTGTCTTAGTACAATACTACCGTCTATATTTACGACCAAAGAGCTGACGAGTAAAACTCTGAGGGACGGGTACGAACCAGAAAATAATAAGGAGGGCAGGTAGGCGATGAAACAAATCACCATGAGGATTATCTGTCAAAGCTACTAACCTTGGATTTAATTACAGTTACGACAAAAATGTGGGGCATCGTTGCTAACCGTTTGGAACCCGTCTTTCTTTACGTGGGGCTTCGGATAAATAATGCAACACATTTTTTCTGAAAGAAGGTTGGTGTTATTCAGGATTCCAGTAAAACAAATTATTCGCCTTTTTATGGCTACAATCTCCGTTCAACGCAACGGTCATATGCCACTTTTCTGGAGGAGCTGTTTGACCTCATAGTACGTTTGTACTGGTCTACATCTACATCTACATCTACATCTACATTTATACTCCGCAAGCCACCCAACGGTGTGTGGCGGAGGGCACTTTACGTGCCACTGTCATTATCTCCCTTTCCTGTTCCAGTCGCGTATGGTTCGCGGGAAGAACGACTGTCTGAAAGCCTCTGTGCGCGCTCTAATCTCTCTAATTTTACATTCGTGATCTCCTCGGGAGGTATAAGTAGGGGGAAGCAATATATTCGATACCTCATCCAGAAACGCACCCTCTCGAAACCTGGCGAGGAAGCTACACCGCGATGCAGAGCGCCTCTCTTGCAGAGTCTGCCACTTGAGTTTGTTAAACATCTCCGTAACGCTATCACGGTTACCAGATAACCCTGTGACGAAACGCGCCGCTCTTCTTTGGATCTTCTCTATCGCCTCCGTCAACCCGATCTGGTACGGATCCCACACTGATGAGCAATACTCAAGTATAGGTTGAACGAGTGTTTTGTAAGCCACCTCCTTTGTTGATGGACTACATTTTCTAAGGACTCTTCCAATGAATCTCAACCTGGTACCCGCCTTACCAACAATTTATTTTATATGATCATTCCACTTCAAATCGTTCCGCACGCATACTCCCAGATATTTTACGGAAGTAACTGCTACCAGTGTTTGTTCCGCTATCATATAATCATACAATAAATGATCCTTCTTTCTATGTATTCTCAATACATTACATTTGTCTATGTTAAGGGTCAGTTGCCACTCCCTGCACCAAGTGCCTATCCGCTGCAGATCTTCCTGCATTTCGCTACAATTTTCTAATGCTGCAACTTCTCTGTATACTACAGCATCATCCGCGAAAAGCCGCATGGAACTTCCGACACTATCTACTAGGTCATTTATATATATATATATTGTGAAAAGCAATGGTCCCATAACACTCCCCTGTGGCACGCCAGAGGTTATTTTAATGTCTGTAGACGTCTCTCCGTTGATAACAACATGCTGTGTTCTGTTTGCTAAAAACTCTTCAATCCAGCCACACTGCTGGTCTGATATTCCGTAGGCTCTTACTTTGTTTAGCAGGCGACAGTGCGGAACTGTATCGAACGCCTTCCGGAAGTCAAGAAAAATAGCATCTACCTGGGAGCCTGTATCTAATATTTTCTGGGTCTCATGAACAAATAAAGCGAGTTGGGTCTCACACGATCGCTGTTTCCGGAATCCATGTTGATTCCTACATAGTAGATTCTGAGTTTCCAAAAACTCGTCGGAGGCAACGTATTTTGGCATGAGTAACCTTCCCATCATCCACGGACTGCTTGCCGTGGAGTGCATCTGAGACTTCCCCGCGGGTGTGCAGGCTTGCGTGAGGCCATGTGTTGTCACGAAGTAGGGGAAGTTCGTTTCCATTTTTGTAGCGACGAACGCGCTGAGATTCCATGCTTTATTGATTTACAGAGGGTAGCACCGTGAGGGAGGACATCAAACAGTATGACCCCTTCATGGTCCCAGAAGACCATTGCCACGGATTTACCAGCTGAGGGCTCGGCTTTGAACTTTTTCATTGGAGGAGACGTAGAGTGGCACCATTCCACAGATTGACATTCTGTTTCCGGTTCGAAGTGATGAAGCAATGTTTTACGCCCGACAAAAAATTGTCAGAATCAGCCCCGCAACACGCAAGTACATCCGCGCAAATGGTCCTTCGTTGCTCTCTGCAGTCTTCTGTCAGGTGGCAAGAAAACCAGTGGGCACACACCTTTGAGAACGCCAATTGGTGTACGAGTGTGGCAGCACTACATACAGCAACCTGCAGTTGTGCAGCGCGGTGTTTGATTATGATTCGTCGATCATCTCCAATGAGAGTGTCCACACGTTGTGACAATGCAGGCCGGCCCTCGGGCGGTCTGCTCATTCGGCCGACTTTGTTGCGATGGCGACAGACGCCTCGCCCAACGACTCTTCGTGCTTTTGTTCACTGCCACGTCTCCGTAGACATTCTCCAAGCACCTATGAATATCTGCCATGCTCTGATTTTCCACCAAAAGAAACTCAGTGACAGCTGACTGCTTGAAACTCACCTCCGGTACAGACGCCATTTTCAAGTCTATTTATAGCGTCCCCGTCTATCGGAATTTCATGAAACTGTAGGGACTGGAGCGGCAATATCCATAATCTCCCACAGCAAATTCCGCATTTTTTCGACCGAAATTGGCCGACAAAAAACGAGTTGCATTATTTATAGGACGCACCTCGTAAATTATACTAAATTTACACTACTGGCCATTAAAATTGCAACACCACACGCGAAATATAACCTACAGGAAGAACATGCTGTGATATGCATATGATTAGCTTTTCAGAGCATTCACACAACGTTGGCGCCGGTGGCGACACCTACAACGTCCTGACACGAGGAAAGTTTCCAACCGATTTCTCATACACAAACAGCAGTTGACCGGCGTTGCATGGTGAAACGTTGTGGTGATGCCTCGTGTAAGGAGGAGAAATGCGTCACATCGCGTTTCCGCCTTTGATAAAAGTCGCATTGTAGCCTCATCGCGATTGCGGTTTATCGTATCGCGGCATTGCTGCTCGCGTTGGTCGAGATCCAATGACTGTTATCAGAATATGGAATCGGTGGGTTCAGGAGGGTAATACGGAACGCCGTGCTGGATCCCAACGGCCTTGTATCACTAGCAGTTGAGATGACATGCATCTTATCCGCATGGCTGTAACGGATCGTGCAGCCACGTCTCGATCCCTGAGTCAACAAATGGGGACGTTTGGAAGACAACAACCATCTGCACGAACAGTTCGACGACGTTTGCAGCAGCATGGACTATCAGCTCGGAGACCATGGCTGCTGTTACCCTTGACGCTGCAGCACAGACAGGAGCGCCTGCGATGGTGTACTCAAGGACAAACCTGGGTGCACGAATGGGTAAACGTCATTTTTTCGGATGAATCCAGGTTCTGTTTACACCATCATGATCGTTGCATCCGTGTTTGGCGACATCGTGGTGAACACACATTGGAAACGTGTATTAGTCATCGACATACTGGCGTATCACCCAGCGTGATGGTATGGGGTGCCACTGGTTACACGTCTCGGTCACCTCTTGTTCGCATTGACGGCACTTTGAACAGTGGACGTTACGTTTCAGATGTGTTACAACCCTTGGCTCTACCCTTCATTCGGTCCCTGCGAAACCCTACATTTCAGCAGGATAAAGCACGACCGCATGTTGCAGGTCCTGTACAGGCCTTTCTGGATACAGAAAATGTTCGACTGCTGCCCTGGCCAGCACATTCTCCAGTTCTCTCACCAATTGAAAACGTCTGCTCTATGGTGGCCGAGCAAGTGGCTCGTCACAATACGCCAGTCACTACTCTTGATGATCTGTGGTATCGTGTTGAAGCTGCATGGGCAGCTGTACCTGTACACGCCATGCAAGCTCTGACTCAATGCCCAGGCGTATCAAGGCCGTTATTACGGCCAGAGGTGGTTGTTGTGGGTACTGATTTCTCAGGAGCTATGCACCCATATTGCGTGAAAATGTAATCACATGTCAGTTCTAGTATAATATATTTGTCCATTGAATACCCCTTTATCATCTGCATTTCTTCTTGGTGCAGCAATTTTAATGGCCAGTAGTGTATTTCATACAGTGCTACTAGCTGACTAACCCGGCATTGATATTTATTTTGCCAGTTTTCTATTAGAAACGAAAACAAAAACTGAACTGTGTTCTTAGTGCAGTAACGAAAAATTTCACTTGTATTTATTCGTGCAATCACCTTTGAAGTTACGAAACAGGAATACAAAGGTGTATGCGTAATGTACGGCTGTATAAGCAGAGTAGCCAATGAGACGCCCTGCTAAATCCGCAGGACAGGACAGGTAGTTTAAGTTGTGGAAAGGGGCCAAAATAAGCGAGTGTCAGCTACGCTCGAACATACAACCTTTTATTTGATCAAACATTACAAGAGCCAAGAAATTTTAAGAAAAAACACAGCTTTAGTTTTGGAACTTAATTAGCAGCTGAATGCACTGTACAATCTGGTGCCTTAAGGGCAAGACCATTTTAATTTAAAAACGACTGAAAGTGAATAACTTAAAGCTCAACCAAAATCAGAAATTTAAAAGGGATAGCTTTATCTTAAAACAGTTCCTTAATTAGGCTGAAGGGCCAAACCACGGAATACCTTAAGAGCAAAACAACTTAAATTCAAAATCGACTGAAGCTCCAACACTTAAGACTCAATAACATTACTTTAAAAAAATGCCAAAGGCTTTACCTAAACAGTTCTTAAATTAGGCTGAAGGCCCAAACCATCTGCCACCTTAAGGGAAAAACAACCTTAATCTAAAAATCGGCTAGATGCCAAACAAGTACAAAAAACAAGAACAGACAAGGAAAGGCAGTACACCCAAGGGCTCTCAGAAGTTTCTGAGGGTCGACCTGGAATTCAAACACTAACGCTCGTTTAGGTGAGACAAGCAGTCGGCCCAACAATTGTCGATCCGACGACAATCCTACCGACAGTCAGTCAACAGACCCACCGACAAGCTAACCTCCACTTCACCCGAGCAGCACACAACAGGGAGTTCCATGGAACTGCGTAGTAGGTATTGGGCGCCCACAACGAATTATACATTGAGCTGTCAAACTACACACTGTGCTGGACAGCGACAGCACGATGAGGAAAATACACTGCCTGGATTTACGTCAACGACCTGGGCAGGTAACTGGAACGTTAACGCCCACAAGGCAGAAGCTTCCGCTGGTGGACTTCAATTCAAATAACCAAGTACAAGGGTATTTCGGAAAGTAAAGATACACCATACGCCAGAGGAACAGAAGAGTTTTGGCGAGCAAGTTGGCAACACTGGTGGTAACCTTGAACCGTTAGCTTTCTCCTCGCGGTCGTTCGGCAGTTGAACGTTGCTTCTGGTTGGAGTAGGTCATGTTTAATGTGGCTGCACCGATTCAGAAACCCGCCAAATGCGAAGTGCGCTCCGTCATACGTTTTCTTCATGCAGAAGGTCAGCGACCAGCGGATATTCACAAAGAAATTGTTTCTGTTTATGGGAACATTATGAATCGCAAAATGTGATGAAATGGTGTCGTCATTTCTGTGAAGGTAGGACCGATGTTTATGAAGAACAAAGAACAGGTCGGGCATCTGTGATCTCTGACGCCCTTCTTTGGAGAACGGAGGAAGCAATTCGTGCGAATAGATGTCTCACATTGAAAGAATTGCATCAGATCATACCGGACGTGTCAATGACAACTCTTTATGACATTGTGACTGTCAAGTTAGGGGACAGGAAATTGTGTGCACGCTGGGTTCGAAAACTGTTAACGGAAGAACAAAAAAGAAAAGGATGGGCTTTGCACTCGACTTCCTCAAACGCTATGCTGCAGCAGGTGATGAGTTCCTTGATCACATTGTGACAGGTGACGAGACTTTGGTTTATCACCACACCCGTGAATCCAGCAACAATCAATGCAATGGCGCCATTCGAATTCACCAAAAGCCATGAAATGCAAAACGTCGATTTCAGCGAAGAAAATCAAGGCTTCTGTTTTTTGGGACAGACAAGGCATTCTTCTGTTGGATTTTATGCCTCCTGGAACGACAATTAATGCTGCTGCATACTGCCAGACTTTGAAACGTCTTCGAAGGGCAATTCTAAACAAACGCAGGGGAATGGTGACAAGTGGAGTCCGCTTGCTTCATGACAACGCTCGGCCTCACACAGCGCTCTTAACCAAAGCACTACTCAAACAATTGAAGTGGGACGTATTGGACCATCCGCCGTACAGCCCGGACCTTGCGCCTACTGACTTCCATGTCTCCCGTTACCTGAAGTCACATCTTGGTGGAAAATCATTCCACGACGATGAAAAGATCAAAGATGAAGTTGAAATGTGGTTCCGACAACGGGCAGCAACCTTCTATGACTGTGGGATACAAAAGCTTGTGCACCGACTTAACAAATGTTTGGATAACAGCGGTGGTTATGTCGAAAAATAACAAATAACCCAGTTAATAAGATGTAAATGACGTTTTCTAAATAAATGTTGTCTTTAAGGACTGCGAGCCATTGTATCTTTACTTTTCGAAATGCCCTCGTACATTTAAACTCCACCGGATGTTCGCCAACTTAAAGACACACGTTGTTGCTCACGGGAATATCCCAACAGCCGGCAATGAACTCCAAACGACGCAGTGTGAACAGTCGTGACCTGTTGGCAGATTAAGTCAGACCCTAACTTTCATGTCCAGGATCGGTGAGTGACGAACCTCGTAGCAATGGGAACAGCAGCACACACTCCAACACCACACAGAGGCTGCCAGCGGGCCGGGCCAAACTACACACCTCGGAGATTTCCTCGTTGCTCCATGCCAACCGACCAACTTCCCACGCCGGGAAACGGTGAAAGGACCAAATATAAGTTGGCTGATGAGATGACCAACCAAAAGACCAACCAGCGGTTGTCCTTCTCCAACCTCCCTCCGTCGGACAGACAGTTGATGTGTGTCGCCAGCGGTCGGCGAGCATTGGCTGTCGGCGCCTCACCGGCGCTCCGCCCGCGACTTCACTGCTGCTGCGTCCCGAACTCACTGCCAGACACACGACGACCCGGAAATACTGTCGGTCGCTCCAGAGATGGTACGACAGTGCACTTATCGATACGCGCTGCTGCTGCCGATCATGGGCAATTGAGGCACAAAGTTAGTGATGCCAGTAAATGGAATAAGAAAACGATTCGACAGTACTGTAGTACAAGATGACAAACAATAAATGGCATGACCACAAGTCGTGCACAGCTTGTAACGCCGGAAATGCATATCCTCCTATTTCCATCTATTGTACTATAAATTTGTTTTCCTTATTTTTGTTACCTGAATATATGACATTTCTGTGTCTTTACATATTGTAATTGTTTTACTATTTGTATATATATATATATATATATATATATATATATATATATATATATTTATGCATTTATGTCGATGTATAATTGGTTTGTTTCGTAAATATTATTTGTATTTTTACGCTGGGTCTTGCCTAGGGAAAATTGCTATCGAACGATTACATCGATAGGTTGTGTGAAGAATCAAAGTGTTTAGGATCTTTGGTAATGTTAACTCTGCTGCGTGGAGCGCGGGCAGGGAGAGTCTGGCTGGGGTGGAGCAGTGGAGCAGGTGTGTTGTGTGACGCTCCCGTGAGTTGCCGCGCTTTTGGGGTTTGGCAGAATGTAATAGCGCTCGACTTGCGATGATAGTTTCTGACACGGTGTCTCGGACGGGAAGCATTAGCTGGCGCATATCAAGAGCCCGTTTCATCTGGTGACCGTGTCGAGAAGAAGGCGCGCCAACATCCAGCTTCTGCAACAGCGACGGCCGACAATGAGTGACTGTCGCCACCTCCTCGATCGACGGCTTCAAACCTTCAATCAACCAACAAGGAAGACTGGAAGCACGTAAAGTTTTAGAACTGTATGGCAGACCTCAGCTTTTCAAACTTTTAAAATTGTTGCATCACAAAATTACAGCAACGTAGCATGAACCTTTGTTGCTCACTGTCCCAATTGCATTACCAAGCAGGGTCCCTTCCTTTTCCGGAATGAACCCGAGTGTCGTTGAAATTCAAACGCCAGAATCATTCGATTTCACTGCTTTAATTTCAAAGCTCAGTTAAGATATTCATAGCTGGCTACAATATTTAGATTACACAAGCACGAATTAAGAGTGCGAGTTTTGTTGCCGTATTTTAGCTTACCTGTGAATGCAGCTCAGCTTGGTACGTACTAAATTTTACTGTTGTTAATTGTTCAGAATCATTTAATTCAAGTTCAAAGTTAAATCTTTTACTTCTAAATTGCGTAGATTCAAGTAGCTTTTGAAATGATTGTTGAGGTAGTCCAAGACTAACCGTGTTTTACTGAATTTCGATGTGCGTCAGAAAGAAAGCTCACTATTAACTTCAGGTACTAAATTAACTTTCGATTTTCCGGTTTTATTAATCCTTTTGCTAAATTAAATCAGAGGGTAGCGAAATTTATTACTTCTGACAAACTTTCAGTTTTCACACTACACGTGTCAACCTTCAGTTGCCACGCTTCTAGTGCTAATTATATGTGTAATAACCTTTCTTTTTCAGTTACTATAGTAATTGTCCTTAGGACTGGCGACCGTAATTTCCCCAAATCTCAAATATCTAATTACCGCTAGTTAATTGTTAACGTAACGGCCGCACATTTACTTTCTTTATTAACTTTACCCCTTTTCAAAATTAATTTCCACCAGTTTCATTAGCATTTTTCCTTTCATTTAGATGTAACCCTTTCCTCCCTCTTTACCGACAAATTAACTTCGGTGACGATTGCTTTTCCCAAATTTCCATTAGGTACACGCGGTTTAATTCTTCACTGTCATTTAGGTCGATAAGTGAGGGGGAGGTTACAAGCTCAACCAAATTAACAAACATAGTCTGCAAAATATAAATTTCCTCTAATATTTATTTAACTCAGAACTTGATTATAAACGATATTTCTAGTTATATTTCCAGCAGCTAGGATAGATAAATTCGTGAGTGAACCCATACTTGAGCAAGCGATATAGAGCTGTACATGCGAAAAACATTAAAATGTCTTACCCACTCCGTATTATTTTATACATTGTTCCTGTGGCTTCTTAAATGTAATGACAAATGCAAGTCTCATTGGCAATTGCAAGACTGGACTCTCTCTGCGATATATGTTATGCGTAGAGCCAGTAGCAAAGCAGTAATATTTGTAAACGTTATGCACAATGCTGCAGTTGTGCTCGCAATTCACTATTTATGATGTCATATCTCGTGTACTATGTGTTGTACCATATACTGCACAATTGTGTAAGTATATTTAGCGGCATGTGTCGATACTTTCTGCGAAATGTCTTTCTGCGAGAGTACCCATCGAAACCGCCACTGTTTTATAAAGCTCCAGATTAGTTTCCATTGTGGTTTTATGTTTCACAGATCCTGAAACACGTCTAAATGTGTAAGATATTGTTACTGCGTAGAGATCTACTGTTGGGGATGTATTACATCTAAGATAAGGATGGGTACCTTTTGCATTATATTGCCATTCATATCTGTTTTGGATTTTATTATGTTTCTCGCTAGAAATGCCGTTATTTTTTTATTTATCAGTCCATGTAACAAGAGAAGGAGATATACTTGGAAAAGGCCGGGTGATACGAGAAGATTCCAGTTAGACTATATCATGATCAGATATTCCGAAATCAGCGAGGAGCAGATATAGGCTCAGATCACAATGTAGTAGTGATGAAGGGAAGGCTGAAATAAACAAGATTTGTCAGAAAAAATCAGTAAGCAAAGATGTGGGACACGGAAGTACTTAGGTATGACCAGATTCGCTTGAAGTTTTCTAAGACTCTAGATACAGCAGTAAGGAATAGCTCAGTAGGCAGTATAGCTGAAGGCAATCATGGAAGTTGGAAATAAAAACATAGGTACAAATACGGTAACTGCGAAGAAACCATGGGTGGCAGAAGAAATACTTCAGTTGATCGGTGAAACAAGAAAATATAAAAACGTTCAGGGAAATTCAGGAACACAGAAAAACAAGTCGCTGAGGAATGAAATTATTAGGAAGTGCAGGGAAGCTAAGACGAAAGGGCTGCATGAAAAATGTGAAGAAATCGAAAAAGAAATGATTGTCAGAAGGACCGACTCCATATATATAGAAAGTCAAAACAAACTTCGGTGCAATTAAAAGCAACGGTGGTAACATTAAGAGTGCAATGAGAATTCCACTGTTAAATGTAGAGGAGAGAGCGCATAGATGGAAAGAGTGCACAGAAATATGAGGGGGAAGATTTGTCTGATGTGATAGAAGAAGAAACAGGAGTCGATTTGGAAGAGATAGGAGACCCAGTATTAGAATCAGAATTTAAGAGATCTTTGGAGGATTTAAGATCAAATAAGTCGGAAGGAATAGATAACATTCCATCAGAATTTCTGAAATCATTGGGGGAAGTGGCAACAGAACGACTATTCACGATGGTGTGTAGAATATATGAGTCTGGCGACATACCATCTGACTTTCGGAAAAAGCCACACAATTCCGAAGACTACAAGAGCTGACAAGTGGGAGAATTATCGCACAATCAGCTCAACAACTCATGCATGCAAGTTGCTGACAAGAATAATATACAGAAGAATGGAAAAGAAAATTGAGAATGTGCTAGGTGACGATCAGTTTGGCTTTAGAAAAGGCAATGCAACTAGAGACGCAATTCTGACGTAGCGATTGATAATGGAAGCATGACTAAAGAAAAATTAAGACACGGTCATAGGATTTGTCGACCTGGAAAAAACGTCCGACAGTGTAAAATGGTGCAAGATGTTCGGAATGCTGAGAAAAATAGTGATAATCTATAGGGAGAAATGGGTAATATACAATGTGTACAAGAATCAAGAGGGAATAATAAGAGTGGACGACCGAGAACGAAGTGCTCGGATTGAAAAGGGTGTAAGGCAGGGAGGCAGTCTTTGACCCCTACTGTTCAATCTGTACATCTAAGAAGTGATACAATTCGCCGATGGTATTGCTATTTTGAATGAAAGTGAAGAAGAATTACATGATCTGCTGAATGAACAGTCTGAGTACAGAATATGGACTGAGAGTAAATCGAAGAAAGACGACAGTAATGTGGAGTAGCAGAAATGAGAATAGTGAGAAACTTAACATCACGATTGGTCATGAAGTAGATGGAGTTAAGGAATTCCGCTACCCAGGCAGCAAAATAACCAGTGACGGACGGAGCAAAGAGGACATCAAAAGCAGAATAGCGTTGGCAGAAAGGGCATTTCTGGCCAAGGGAAGAACACAATCCTTAATATGTGGAAGAAATTTCCGAGAATGTACAGCATTGCAGGGCAGTGAAACATGGACTGTGGGAAAACGGGAACAGAAGAGAATCGAATCATTTGAGATATGATATTACAGACGAATGTTGAAAATTAGGTGGACTGTTAAGGTAAGGAATGAGAGGTACAGCGCAGATTCGGAGAGGAAAGGAATGCGTGGAAAACACTGACAAGGGGAAGGGCTAGGATGATAGGACGCCTGTTAAGACATCGGGGATGCTAGAGGGAGCTGTAGAGGACAAAAACTATAGAGGAAGAGAGAGATTGTAATACATCCAGAAAATAATTGATGACGTAGGTTGCAAGTGCGACTCTGAGATGAAGAGGATGGCAGAGTAGAGATATTTATTCCGGGCTGCATAAAACCAGTCAGATTGCTGATGACGCAAAAAAATCATTATTCGTCTGCTACACTTCGTAAAACACACAGCCCCCCTTTGTAAATTACCTTGGTTTGGTTGCCAATACAATAATAACAGCGTCATCATATAAAATTATTCTACGACCTCGTCGTTTTAGGAAGAAACATAAAAATCTGACTCCTTTATTTGTTTTTACTGGTGCTGTTAGTACGTTAACTCGGCTGTACCGCAAACTCGTGGCTCGTTCTTGCCAGAGAGGAGATGAGGAAGCAGGAGGAACAACGTGGTTAAAAATATCCAGGCCCATGTGGCTCCGGATGGTGGCAATTAGTAAGGGCACCTGCCCAGAGTTACAGGTGAAAACTGGCCAACAGTCTCGCAGGCGGAAGAAGATTATCACAACAGCCGACAGCATGGAAGAGCCTGAGGGAGTGAACGCCGAACGAAAATCGTGCAAGCCTAGAGGCACTAAGGTGGCGAACCTTGCATTAAGCTGTTTGTACGCAGTGTTCGTGACGAAGGCAGGGGAAAATTACAGGCAGAAACCAAAACACCCGTGGATCTGGGAGTGGATTAACTATAAGACAAAAACAAAGTGACGCACTGCGGAGGAATTATCCTAATGGGGCGGAAACAGACAAACAAATGATTACAATATCAGAAAAATTGCATCATTTATTCAATAGAAAGACAAAAAACTGAGCAAATCAATAAAGCGTTTGTCTTCCTCTGTTCCTTACATAAGCAGTTTTTCGGCTTGGTATTGATTGAAAGCGTTGTTGGATGTTCTCCTGAGAGATATCGTGCTAAATTATGTCCAACTGGTACGTCAGATTGCCAAAATCGCGAGATTGTTGGAGGGCCATGCCATTAGTGCTCGAAACGTTCTCGCCTGGGGTGTGTTCTGGCGAGCTTGCTCGCCAGGGTTGGGGTTGGGAAGCACGAAGAGAAGCAGTGGAAACTCTCGCCGTGTTAGAGTGGGCATTGTTGTGCATTGGCAAGAGCGCCAACCCGGTATACTAGAGGAAGCCGAAACGCACGCGTTTTAGCTCACGCAGGCTGGCGTGAGGTCTGGAACAGGCCAAGGAAATTAGACTAGCAAAAAAGGACGTAGCTGTGCAATACTTTAATCCATAAATGGTGAACATCGCTCTTGACGGTACATGTATTACAGCATCAATAGTAATTGGTAATGGCGCCTTGCTAGGTCGTAGCAAATGACGCAGCTGAAGGCTATGCTAACTATCGTCTCGGCAAATGAGAGCGTATTTTGTCAGTGAACCATCGCTAGCAAAGTCGGCTGTACAACTGGGGCGAGTGCTAGGAAGTCTCTCTAGACCTGCCGTGTGGCGGCGCTCGGTCTGCAATCACTGATAGTGGCGACACGCGGGTCCCACGTATACTAACGGACCGCGGCCGATTTAAAGGCTACCACCTAGCAAGTGTGGTGTCTGGCGGTGACACCACAGGCATCCTGTATCTACATGGGTGCTCTGCAAATCACATTTAAGTGCCTGGCAGAGGGTACACCGAACTACCTTCACAATTCTCTATTATTCCAATCTCGTATAGACTGAACATCTATATCTTTCGGTGCGAGCTATGATTTACCTTATTTTATCGTGGTGATCGTTTCTCCCTATGTAGATCGGCATCAACAAAATATTTTCGCATTCGGAGGAGAAAGCTGGTGATCGGAATTTCATGAGAAGTTTCTGCCGCAACGAGACACGCCTTTGTTTTAATGATGTCCATCCCAAATCCTGTATCTCTTTTGTGACACTCTCTCCCCTATTTCGCGGTAATACAAAGCGTGCAGCACTGCTTTAAACATTTTCGATGTACTCTGTCAGTCCTATCTGGTAAGGACCCATGACAGCCCAGCAGCATTCTAAAAGAGGACGGACAAGCGTAATGTAGGTAGTCTCTTTAGCAGATCTGTTATATTTTCTAAGTGCCCTGCCAATAAAAAGCAGTCTTTGGTTAGCCTTCCACACCACATTTTCTATGTGTTCTTTCGAATTTAACTTGTTCGTAATCGTAATTCCTAGGTATTTTGTTGAATTTATGGCCTTTAGACTTGACTGATTTATCGTGTGACTGAAGTTTAACGGATTCGATTTAGCAGTCATGTGGGTGACCTCACATTTTTCGTTATTTAAGCTCAATTGCGAATTTTCGCACAATAGAAATGTCGTTACGAAATCGTTTTGCCGGCCGGAGTTGGCGAGCGGTTAAAGGCGCTACAGTCTGGAACCGCACGACCGCTGCGGTCGCAGGTTCGAATCCTGCCTCGGGCATAGATGTGTGTGATGTCCTTAGGTTAGTTAGGTTTAAGTAGTTCTAAGTTCTAGGGGACTTATGCCCACAGCAATTGAGTCCCATAGTGCTCAGAGCCATTTGAACCATTTTTGAAATCGTTTTTCATATTTATTTTGATCTTCTAATAACTTTACTAGTCGATAAACGACAGTGTCATCTGCAAACAAACTAAGACTGCTGCTCAGATTGTCTCCCAAATCGTTTATATAGACAAGGAACAGAAAGGGCCTATAACATTACCTTGGGGAACTCCAGAAATCACTTCTGTTTTACTCGATGACTTTCCGTCAGTTAGTACCAGCTATGACCTCTCTGACCGGATATCACGAATCCAGTCACATAACTGAGACGATATTCCATAAGCACGCAATTTCACTACAAGCCGCTTGTGTGGTACAGTGTCAAAAAACTAAAAACTCCATCCGAACAGGTGTTGGAAGGCGCGACGGTACCGACCGTCCGCCGTGTCTTCCTCAGCTCACAGGCCTCACTGGATGCGGATGTGGAGACAGTGTCAAAAGCCTTCTGGAAACCCTGAAATACGGAATCCATTTGAAATCCCTTGTCTACAGCACTCATCACTTCATGCGAGCAAAGAGCTAGTTGTGTTTCGCAAGATCGATGTTTTCTAAATCCGTGTTGAATGTGTGTCTGTAGACCGTTTTCTTAGAGGTAATTCATAATGTTCGAACACAATATGTGTTCCAAAATTCTGCTGCATATCGACGTTAACGATATGGGCTTGTAATTTAGTGGATTACTCCTACTACCTTTGGAGGACGACGGTTCAATCCCGCGTCCGGCCATCCTGATTTAGGTTCTCCGTGATTTCCCTCAATCACTCCAGGCAAATGCCGGGATGGTTCCTCTGAAAGGGCACGGCCGACTTCCTTCCCAATCCTTCCCTAATCTGATGAGACCGATGACCACGCTGTCTGGTCTCCTTCCTCAAACCAACCAACCAACCTACTACCTTTGTTCTTTAATATTGGTGTGACCTGTGCAACTTTCCAGTCTTTGGGTACGGATCTTGCGTCGAGGGAACGGTTGTATATGAATGTTAACAATGGAGCTCTTCGATGAGATTTCGGGATTGCAGCCGGATCATGCAGACTTCTTGCCACGATATTTCGGCTGGCGATATTTCACCTGAAGATGGCTGGACGATTGCCAGCCGAAATATCGTGGCAAGAAGTCAACATGATCCGGCTGCAATCCCGAAATCTCATCGAACATTCAATACGCCGGGAAAACTTCAAGAATCACAAGTATGGAGCTATTGCATCAGCATACTCTGAAAGGAACCTAACTGGTATACAGCCTGGACCAGAAGACTTGCTTTTATTAAGTGATTTAAGTTGTTTCACTACTCCGAGGTTATCTACTCCTACAGTACTGATGTTGGCAGCTGTTCTTGATTCGAACTGTGGAATAATTACTCCGTCTACTTTGGTGAAGGAATTCCAGAAGGCTGTGTTTAGTAACTCTGTTTTGGCAGCAGCACTGTTTTTGATAGTATCTCCATTGCTATCGCGCAGAGACTGCATTGGTCGTGTCTTGCCGCTAGCATAATTCAGATGTGAGTAGCATCTCTCTGGATTCTGTGCCAGGTTTCGAGCAAAGTTTCGTTGTGGAAACTATTATAAGCATCTCGCATTGAGGTCATTTCTTGTGTATGGAAATGAGCGTTTGGCGTAATTGACCGGAACGCTCCTTGCGGGGCAGGTCCGGCCGCCATGGTGAAGGTCTTATTACATTCGACGCCACATTGGGCGACCTGCGCCCCGGGTGGGGATGAAATGAAGACAGCACGTCCCTGAGCGGAGAACAATCCCCGACCCAGCCTGGAATCAAACCCGGGCCCATAGGACGGCAATCCGTCACCGTGACCACTCAGCTATCGGGGTGGACATTTCTTGTGTAAGTGGGGGCCAAGTTTAGCTTGCCATGAAGGGCAACAAAACGGTGCGTAGAATATCGTCGACGTACCGCCATGCTGTAAAGGTGCTACGGATGACAAAAGATCCAACTATGAAATGACACTGCACCCCAGATCATAACTCCTGGCTGTCGGGCTGTATGGAAGGCGACAGTCAGGTTGGTATCCCTGGGGCGTCTCCAGACACTTCTTTGGTGGTCATCGGGGTTCAGTTCGAAGCGGGAATCATCACTGAAGACAGTTCTACTCCAGACAACGAGATAAGGAAGCGCCTGTAAACGCCCTGGACTTCGGTGATACACCAACCTTACTGTGGCCCACCATAGTGTGTGACAACTGGGACTGACTGTCTTAAGGTACCACTTTGCCTTGCTCAATTTGTGAAGCTCTTTCTCTCGAATAAATCTTCCATTTCTTCTGAACCTGTGATCATTTTTTGTATGTACATGTATATCACATTGTAAGGTGGCTATAATTTCGCACAAGAACTCATCCACATACTTTGCCATGATCTACAACCACATTAGGTATTATTTGATAGGTAGTACATCGTATATATGAATATTTAAAGGAGACTTACATTGTTATGTACGCCTTGTACACAATTGTTAACGCTTATTGAATGAAAGGTGATGAAGTGTCTTTATTACCATACTAGTACAGGTTGGACCGACAGTGGAAATGAAACTGCAGACGGAGCTGAAGCCCTGGGTGCAAGGCCTACACAGGTGTGTTGGACCTGCTTAAACACAGGAAATACGAGCGCTATCCACAAAGTACATTACGTTTTCGTTTGTGTCCGTTAGGGGCGGGGCTAGCGCGGCCATCTTGGTGTCATGTAATTCCGCCGCTCTGTCGGCATCCTGCCGTGCTAGTGAGAGGTTCGTGCTGTACTCCGTTGAGTTACTGTGACAGTTTGAAATGTCAGCGTTAATTGAAAATGCCGCCAAGTGTGAAGTGCGTGCTGTAATAAGGTTTCTGACTGCATAAAACTGTACAACAATAGAAATCTATCGGCAGCTTTGTGAAGTGTATGGGGACAACATAATCAGTGAAGGTGGAGTGCGTCAATGGGTCGTAAAATTTAAAAATGGCCGAACTAACGTTCACGACGAAGAGCGAAGTGGAAGACCCAGCATAGTGACTGCCGAACTTGTCGAAAAAGTCGATGCCGCGGTCCGTGAAAACTCGTAATTTCACAATAACGGAACTCTCTGTGAGTTTTCCACAAATTTCACGAAGTTTGTTGCACGAAATCATTACCGAAAAAGCTTGGTTACCACACGTTTTGTGCAAGATGGATACCAAAAATCTTGACAGAGATTCACAAAAATCAGCGAATGGCTGCAGCGTTAACGTTTTTGGACGCTTACGAGAAAGATGGCTACTCATTACTCGATCGCATCGTTACTGGTGACGAAACGTGGGTTAAGCATGTGACTGCGAGACAAAATTGCAGTCAATGCAGTGGGGGCACACAAATTCCCCCCAAAAACACAAGAAATGCATGCAGACAATGCCAGCAAGGAAGGTGATGGCGACTGTCTTTTGGGACAGAAAAGGCGCGTTTTTTGTGGATTTCCTCGAAAGAGGCACTACATTAAACTCTCAAAGGTATTGCCAAACTCTGCACAACCTCAGAAGAGCAATACAAAACAAGCGCAGGGGAAAGTTGGGCTCGAAGATCTTGCCGATTCACGACAACGCCCGGGCCCACACGGCAAATGCCACTTGTGAAGTTCTCGAATCTTTTAAGTGGGAGTTGTTTCCTCATCAACCGTACAGTCCCGACCTGGCACCGAGCGACTTCCACTTATTCCCAGCAATGAAGAAGTGGTTGGCTATGCAGCGTTTTGATGACGACGCACAACTTCAAGAAGAGGTAACCACGTGGTTGAGGCGCAAGCGGCCGAATTTTACGACGAAGGAATTTCCAAGCTCGTCCATCGCTACGATAAGTCATCATCATCATCATCATCATCATCATCATCATTTAAGACTGATTATGCCTTTCAGCGTTCAGTCTGGAGCATAGCCCCCCTTATACAGTTCCTCCATGATCCACCTATTCAGTGCTAATATTGTTGCCTCTTCTGATGTTAAACCTATTACTTCAAAATCATTCTTAACCGAATCCAGGTACCTTCTCCTCGGTCTGCCCCGACTCCTCCTACCCTCTACTGCTGAATCCATGAGTCTCTTGGGTAACCTTGCTTCTCCCATGCGTGTAACATGACCCCACCATCTAAGCCTGTTCGCCCTGACTGCTACATCTATAGAGTTCATTCCCAGTTTTTCTGTGATTTCCTCATTGTGGACACCCTCCTGCCATTGATCCCATCTACTAGTACCTGCAATCATCCTAGCTACTTTCATATCCGTAACCTCAACCTTGTTGATAAGGTAACCTGAATCCACCCAGCTTTCGCTCCCATACAACAATGTTGGTCGAAAGATTGAACGGTGCACAGATAACTTAGTCTTGCCAAGTCGTATCTTAGGAGTCCCTGGTTTGTCAGTTAGAGGTGGGACTCCGTCACCTCCAAAGGTACGAGGCATTTTGCTCTGATTGTTGCCAGCATCATATTTAAAGTACCAGGGAAACAGGTTGCTAGCCTTACTTGCCCCGAGTCCCATTGGGTTTTATCCCTAACGACTGAGGGACTAACCGGTGGATTTGGTAGTCTTTGCCGTATGAGCACAAAGGTGACCACGACTCAGAATATGTCCGAGATGCCCAGCCTTATTCAAAAGTAACTGGTATCCCGACTGTCGGGACCACTTATTTGGCCACTCATACGTTGCCCGTGGTTCATGAACTAGGACATGACTACAGGAACGCACACCATGAACCACTGAGTGCCTTAATTTAAATGGCAACTATGTAGAAAAGTAGTATTTAAGTGTGGCTTTCACCTGTATACAATAAAAAAATTTTCCAATACTTTATCTATTTTTAATTCCAAAACGTAATGCACTTTGTGGATAGCCCTCGTAACTAGACGGGCGTCGTAGCACCTAAGCGCTGGAGCCCAATCGAGTCGCGACCGGCCGGTTTGTAGCCAGACGGGAAGGTTTATACTTCGGAAACTACGAAAATCTTAGCTGAGAGGAACGAGGAAGTGTCACCTCAGAAACCACGCAGGCTGGATTATTTCCAAGGATTTTTACTCAGAAGTGTGCCATTGTACGAGTATAGGTTTTTCATCGCAAACTTTCCGCGCTGGACGAGCAAAGACTAAAATATGGTTGGTCGGCGTTCGGAAGAATCTGTAGAGAGGTAGAATATTCCATGGTTTCTGGAATATGATTCGTTTTCTGAATTACGATGGTGCGGAGCCGAACCTTGCTGGGAAGCCAGCGCTGGAGAGACGGAGTCTTCCGTTGCGAGCGCCGTGTGTGACGGTCGCTCGATATCAGCTTTTGTTAGTACAGACGGACTTGCTGTCTCTGCTCTCAGGAGAGTTTATACACTCCTGGAAATGGAAAAAAGAACACATTGACATCGGTGTGTCAGACCCACCATACTTGCTCCGGACACTGCGAGAGGGCTGTACAAGCAATGATCACACGCACGGCACAGCGGACACACCAGGAACCGCGGTGTTGGCCGTCGAATGGCGCTAGCTGCGCAGCATTTGTGCACCGCCGCCGTCAGTGTCTGCCAGTTTGCCGTGGCATACGGAGCTCCATCGCAGTCTTTAACACTGGTAGCATGCCGCGACAGCGTGGACGTGAACCGTATGTGCAGTTGACGGACTTTGAGCGGGGGCGTATAGTGGGCATGCGGGAGGCCGGGTGGACGTACCGCCGAATTGCTCAACACGTGGGGCATGAGGTCTCCACAGTACATCGATGTTGTCGCCAGTGGTCGGCGGAAGGTGCACGTGCCCGTCGACCTGGGACCGGACCGCAGCGACGCACGGATGCACGCCAAGACCGTAGGATCCTACGCAGTGCCGTAAGGGACCGCACCGCCACTTCCCAGCAAATTAGGGACACAGTTGCTCCTGGGGTATCGGCGAGGACCATTCGCAACCGTCTCCATGAAGCTGGGCTACGGTCCCGCACACCGTTAGGCCGTCTTCCGCTCACGCCCCAACATCGTGCAGCCCGCCTCCAGTGGTGTCGCGACAGGCGTGAATGGAGGGACGAATGGAGCCGTGTCGTCTTCAGCGATGAGAGTCGCTTCTGCCTTGGTGCCAATGATGGTCGTATGCGTGTTTGGCGCCGTGCAGGTGAGCGCCACAATCAGGACTGCATACGACCGAGGCACACAGGGCCAACACCCGGTATCATGGTGTGGGGAGCGATCTCCTACACTGGCCGTACACCATTGGTGATCGTCGAGGGGACACTGAATAGTGCACGGTACATCCAAACCGTCATCGAACCCATCGTTCTACCATTCCTAGACCGGCAAGGGAACTTGCTGTTCCAACAGGACAATGCACGTCCGCATGTATCCCGTGCCACCCAACGTGCTCTAGAAGGTGTAAGTCAACTACCCTGGCCAGCAAGATCTCCGGATCTGTCCCCCATTGAGCATGTTTGGGACTGGATGAAGCGTCGTCTCACGCGGTCTGCACGTCCAGCACGAACGCTGGTCCAACTGAGGCGCCAGGTGGAAATGGCATGGCAAGCCGTTCCACAGGACTACATCCAGCATCTCTACGATCGTCTCCATGGGAGAATAGCAGCCTGCATTGCTGCGAAAGGTGGATATACACTGTACTAGTGCCGACATTGTGCATGCTCTGTTGCCTGTGTCTATGTGCCTGTGGTTCTGTCAGTGTGATCATGTGATGTATCTGACCCCAGGAATGTGTCAATAAAGTTTCCCCTTCCTGGGACAATGAATTCGCGGTGTTCTTATTTCAATTTCCAGGAGTGTAGTTAGAACAGTTACGAACTCTACTGTTGCTAACCCATACGATTCTGGACTTCACCTCTGTGTTGGAAGTCGTCGTTGAGTACGCAGCATTCAGTAATTGAGAGCACTTCATCTGCCTATACTTACGTTGAGACGTTATCTGCACTCCGTCCTTGTGGTTGAAAGTTCGCGTTTCTCGTCTCTAGAACACAGAGAGGAGAAGACAGTATTAGAGTATATTGATCAGAGGACCGCCTTCTGCCATTCTTCTGTTTGAAAGAGTTTAATCGTATTTACAATGAAATGAACACCCTTAGTTGCTTACAGGCGTTGACATATGTCAACGGGGACAGATGAAAATGTGTGCGCCGACCGGGACTCGAACGCGGGATCTCCTGCTTACATGGCAGACGCTCTATCTATCTTACGGGAATCGGAAACGCGCCGCGAGTAATGAGTATAATGGGCGGGGGCACTACGAATGTAGTGCGGGACAATACGTTGAGAGTGTGGGTTTCGCGGGAGGCGTGCCAGAGATAAATCCCTGCAGTCGCGCTATCCTCTGTGTCCTCGGTGGCTCAGACGGATAGAGCGTCTGGCATGTAAGCAGGAGATTCCGGGTTCGAGTCCCGGTCGGGGCACCCATTTTCATCTGTCCCAGTTGACATATGTCAAGCCAGTAAGCAGCTAAGGGTGTTCATTTCATTGTAATATCATTCTAACGAGCTGCATGGTCACCGATGGTATCTGTTCTTTCGGACATGTCCGAAAGAACAGAAACCATCTTAGTATATATATATAGAGTTTATTTGTGGCTGGAGTTCTTCCATCGTCGCGGACGAGTACGAGAACCATCACTTCGGCGCACCCGACGCAGTACATATGGTGGTATCGCAAATTTCTTCGGCTTATTAGGGCTATAAAAGGTAAACAGCTGTGATCATGTCAGTTTATTTCCACTGGGGTTCCACACAACTCGTAGATCATCTCTGAAAGTAGTGTCTTATAGTGTTTGGTATGTAGATGATGTCAGTCATTTCGCGTTATTGATATTAGACCGCGCAGTCATAAAAAGGGGCAGAGTTGGGCAATTGATTAGTAATTTTACTTAGGAAATGTAAACTTCGTAATCTAAATGCCTTTTTTTAAAGATCTTCAATAAATATGTAAGCAGGAACAACGTTTAACATTTAGTAGGATTAGTTGCCTCCGTTATTCATTTATGTTTGTATTGTAATTTATAGAATTAAGACTGTGGTGTCACCGCCAGACGCCACACTTGCTAGGTGGTAGCCTTTGAATCGGCCGCGGTCCGTTAGTATATGTCGGACCCGCGTATCGTCGCTATCAGTGATGCAGACAGAGCGCCGCCACATGATAGGTCTAGTCTAGAGAGACTCCCTAGCACTCGCCCCAGTTGTACAGCCGACTTTGCTAGCGATGGTTCACTGACTACATACGCTCTCATTTGCAGAGACGACAGTTTAGCATAGCCCTCAGCTACGTCATTTGCTACGACCTAGCAAGGCGCCACATTCAGTTACTATGAATGTATTCTGAACGGATAATATTGTGAATCATGTACCGTCAAGAGCGACGTTCATCATTTATGGATTAAAGTTAAGTATCAAACTAATTACGTACGCTTTCTGAATTCTAATTCCTTGTCATGTTCCACACCTCACGTCAGTATAGTTCTTCCCTCCTCACGCCAGCCTGCGTGAGCTAAAACTCGTGCATTTCGGCCTCCTCTCGTAACACGTTGTTGGCTCTTCTGCCAACACAACAAAGAGATCCTAAGTCCAGCTTCAGAGAGTAGTCAGACAGGGCCAAATCTTCATTTTAGCGTTTATAATTTTCCGTTGCGCACATTCATTTTACGCCCGCCTGGAGTGGCATCTTGGAACATCTACATATTTCCGCCCATTGGCATAATTCATTTGTGGGAGTCGTCCTTTTTTGTCTCAGAATGTATTTTTAATTTCCGATTAATTCTGGTGTCACGATAAGAGTTTGCCGTCTCTGTAGAGTGATCTGAACATACAGTAAATTTTATACGAGGATGCTGGCGCGAAAATCTTCGATATCCTACGAGTGATATAGCTGAACCCCGACAGCTCGTCCCCTATTCGTTGCCCGTGGCGCTGACGTAATGCTGCGCTACGGCGCGTGCGCGGAATAGCGGTGCGCCGCCAGAGATCCTACCCCGGCTGCCCAGTGCAGGGGTAGCCGTGCAGCAGGGGGGACCTCGCCGCGGCCATCACAATGAGCCACTCCCACGCGCGCACTTCCTCCTCCTCCCACACAAGCCGCGCCGCTGGCGACCCGCCTGCCGCCAAACCAGTCACGTTGGCTGCGAAGACGCCCTGGCGAAAACGGTACTCGTTTCTCGCTGGGCGAGTTTCACGAACCGGTGAAAAGTCTGCAGCTCCTCGCAAGCCAGTGAACGTGAGTGTGAAGTACACTACTGGCCATTAAAATTGCTACACCAGGAAGATGACGTGCAACAGACGCGAAATTTTTACCGACAGGAAGAAGATGCTGTGATATGCAAATGATCAGCTTTTCAGAGCGTTCACACAAGGTTGGCGCCGGTGGCGACACCTACAACGTGCTGACATGAGGAAAGTTTCCAACCGATTTCTCATACACAAACAGCAGTTGACCGTCGTTGCCTGGTGAAGCGTTGTCGTCATGCCTCGTGTAAGGAGGAGAAATGCGTACCATCACGTTTACGACGTTGATGAAGGTCGGACTGTAGCCTACAGCGATTGCGGTTTATCGTATCGCGACATTGCTACTCGCGTTGGTCGAGATACAATGACTGTTAGCGGAATATGGAATTGGTGGGTTCAGGAGGGTAATACGGAACGCCGTGCTGTATCCCAACGGCCTCGTATGACTAGCAGTCGAGATGACAGGCATCTTATCCGCATTGCTGTAACGGATGGTGCAGCCACGTCTCGATCCCTGAGTCAACAGATGGGGACGTTTGCAAGACAACAACCATCTGCACGAACAGTTCGACGACGTTTGTAGCAGCATGGACTGTCAGCTCGGAGACAATGGCTGCGGTTACCCTTGACGCTGCATCAGAGACAGGAGCGCCTGCGATGGTGTACTCAACGAAGAACCTGGGTGCACGAATGGCAAAACGTCATTTTTTCGGATGAATCCAGGTTTTGTTTACAGCGTCATGACGATCGCATCCGTGTTTGGCGACATCGCGGTGAACGCACATTAGAAGCGTGTATTCGTCATCGCCATACTGGCGTATCACCCGGCGTGATGGTATGGGGTGCCATTGGTTACACGACTCGGTCACCTCTTGTTCGCATTGATGGCACTTTGAACAGTGGACGTTACATTTCAGATGTGTTACTACCCGTGGCTCTACCCTTCATTCGATCCCTGCGAAAGCCTACATTTCAGCAGGATAATGCACGACCGCATGTCGCAGGTCCTGTACGAGCCTTTCTGGATGTAGAAAATGTTCGACTGCTGTCCTGGCCAGCACATTCTCCAGATCTCTCACCAATTGAAAACGCCTGCCAATGGTGGCCGACCAACTGGATCGTCACAATACGCCAGTCACTACTCTTGATGAACTGTGGTATCGTGTTGAAGCTGCATGGACAGCTGTACCTGTACACGCCATCCAAGTTCTCTTTGACTCAATGCCCAGGCGTATCGGGGCCGTTATTACGGCCAGAGGTGGGTGTTCTAGGTACTAATTTCTCAGGATCTATGCACCCAAATTGCGTGTAAATGTAATCATCTGTCAGTTCTAGTATAATATATTTGTCGAATGAATACCCATTTATGATCTGCATTTCTTCTTGGCGTAGCAATTTTAATGGCCAGTAGTGGATGAACAGTCGTGATTAATCTGGAAGGGGTTGGTGTAGTCGCCAGTTAGAACAGACAGGCACACATATAAAAGGGGGCGAGGGCATGACGCGTTCTGACACCCTCCGCGACCATGCATGTGACGTCGTATACAAGGGCTTAAAAATTGTGTAACCCAATTTTAATGTTCCATGTCTGCCACGGTGGCTAGGGCAGTGGCATTTACTATTCTGCTATCTTCCAGATAGCGCAGTAAAACTGCAGACAGGATGTGTCTGATGCTGTGAGATTCCATGCAACTTTGTGTGCCAGACCAGGTGTAGAACCCAGGACGTGGTCTTTCACTGGCAAGCGCTCTAGCAACTGACCTACCTCAGCGCGACTGACGATCCGTCCTCTCAGCTGTGCCTCAGCCAGCACCTCACCTCCTGTCTTCCAGACTTGGTCGGTTGGTTTGTGGGATTGAAGGGACCAAACTGCTAGGGCCTTCGGTCCCTTTTTCCAAAAAATTCAAACACCCACACAGAAGAAAAACGAACAATGGAGACGGCAAGAGACGACACAGGACAAGAAAGACGCAGAGAGAGACCAGACAAAAGGAATTAAAATCACAGAGAGTGTGACAGAGGTTGGCCTACCATAGAGACAAAAAAGGAAAAGCCAACTGCATGGGGGCTTAGTTAAATAAAAAAAATGCAAATATTTTTTAGTAGCTGTAAGTCCGATTACGCAAGTCTCGTAAACGGCTGGCCCTGACTAGTATTAGTACGCAATCTGACTGCTTAGAATGACAACAAAGAATGTAAGAAAATTTTCGTGAACACAGTTAATTAATTAAGTCCCCAGCAACTATAAAACCAACAAAGCACAAGTGTAGCTGTTCTGTATGTGGTCGTATGACTCAACGCACATCTGGCACGGTTCTTCATCAACAAGACAAGAATTTTTAAATACCAATTATACTGACGTGATAAAAGAAAATTAGAAATACTATAATTGTGCAAGAAAACCAAAATTACACCCTAATACAAGAACACAAGCCAGATGCTTTGTTGACTGAACCTGTAATGATGCATTATTTAGGTCACTGAAATAATGAGAGAGAAAAATAAAAGTAATTTGTTACCTTAATTTATATTGACGAAATGCACTCTGATCATTACAATGTCTCTATTAGAATAACATCTGCTATCTCTCCCATCAAATAGCTGAATAAAACATGGAACAAACACTCACTACTACCCCATCTCACTCCAACTTCAGCTACAAGCAGTGTCCACCACAACTTCTCGGCAAGAACTGCTTGCCGCTACGTCTCAATAATCACTGCCAGTGGAGGCGGCGGAACAATACTCTCTGGCGCGATCTTTGGCGATGTGGCTCAGTGTAGCCACCTTTCATATGCCCTTCCTCCACGGGCTAGAATTTGATGGTATTTTTGCCAGCATTGAAAATGCAAATATTTTTTAGTAGCTGTAAGTCCGATTACGCAAGTCTCGTAAACGGCTGGCCCTGACTAGTATTAGTAGGCAATCTGACTGCTTAGAATGACAACAAAGAATGTAAGAAAATTTTCGTGAACACAGTTAATTAATTAAGTCCCCAGCAACTATAAAACCAACAAAGCACAAGTGTAGCTGTTCTGTATGTGGTCGTATGACTCAACGCACATCTGGCACGGTTCTTCATCAACAAGACAAGAATTTTTAAATATCAATTATACTGACGTGATAAAAGAAAATTAGAAATACTATAATTGTGCAAGAAAACCAAAATTACACTCTAATACAAGAACACAAGCCAGATGCTTTGTTGACTGAACCTGTAATGATGCATTATTTAGGTCACTGAAATAATGAGAGAGAAAAACAAAAGTAATTTGTTACCTTAATTTATATTGACGAAATGCACTCTGATCATTACAATGTCTCCATTAGAATAACATCTGCTATCTCTCCCATCAAATAGCTGCATAAAACATGGAACAAACACTCACTACTACCCCATCTCACTCCAACTTCAGCTACAAGCAGTGTCCACCACAACTTCTCGGCAAGAACTGCCTGCCGCTACGTCTCAATAAGCACTGCCAGTGGAGGCGGCAGAACAATACTCTCTGGCGCTGTGGCTCAGTGTAGCCACCTTTCATATGCCCCTCCTCCACGGGCTAGAATTTGATGGTATTTTTGCCAGCATTGGTGGTGAAAATACCACCAAATTCGTCAAAAAAAATACAGACAAAAATAAAAGATAATATTAATACGTAAATATCATATAACTAGATAAAATTTTGGCTTTGCACTGACCTTACAATAGCCTAATATATAAAATACACTAAGCAATACAAATTCTTTCATACATGTGACTTTACATAATAGTTTACACAAATATCATGTGGTTAAACAATTCAATCGATAGCGTCAGCAATGACGAATATGAGTAGGTAAGAGTCTTATAACTTTTCACAAACAGTAATACACAAAAAAAATCAGTTTATACAAATTTTCGCAACAAGTAGTTGACAGTTCCAGCAGTAGCACCCAGCACTGTTGAATAGGTGCTACAGCAACAAGTGACATCATCTCAGTAGAAGCAGTCCATCAGTGGCACCCAGCAATGTTGAGTAGGTGCAGACTCCAACAGGTGACATCATTTCAGTAGAAGCAGTCCATCAGTGGCACCCAGCAATGTTGAGTAGGTGCAGACACCAACAGGTGACATCATTTCAGTAGAAGCAGTCCATCAATGGCACCCAGCAATGTTGAGTAGGTGCAGACACCAACAGGTGACATCATTTCAGTAGAAGCAGTCCATCAGTGGCACCCAGCAATGTTGAGTAGGTGCAGACACCATCCGGTGACATCATTTCAGTAGAAGAAGTCCATCAGTGGCACCCAGCAATGTGGAGTAGTTGCAGAAAGCAGCCCATAATATTCACTATCACTAATCAGACAGTTCAAGCATGAACAATAGTTTGAATGCACATACAAATGCTTTTACAATGCTCTTACACTAAACATACAAATCATAACAAACACACAAATGATATCAGATAATTGTCATATTACTATTACAAATACACAAACATCAGTAAACCTATAATATTTATGGGTGTCAGTGCAAGCCACAACAAACAAATAAAATAATATTTAGGAGATAGGTGGGTAGGATTAGGAAAGGAAAACACACAAAACACACTCACTCATCTTTCATCCACATTAAGTACTACTGTGTAATTGAATAGTGTTAACTGTGTGAATCCTCTACTGTCAAAATTTCATGTTCATCATGTGTATCAAGTAGTAGTGACAGCAATGTATAACAGTCAATAATAGTTAAGTCAACGTCGTAGTCATCATGTCAAGACCGATGTTTGCCAAGCCAGATCAAAATGTACGGTTGCTGAACAACTGTCAGTGCGCCAAGATATGCAACTTCCTCTCTCCAAAAAAAAAAAAGTACATACTGCTTAGTGATTTAACAAAGTGTGTGTAGACAATCTTCCTTCCATTTTAGTGTTCTAGTCTGCTATCTTCATCCTCCTTGTTCCATATAGACCAACAACAACAAAAAAAAAATGCACCTCACTTATTTTACCTCTTATACACCATAACTCCAATCAACTTCATATAATCTCAATACCTCCATAATACCTCTTCAATACGTCGATACATATAAACCTTATTGCCAGTATCATTTCACTTCCATAACAACTCTTTCCTCTAGTCAGTCTCCTCGATAGAGTACAGATAAAATCCTAATGCAAACCTCCTCATCCCATACAATCCGAAGACACACTGTCAACACACAACCTCTGTGTAATCCATCTGACCAAAATCTTCTACTCATTATGAATTATAAACAAAGAATGCATACATGACCTCTAACAGACTTAGTTCGAATAACTCTCAGTAATTAAGTACGATTACGGAGTGAGAATGATCCTAATATTTCACAGTGTGTACACCACTTCAAGAATTATGGCAAACAGAAGCAAACATGTGGAGTATTTCTTGTGTCAAGTGTCACTTCCTATTTCAATTGCTCACGAAAAATGCAGTGTAATAACTGTGTTGGTATGTCATGTCGTTAGCTTCCTTCCTATTGGCATACATTTATACAGCTTTCATAAAACCTCCAGCTCATGTGACTTCTATGATGTTTCTTGTACTAAAGTCGCTCGTCGAATTACTTCAGTTCATTTTCTTATGTTAAAATATAAAGCACTGAGCGTGAGCAAAACAAGAAACAGCGAGTAAATATACCAGTAGTGAACAGAATGTCAACAAGTGGATGCAGCACAATTTCTATAACGAGGCTTCGCCAAGCGAACAATCCGTAACCCATACCACATCGTAACCCACACTCCATGTCCGTACACTGTACATCAGCATTCATATATACCAAATTAAAGTATAGTTATGACAACAAGCAGAAATGTGTAAATGTGCAATCCATACGCATAGCAGTAAACATATATCTTACGTACTAAACAGGTCATTAGCATCGTATCTTAATAAGTAAACATGAAGGCGCAAGCAGATAAATCACAAAGTATAACTTACATACCTAACCACATCAGCACAATTAATCAGGTGACAATTATAATTTAAATAAATAAGCACAGCAGGCACATAATAAAAAAAATATAACATCAGTGAAAAAGCAGTGCAGTCAAGCGATGCATAATATACACAAGTTACAACCCAGTTCATTAATAATCATTGTCAAAATCAGTTAACGTACGCAAGCACGTCGCTTCACAAGTAATTTCATTGAACATGTAATTAACACAAAGTATGAATCACGTAATCGCGAGCAGCAAATTACGTGTAAATTACGTACCTAAGTAGAAATATGTTACCTGAAAAATAAACTCAATTAATAATTACCTTTTTAGTTTATTACTTTCTTCTTCGAATTGACATTTTTCCTGAAATTTTCTCGATAGCAAGTCGTCTTAACGTCGGACACGCACAGAATTTACCTGAAGTTCTTAAATATTTTATAGAACCGTATCCTGAAAAATACTGAATGTTAATAACAGAATTCATCAAGTCACTATAGCTTTATACTGAATTTAGTCGGAGAAATTAGACTGTGTATTTATTTACGGCTGTCAGTGCATTCGCACTGAGCGCTCGATCAGCTGTAGGCGCGTGACGTAGGAAGTGATTGTTTGCGGTCAACGACTGCCTTGTGCGGCGCGCAGACTTGACTGTTGCTTTGAGTATATGCCGCCGCCAAAACACAGCGCGGTATCCTTGTACTCTCCGTGTGTTTACATACAACTGTTAGTTTCTCAAAAGTATGTCATTCCTAAAAAATTTTTCAAAAGTATATCATTCCACAAAAATTTTAACGTTAGATATACACTCCTGGAAATTGAAATAAGAACACCGTGAATTCATTGTCCCAGGAAGGGGAAACTTTATTGACACATTCCTGGGGTCAGATACATCACAGGATCACACTGACAGAACCACAGGCACATAGACACAGGCAACAGAGCATGCACAATGTCGGCACTAGTACAGTGTATATCCACCTTTCGCAGCAATGCAGGCTGCTATTCTCCCATGGAGACGATCGTAGAGATGCTGGATGTAGTCCTGTGGAACGGCTTGCCATGCCATGGAAACCTGGCGCCTCAGTTGGACCAGCGTTCGTGCTGGACGTGCAGACCGCGTGAGACGACGCTTCATCCAGTCCCAAACATGCTCAATGGGGGACAGATCCGGACATCTTGCTGGCCAGGGTAGTTGACTTACACCTTCTAGAGCACGTTGGGTGGCACGGGATACATGCGGACGTGCATTGTCCTGTTGGAACAGCAAGTTCCCTTGCCGGTCTAGGAATGGTAGAACGATGGGTTCGATGACGGTTTGGATGTACCGTGCACTATTCAGTGTCCCCTCGACGATCACCAGTGGTGTACGGCCAGTGTAGGAGATCGCTCCCCACACCATGGTGCCTCGGTCGTATGCAGTCCTGATTGTGGCGCTCACCTGCACGGCGCCAAACACGCATACGACCATCATTGGTACCAAGGCAGAAGCGACTCTCATCGCTGAAGACGACACGTCTCCATCCGTCCCTCCATTCACGCCTGTCGCGACACCACTGGAGGCGGGCTGCACGATGTTGGGGCGTGAGCGGAAGACGGCCTAACGGTGTGCGGGACCGTAGCCCAGCTTCATGGAGACGGTTGCGAATGGTCCTCGCCGATACCCCAGGAGCAACAGTGTCCCTAATTTGCTGGGAAGTGGCGGTGCGGTCCCCTACGGCACTGCGTAGGATCCTACGGTCTTGGCGTGCATCCGTGCGTCGCTGCGGTCCGGTCCCAGGTCGACGGGCACGTGCACCTTCCGCCGACCACTGGCGACAACATCGATGTACTGTGGAGACCTCACGCCCCACGTGTTGAGCAATTCGGCGGTACGTCCACCTGGCCTCCCGCATGCCCACTATACGCCCTCGCTCAAAGTCCGTCAACTGCACATACGGTTCACGTCCACGCTGTCGCGGCATGCTACCAGTGTTAAAGACTGCGATGGAGCTCCGTATGCCACGGCAAACTGGCTGACACTGACGGCGGCGGTGCACAAATGCTGCGCAGCTAGCGCCATTCGACGGCCAACACCGCGGTTCCTGGTGTGTCCGCTGTGCCGTGCGTGTGATCATTGCTTGTACAGCCCTCTCGCAGTGTCCGGAGCAAGTATGGTGGGTCTGACACACCGGTGTCAATGTGTTCTTTTTTCCATTTCCAGGAGTGTATGATGTATTCCCTTAGAGCGTCGTGATTTAAGAGTTTCTACTTCAACAGTGTTATCATGAATAATTTTGCGAATTCTATATGGACCGTTATAAAGCAGAAAAAATTTCCGACACAAGCCTTTTCCTTTGTGAGACAAACGATGAGCCTTAATTAACACCTTCTGACCAACTGACAAGATTTTTAAACGACCAGGACGCTTAGCCGATTTCTCTCTTCTAGCAGCCGCAGATGCAATATTTTGTAGAGCCAGGTTGACAACTTCAGAATGCCGCAGTTTCCGTATAGGCGGAAAAGGAACGATTTCAGAAATGCGATTTGTCGGTGCTTTGTTTTTTAATATCAGTATAGGTGGTAAAGAAGTTGAGTCGTTAGGAAGTTCATTCAGAATGTTTTGAAAAATATGAAGATACTGATCCCAAGTTCTGTGATTCTGATGACAATAAAGACGACACAATTTATTGATTTCCTTCATCCATCTCTCTGAAGCGTTAGATTGAGGGTGAAAAAGTGAAATGAAAATTGGTTTAATTTTACGACGCCGTAGAGTACGAAGCCAAATTTTAGAACGAAACTGTGATCCATTATCTGATATAACCTTATCAACATGACCCACTTCTTTAAGAAAATGGTTAATGAAAGCATTAGATACTGAACGAGCTGTTGCTTTGCGTAACGGTCTAAAACACACATATTTTGATGTCAACTCCACTGCTACGAAAATGTACGCAAAACCATTAGTAGATCGAACCACTGGACCGAACAAATCAACTGCAGCCATGTCCTTTAATTTTGCTGGAATGATAGGAAACAACGGTGCTCTGTGAGAAACTGTCGGCGGCTTAGCCTTTTGACATAATTTGCATTTGGCAAGAACAAATCGAATACGTTTTTCCATATTATTGAAGTAGCAATTTTCCCGTAATTTATGAAAGCATTTTCTGGGACCAAAATGTGCATAACTGAAATGTGTGTACCAAATCAATTTATTAAGCCACTCATCAGGAATACAAACTAACCAAACAGAGTTGTCGACCGATTTTCGTTTAAAAAGAATTTTCCAGATAGTTCGCAAAAACGAGGTGTGACAAAATTGTCCAATCTAACAAAGCGTCTAAGAAATTTACAGACACCAAGAAAACTACGAACATCACGTTTTGTGGTAGGAACAGCATAGTTACGAATAGCGTCTAATTTTTCTGGATCAGGAAGAATACCTTCTGTAGAAATAATGTGACCGAGAAATTTCACCTGAGAACGACCAAATTCAGATTTTTCTAAGTTCACCGTAATGCCAACTCTTGCAAAAATACGTAATAATGAATCCAAAATTTTGTTGTGCTCACTCCAAGAACGTTTAGCAATAAGAATGTCGTCGACATAAGACGTAATATTGTCACGAAGATAAACAGGTAAAATTTCATTTAAGCTACGAATGAATGCTGCTGAAGATACAGTAAGTCCAAACGGTAATTTCCGAAACTGGTAACAGTTACCAAAGGCTAAAAAGGCAGTGTATTTTCTACAATCAGGGTGGAGTTCTATTTGCCAAGAACTTGCGCGCATATCAATCGTGGATAAAACTTTAATTCCATGGAAATGTTGAAGAAGTTCATCTAAATTTTGTGGACGGTCAGTTTCAGGAATGATGATATTATTTATCTGTCTGGAATCCAGAACCAAACGAATTGACCCATCCTTTTTAAGAACAACGTGTAATGGGCTAGTATAAGGACTGACTGCAGGCTCAATAATGCCCTGATCTAACATGTACTGAAGTTCATTCTTAACCTTGTCTCTGTAAGCCAAAGGAATAGCGTACGTTTTCCCCCGAAATGGTGTGTGTTCTTTTACTTTAAATAAATATTGTAAGCCTTGTATAGTTCCCGTGTGATGACTAAACACTGTAGCATGTGAAGTCAAAATTTGGTGCAGCTCTTCTCTTGCAACGTCATCTGGCACTTCAGCTTTCTTAACCTTTTCATTAATCAGTTCTTCGCTATTAATTATATCATCCATCGCGTCTCTGTATCTATTGTCATTGTCATGAATAAACACATTGTCGTCATAATGCTCAACGAAAACATCAGAAGTAAGAAACCTTAAACATTTTGTATCTGACTCAGATCTTGTTAAACACTCGAAAAATTTCAAATATTTTGGCATTCCGGCAACAGTCAAATTCACACTTCCCTCTTTAAAGTTCAAAATTGCCTTATGTGCGTTAAGAAACTCCATACCTAATATAATTTGTGTACTGAGTAATGGAACAATAATAAAATTAGCAGAAAATTCGTATCCTTGACAATTGAAATTTAGGTTGGTCTGTTGTTTAACTTCTACACCTTTTCCAGAAATCGCTCCTCGAATTGTAGTTTTAGAAATAGGTAACACAGGACAGGCAATAGTCCTTTCACATATACGAAAAACTGATTCACTAATGACGTTCAATGGGCTCCCAGAATCTAAAACTGCAGTGAACTTATTCTTACCCACACATACTTCAATAACAGGATGTAAAAATGCGTCTACATTATTTTCCTTTTCGTCTAACAAAATGTCTCTCATGTCTTCCAGGCGTACGTAGTGTAAAGCCGTAGTGTCATTACTTTCTGAACCGTCTATATTGCTGCCAGAAGCCGAAGCTGCTAGTCATTGTCGATTGTTTGCGTCGCGTCTTTGATTATGCGCGTCATTTCGCGGATCCATTTCTACGATTTGCACTTGTCTCTCTGAAGTTCTGTCACGTGGAGGATGCCAATTAGATCCCTCCTGTCTGTTAGATACAAATTCTTGGTTGTGTCTGTTATTAAAATTTCTGTTTCCTGTCTGTCTGCATAGCTACTTCTTGTGTAATTTCGACTGTCACTTCTGAAATTATTGTTGTATCTACTACCCGGATTATTTCTGTAGTAAGAATTTCTATTACTGTTTGAATAATTTCTGTCTTGATAATACCGATTACTGTTTCCGTATGATTGATCATTCCGGTACGAATTACCGTTATTATAAGTGTCTGTGTAATTTCTGTTAGAACGTCTGTTATTGTCATAAGGCTGGTATCTATTGTCCTGTCTGTTACGTCTGTCATTGTCAAAATTACCCACATAACGCCCGTTCCGATCACTATTCCTTTTCTCTGAAAATCTATTGTAATTACTGTTACTGAAAAAGTTACAAGAAGTCCCGTCGTCGTTGTCATACTCAAGTTCTTGCAACAAAGTCTTAAAAGTCTCGATGTCGTCTTTACATCTTCCAGCTAAAGCAATTTGTCTTATGGATTGTGGCAGCTTAGTTAAACAAATGCGAATTAATTCAGTCGGGCTATAAGGGTTGGAAAGGAACTGATGCTTTCGAATCATGTCTTCAAAATATTCCGCTGGCGTGCGGAACTCAGACTGTTTGAAATTACGCTGCATAATAAGACTGTGTTTGACTCTGTCTTGCGTGTTTTCGGACCAATATGCCGATAGAAATGCATGATAAAAATCATTCAGATTATTACAATCTCTAATGAGTGCGCGCATCCGCGTCGCCGGTTCGTTTTCTAAATATCCACACATAAATTCCAGTTTGTGACTTAGTGGCCAATTTGGTGGAAGTGCGTACATAAATTGATCTAACCATGAACATGGATGTATGTCATTCTTAGAATTGCGGAAGATCTTAAATTTCCGAACAGTCAAAAAGTGTTTATAGTCAAAGTTTTCGCCTCGTGGCGACAAAGACCTACCGCGTCTGTCCCAGTCCCAATGCCGATTATTGTCAAGTTCGCGCGCCTGGCGCTCTCTTGTTGCATCCCGTAAATGAAACAAATTATTTTCTTCAAACCCCTCTGGTATCTGTGATTCTAAATTTCTTTTGGCGTCTTTTCCTACGATTTCGCCTTCAATTTGTTTGACTTGCTTTTTTAATGCCTCAAATTCCCTTTTCACGCGTTCATTAAATTTTCCCTGATTTTCAACATGTTTACTTATGCTCTGGTACTCTTCGGTTTCTGAAAATGGCAATGGAGCTGTGTCATCTGAATCTCTGTCCCCATTTGTCAATTTATCTGAAATCTCCTCCACTCTTTCTGATAAGTCACCAATTTGTTCTTTCTGTTTATTTACGTCTTCCGTAAGTGTCGCGACTCGCGTTTCAGTATTAACGCATTTAGTAGTTAACTGTTCATACTGTTGTGTTAGGTTATTTAATCTGTCATTTGGTACGGATTCCTCGATTCTCTCAAATATTTCTTCCTTATCTTTTGCACGTTGTAAATTTAACTCTGAAAATTTCTGTACTATCACGCGATCTCTTTCTTCCTGTTCTCTATCCTGTTCCCTTTGTCTAATCTCTACTGCAATTAATCTATTATTGTGAGAATTCAAAATTGGTTGTACTTCTTCTCTGATTTCTTTCTTTAATTCATCTTTCATATTTTTGAAACATGTCCCTATTCGTGAGTCTAATCGTGTTTCCATTGTTCCCATCTGTGTTTTTAATTCAGATCGAAACTGCTCCATTGTTCCCCTATCTGTTTTTAATTCAGATCGTAACTGCTCCATTGTTCCCCTATCTGTTTTTAATTCAGATCGTAAAGTTCCCATCTCAGTTTTAATTGTTCCTATTTGTGAGTCTAACCGTGTTTTTAATTCTGATCCCAAATTTAATATTACACCCATCAACTGCTCCATGTTAGCCGGTTCGAAATTCTTTTCGCCCCTAACATTTCCCGCAAAGCCAGTTTCCTTCGTCATAGCTGTAAAGCTATCTGTGTTCGATACTATTCCAGAATCTTCTGTCGTTAATCTCGGATTCTGTGAATTTTCTGATTGAGAAAAATTTTGAAATGGTTCCGGACTATTTTCCCGACTTATTACATTGTTTTCCACTTCATTATCCATCATACTGTTTTCCTCTGTTGGCGAGTTCGCCATGTTAACAATTTCGTCATTCTCACTATTCATCATTTTTGCCTTTTTCATCGATCGCGTAATCATTTACAAAACATACAAAACTCGTCACTATATGAAAATTACACACAATGACTCTTTATCTTCAACAATACCATTCACACGAAATATTTCCCTCAAACACGATCAATCGAACAATTGAAATAATTGCACCAAATCGTCAAACGCGTATACAAGGCAATAAAAATTAAATTTTGAAAAATACCATTAGAAGAATGCCAATTACCAAATCTACACATGCAATATAGACTACAATTACTAAACTACAAATTACTACAACAATACCACTGTCTACTATTTTTACAATCAGAAGAATTCCAAGGGACGATCCTGGCAGGGTCACCACGTGCATGGGGGCTTAGTTAAATTAAAAAAATGCAAATATTTTTTAGTAGCTCTAAGTCCGATTACGCAAGTCTCGTAAACGGCTGGCCCTGACTAGTATTAGTACGCAATCTGACTACTTAGAATGACAACAAAGATTGTAAGAAAATTTTTGTGAACACAGTTAATTAATTAAGTCCCCAGCAACTATAAAACCTACGAAACCAACAAAGCACAAGTGTAGCTGTTCTGTATGTGGTCGTATGACTCAACGCACATCTGGCACGGTTCTTCATCAACAAGACAAGAATTTTTAAATACCAATTATACTGACGTGATAAAAGAAAATTAGAAATACTATAATTGTGCAAGAAAACCAAAATTACACTCTAATACAAGAACACAAGCCAGATGCTTTGTTGACTGAACCTGTAATGATGCATTATTTAGGTCATTGAAATAGTGAGAGAGAAAAATAAAAGTAATTTGTTACCTTAATTTATATTGACGAAATGCAGTCTGATCATTACAATGTCTCCATTAGAATAACATCTGCTATCTCTCCCATCAAATAGCTGCATAAAACATGGAACAAACACTCACTACTACCCCATCTCACTCCAACTTCAGCTACAAGCAGTGTCCACCACAACTTCTCAGCAAGAACTGCCTGCCGCTACGTCTCAAGAAGCACTGCCAGTGGAGGCGGCAGAACAATATTCTCTGGCGCTGTGGCTCAGTGTAGCCACCTTTCACAACAACCCAGAAACACACTAAAAAACCCAGTCTAAAATCATAGGCCGAAGGCCAGACTCAACACAAGAAAACGACAAACACTTAGATTAAGTGATAAAAGCCCCCTGCCCGAATAAAACGCAAAACTAAGCCTGCCATGCAGTGTCATCTGTTAAAAGGGCAGGGAGCGTATCAAGCAGCGCAAACGTCTGCCTGAGCACAGTTAAAAGGGGACAGGCCAACAAAATGTGGACCACCGTCAAGGCCGACCCGCAGCGACATAGAGGCGGGTCCTCATGGCGTAGTAAATGGCTGTGTGTTAAGCGGGTGTGGCCAATGCACAGCCGACAAAGGACTACTGACTCCCTGCGAGAGGCTCGCATGGATGACCGCTACACATTCGTCGTCTCCTTGATAGGACGGAGTTTGTTTGGTGTGGTCAGGTTGCGCCATTCAGTGTCCCAAAGTTCGAAAACTTTGCGGCGTAAGACTGCTCGCAAATGTCTCCGGGAGGCCAGAGACGGTTTACTGGTGGCCTGCTTGTCCAGGCGTTCAACATGTTCATTGCCAGGTATCGCAACATGGCCTGGGGTCCACACAAAGACCACAGAACTGCCGCAATGGGCAAGAGTATGGAGGGACTCCTGGATAGCCATCACCAGGCGAGAGCGAGGGAAGCACTGGTCGATAGCTCGTAAACCGCTGAGGGAGTCGCTACAGTTAACGAAGGACTCACCTGAGCAGGAGCGGATATACTCTAGGGCACGAAAGATGGCGACCAGCTCAGCAGTGAAAACTTCATGAAAGCTCTCCTATAACACTGCAACATGCATTTACGTAGCTCATTCAATCAAATACCAAGTTTGGCTTAGTACGTACGATGCCCCAACAGAACAATTAGTCCTGTCACAGAAAAGCCACGTATAACACTCCTGTCTGCTACTACTATACCATAACCTCGAAGCTGGAGGCAGGTTGTGAAATAAATCTATCTTATTAAAGCATTTATGGTAAAAAAGCAACAGAGCAGTGCTACCCTCTGAGAGGAATTTGGTTATGTTGACCGTGTTGTACCTAACAGAGGTGGCTTATCGGAAATGAAAGTCACAATTACGTAAATATTTGAACAGTAACAAAATTTTGCCTGTCTGTACTGTTTAACTGATAAAGAAAAACGGTCGCCAGCCTAACTAGGCAAGAGAATGATTAACATTCTTGGTCAAGAAAATAGTTATTAGTAACTTTGAGAGGTGGCATGAGCCCCCTCTCATATTTCTATCTTAGGATTTTCCTCTCTAATTGCATGCAGTGAAAAGTCGCTATTCCTTCACACGCGGACTTCCCACGCAGCGTCTCTCGTCACCCGGGTGGTCCGGCGACAGGCGGGCTCTGCTGATCTGGAAAGCGTTAAGCCGACAGGTGTGAGGAAGTCGAGTGAATGCTTTGCAGACGCCGACATTGTCAAAAGACACGCCCGGAGGGGTCTGAAGTAGCGGCTGGGCTAGAGGTTCCGTTACTTCGCAGAAACTTAGCGAAAACACTTTCTGGCGGGCTACAAGCGAGGCGTGGGAATGACTTGTGTATCCAGGCAGTTGTGGCGGGATAATTCCCGCGCTTTCTGCAAAATAGTAACTGTGATTGGCTTGCTCAGGGCATAGCTCCGTGACGTAGCAAAATCAGCGCAGAAATTGGCGCCAAGAATCTCCATTGGTGGAATGGTAGTGCTCCGGCAATAGATTGGAATTTTCCGCCGGTTTTCGAGTTGCTGATTGGAACGTTTAACCACGGCCACTGTCGTGGGGGCGGGAATGTTGTGTGTTCGGCCTGTACGGGTGCTCTAGGTAGTCGGCTCTCGCCTTTCGGTCGAGGACGTCGAAGCAACCAGCCACTGCCTCCGGTACGCCAGATCGTGTTCTTGCAGTTAAGAAGACAGTTTGGTAAGGTATGTCCGCAGCACCGGCAGACAGGGATTTTCCTAGGTGATAATCAGAGCTCAGCAGAGCGCGCCTGTTCGTCTTTTTCTAACTTTGTTCTGTCTTGGGTAGCAGCAATTTATGTTGGGTTGGCTATGTGTTTTCTCTAAGATTTGAGTTGCAAGGAATTGGCTTCACATACCACTTCGTCATAATCCTCACAATCTAGTTTAGGGACAACTTCACATTCACAGCGTTTGTTTGAGTATCCAATTTGAGCCAATTTGATGTATTGTAAATGTTTCATGTGTTTTTGTTTATTATTTTGTGTTTAGTCTTAATAAATCATATTGTTATTTTGGACAGAACTTTCATTCTGTTGATCGGTAGAGCAACCCTATCATTCCTCACTATGTTAATGAAACCTTCGTTTATTTAACTTATTTATCAAATTAAATTATTGCAGGTGCCAAACTCTCTTCTACTCCACTGGCAGGGTTGATTAGAGTCAGTTTGCGTATTTTTTTTAATCCTTGTGCAACAGCAAAAGTCGGAGTTAGAATAGGGGGGGGGGGGGCTTAGAGCATCATTTACATATGTAGATTCTAGAAGAATTTAGTGTTAAATACACTGCTTGCCCCAGCACCTCGCATAAAATGGCGACCCTTAGCCTCGGATCTTTCCTGGAATCTTCTGATAATCAAGTATTATTAGTAGTAGGGACACTCAGAATTTTTTTTGCTTAATTTTTTTATTGATTAATACCCAAGTTTTTTTCTGGTAGTTCCGCGTTTAGTTATAAGTAGCGGCGCATGATTACAGTTTTTGTTTTCAGTGTATATATTCTTTTGTTCATTGTTTTTGTGTTCCTTTGATGGTGTGTCCGTATCACATCACACTTTGTCGGGTTTGTGTGCGGTTTCTGTACCACAACAAATCGTGCGTATAATTACAGCGTTGGAGAGGCGTTGTTGAAATTTTATGTCTATGTGTAAAAATATATGGAGTAGATTAATTTTATTGTGCATTTTAGATAAATTTGTTTTTCATGAATGATAACGAGGACTAAGGCACGACTATTATCAAGCGAAGCTAAAACAAAAGAGGATAGCATAATGGATAAGGGGCAGTTTACTGACGGGAATAGGTTCGGAGATGAGATGGGCACATTTTTAGCAGGACAGGACGCCAGGGTCATTGATGAGGAAGGTTTGGACGCGATCTTAGAGCAGCGTTGCGGCCGTGATTATGATAGTGAAGTAGAGGATGAAACAGAGACAGGTACACAGGTCGAGACGGTAGCAGAAGTGTATAATCAAACGAACGAGAGCAGACAGGGGCTAGCTCGGCCACGTCAGAGCTCTAGCGCCCAGGTGTCCAGAGTTACATCTCCCACGTTTGAAGAGGATCAAAGAGATGACATAAACCCAATACTGAGCTTCCTACGATCAATGAAAGAAGAAGCTGACAAACAGCGTAAGAAGGAGAAGGAAGAAGATGAGAAACAACGTAAGAAGGAGAAGGAAAAAGCTGACGAACAGCGTAAGAGGGAGAAGGAAGAAGAGGAGAAACAACGTAAGAAGGAGAAGGAAGAAGCTGACGAACAGCGTAAGAAGGACACTGAGGCAATAATTTCGCATATAGGGGAAATTCGTGGGGAATTACTAACAATAAAGAAAGAATGTGAAGAAGCAAAACAAATGTCAATGGTAGCACAAAAAGTAGCAGGCCTAGCCAAAACGGCAGCAACAGGGGCAATGAAAATTGCAAAAGTAACTTCTCAACTCGCAGGGCGCTTGCGACGTGCGACACGAGCACACTCAAAATCCCTAGCGGTCTTAAAGACTCAAGGTAATATTGAAGTTACGAACATCACACAACGAATGAAAGAAGTAGAGAGTCGGATAGCAAAACTAGAGCGAAACGGGCACACGAGCACTGTTCGGATACCAATGATGGAGTACACAGAATTGTGTCTCCGAGGAAAAGCCCGCCGTGCTCTAGCCCAGTGACAGCGTGCGGAATGAACAATGCACACGCAGAAACAGCGAGTAATAGCTCCAATAATTGCAGCCCACTTAGAAGAGTGAATGCTGAATGCCACTTCCACTGTGATACAGACGTAGCATATCACAGTTATCAGCAAGATAGATCAGGACACTCAGCAGACGTGCAAGTATCGGAAACGAGTGACAACACCAGTGCGAGGATCGGACAGGATTTTGATCACAATCACTTCCTGTCGATACTAAAATTCCAGAAATTCAAAGATAATGGTGGGTCGATGCATCCGAAGAGCTGGGTGATGCAATTTACAAATTCATTACCGTCGTCATGGCCAACCCAGGCCAAATTACAATTCATGTGTGGACACATCGAAGGCCAAGCTGCGGAAAATATGCGGGGCGTGGCAGCGACGTGTCGGACTTATCAGGAATTTGTTGGTGCATTCCTGCGGACCTACTGGTCAAAGGAAACGCAAGACAGGATTAAAGAGGAAATAATATTTTGTCCTGAACTGGGAGTGTCCGGGCATAGAGGCGCAACCAAATTTTTAGATGATTTACTCAAGAAGAATCAGTTTTTAGATAGTCCATATAGCAACGGAGAAATCATTATATTTTGCTTTTCCAAATTGCCTGTTAGGTATCAACAGACACTTGTCGGGAAGTGTGGATCTGACATAGAAGCATTCAAGAGTCTATTGCGCGAACTCTTCGATAAACATGACGCAAAGGACAGGAAGAAGGCGCAAAATAACAAATACCACGGGCCAGCAAGGGAAGACGACAACAGATCGCATAATCGCACTCGTCAGTTAGGAAACCAGGGTTACGGAAATCAAGGTTACGCTTTTCAAGGTTATGGAAACCAGAGACACGGAAACCAGAACGTCAGGGAACAGGGTCAATCTAGACAAGGAATCTGGGACAGGAGGAATAACGAACGGCAAAGCGACCGTAATTGGAGAGAACGAAATCAAGGACAACAGGAGAACCAGGAGATTGAAATTAGACTTGCAAATCCTAATGCACGTCAGAGGATGGGGAGTCTAACAAGGGATTGGCGCTAGTCCATAGGATTCCACCACATCTCTCACACAAAGAAGTTCGTGGAATAATAGTAGTTTAAGTGGTGTACATAGTAGAATAGGCAAATATTGAACCTTTCTTCGGAGAACGATAATCGTTGCATTAATAGATTAAGATTGGTAAAGTGTTAACACGCTGCGTTGTCTTGCATAAGAATTTACTGCTGCTATCCTCTTTTTTGTTTATGTTCACGACTTCCAATGTCGATGGAGTAGGAGACACTACCTTTTCATGAGCAATGTTTTTGTCCTTTCCTGTCTGGTGTCCATGTTGAGGGATAATGATGAGTGAGGAGACGTCGCACAAACGGGCGCATACAAGAACGTGCTTTTAGAAGCGTTCTGAGAAGTCGTGATACGCTCTTTAGCGGCCACAACCAATTCGTGAGACGTTCATACCAATGCTTGCAGGCACGCGTCAGTGCACTGCAAGATTGTGGTATATTGCGTGATTTCGAGGATGAACATGTGCAGTATAGTTTTTACAGTGATGCGCCAGCATCTTTGTCTTGCAAGTCGGGGTGAACCTGTGAGCGTTTGACTCCAATGGTGCCCTAGGGCCCAGACGGTAGAAATGCGGGCATAAAGCCTACCATGCCAATGTGCTGGTTGGGGATTTAGCGTGCTGCTTGTGACTGTCACAGATGAATAACCAAGGAATTATACTTGGAAATTCGTGACATACTGTGTAGCTGATGTGTGGTGGGCGACGGAATCCTCAACAGGAACCAGTCCTGGCTTGGTCATATTACATTGCCTCTGGATAGGTGTGCTTTGATCGCGAATACTGCATAACATAGAAAAAGAAGTTGCAACTATAAATTTATTGTCTTGTATAGCCATGGCTAACCCAGTCTCTGGAGTTTCAGTGAGGCGTAGTGAGAACTCGAAGGCCATGTCGTACGGCGCGCACATCTCTGTCGTCGTCAATAGTGGCGAGCAGCGAGACATCTCAGCGTAACAGGAATTATGTGAGAGTATTGTATAACGTAAAAAAAAAAAGGTACGATATACTAGGATAAGTTAAACTGTAGGATTTAATAATAACTAGATTAATATTGTGGGGGTTTTCTACCACACGTGTTTGGCGCGCGCCTGTTGGGATGTTATTTTTCAGGTCATCAAATCACAGACCCGAGATGGAGGGACGACCAGCGAGCGAACGTAGAATAGTTGCATGTTCTTTATAGCTCAGTAAAACTTCAGCCTGCATAGTAACATAATTTATTCAGAAGACATAGAATGTAGATCGTTGGCATATGGTAGTTAATTCTTGAGCATGTCTACTGTCGATCTATATAAGTAATAGTAATATTGGTGTGGGCCCTTACATTTAGTTGTTCATCCATTACATAGCATCAGTTATCACACACCATGTACAATACTGAGATCGGTCTCTACACAAATATCAAAATAAATTATTTCCATGTCTAGATTAGATACACTAGGATTTTGTCATAATGATAGCTACAGATAAATAACTACAAAATTAAAATGAGAGTGTCTGGAATGACAGACCATCAATGTATCGTTATGTAAATTTATTATAACATAGAAGGTCATGGGAAAAAGTTAGGCATAAGATTTTTGTCAGAACTGTGCAGATGACGGGAATCATGGCAATGCAGAGGCCAGGCGGAGCAAGAACAAGAGGTCATCGGCTACCTGCAAGAAAGGGAGCGTCAGCGCGCCACCTGACGTGAAGGGCGCGAGAGCATCCGGTCCTACAAGCTGACAGTCACCGGGCCGTATACCTGAGGGATTAGGCGGGATCCTCGCCGGGCCACAAGCGAAAGTGGGGATGGCCGTTGACACTGACACGCGACCAACACGCGACAGCCTGCTAGCTCTCCGGACGCGGCAGCCGTTTGGAGGGATTCCCTGCGGCAAACCACGTTGTCGTGAGTACACGAAGAAGATCACATATGGTGTCAGAACCTGCGTCTCATGTGCCTCAGGACGGAAAGGGACGCTATATACTCACCTGTTTGGGTTTTTACAACTCACTAGCACTGGCCGATCTGCATACACAATGCAGTATCATGCCACTCTAACAAGGGTATGGTCTCATTTCTAACTTCTCCTCTCTATTAGAGAGCAGTTTTAGCAATCGTCACTCCTAGTTCGATCCTGTATGGATGACCTCACACACTTGTGGAGTCACTCCACGTGCCATAATCCCTCATCGAACTGCAATATTGGGAAACGTAAAGTACTGTCCAGCGAGAGAAGAGACCTAGACTAGTGATGTATCCCAACAAGTAGACCTCAGAGACAACTAATCGATGGGAGGAGGGCCTATCACTGTGTCTTCCTACCGTACTGCCGTGATCATATGCGTGGGTCTTGGTGCAATCTCAACAGAGTACTGCAGATGCTCCAGCACACCCTATTGCCGTTGCAACAACGTAGCAACAACACCCGACGTTTAGCCCTATGTGATGTCAGTACTGCGGAATTTGTGAAGTGCTTCGAATATTTCTAACAATGTGATTTAGTGCCTCATTCTCAGCACAGTCGTGAACTTTGTGCAATGTGCACGCACAACTTGATGCCCCATGAACCTTGTTTTTTTTTCTTAAATTTCTTTCTCTAGTGTTGTTTTTGTAATGTATGTTATACCTTGTATGTGTTTGTGTTTTACACTGTAATTCTTATTACAAATTACTGTATTGTTCTCCACACCATGTTTTTTTTGTATTTTGTATTTATTGTTGTGTGTATGGAAACAGTGTGCCTGAAGTCCCCATAAACCGAAGCAGATACCACCACTGTCATTGTGACTGGACCATCAGTTCAGAGAACATATTGTAAAGGTTATTCATGCTGCAGGGAGACAGAATGAATCGGAGGTTGTAATTAGATTCTGAAAGCTCACAAAGAGATTGTTAACTTAAATAGTATCATGTGTGAGTGAGTTCAGGTTAGTTTAATGATTAAAATTGTTGTAACAACTTGGGCATTTAATTGCGGAGCACTCCAACTCTGATTGTAAAGAATAAATTGCTCCATATTTGGCTCACATGCCTGGGCCATATTTAGAGAGTGAATGTCTGTGTGAATCGGTGTTTGGAAGGGGTTCCCTGGGTATAGATGTGTGATGTGAGTGTTAGTGTTCCATATTAAGAAGGTGAAGTTGGCTACATCATAAATAATCCTCCCTCTATGAGCTGCATTTTTCAGTTGCAGTGATTTTCTTTATAGAGTGCGGCATGTGCAGCCAGTTTGCGAGATTGTTCTTGGGCGATTGGCTCACTACCTTGCTCCTAAGTGAGCCAACCGCTCACCAATTACAATCTAAAATGGCGTAGGGGCTATGAGAGGTGGCATGAGCCCCCTCTCATATTTCTATCTTAGGATTTTTCTCTCTAATTGCATGCAGTGAAAAGTCGCTATTCCTTCACACGCGGACTTCCCACGCAGCGTCTCTCGTCACCCGGGTGGTCTGGTGACAGGCGGGCTCTGCTGATCTCTGGAAAGCGTTAAGCCGACGGGTGTGAGGAAGTCGAGTGACTGCTTTGCAGACGCCGACATTGTCAAAAGACACGCCCGGAGGGGTCTGAAGTAGCGGCTGGGCTAGAGGTTCTGTTACTTCGCAGAAACTTAGCGAAAACACTTTCTGGCGGGCTACCAGCGAGGCGTGGGAATGACTTGTGTATCCAGGCAGTTGTGGCGGGAAAATTCCCGCGCTTTCTGCAAAATAGTAACTGTGATTGGCTTGCTCAGGGCATAGCTCCGTGACGTAGCAAAATCAGCGCAGAAATTGGCGCCAAGAATCTCCATTGGTGGAATGGTAGTGCTCCGGCAATAGAGTGGAATTTTCCGCCGGTTTTCGAGTTGCTGATTGGAACGTTTAACCACGGCCACTGTCGTGGGGGCGGGAATGTTGTGTGTTCGGCCTGTACGGGTGCTCTAGGTAGTCGGCTCTCGCCTTTCGGTCGAGGACGTCGAAGCAACCAGCCACCGCCTCTGGTACGCCAGATCGTGTTCTGGCAGTTAAGAAGACAGTTTGGTAAGGTATGTCCGCAGCACCGGCAGACAGGGATTTTCCTAGGTGATAATCAGAGCTCAGCAGAGCACGCCTGTTCGTCTTTTTCTAACTTTGTTCTGTCTTGGGTAGCAGCAATTTATGTTGGGTTGGCTATGTGTTTTCTCTAAGATTTGAGTTGCAAGGAATTGGCTTCACATACCACTTCGTCATAATCCTCACAATCTAGTTTAGGGACAACTTCATATACACTGCTTGCCCCGGCACCTCGCAACTTTAGTGGATAAACACTACCTATACTTTGTCACACGCGAGTGCAGTGAACTCTTACACATACATAAGTTTACGGTAAGATTGATGCTAACAGTTAGAGAAGCACAAACTATTTGCAAAATTATAACAGATACCGAAGTACACTATTACTTTCAGGGCTTACACAAACTGAGTTGTCTTTATAACATTACTATTAACATTCCCTCCAGGATCATAAATTGGACATAGCTTAAGTCTCTCTCAGTTAAATACTTTACTATTTGAAATGGAAGTTAACTGGAATCCACTAACAGGTTGCTTCTCACTATCATTTGAATGAATAAATTATGGTTTTCCTAATTAGTGGTCTTTCCGCTACTTGTTACCGAGCATTAACACAATAGACTCTCTGTGGATCCTTTTATACTCTTAATATGCACTTCTAATACACAAGAGAGACAAACACTTAGCAAACATGAGTATATAACGTTTCACAACTGCAGTTTTCCACTTTTACTGCAGTGAGACACAAAATTAACATATATGTAAGATACTGACTCACCTTCTGCGATTTACAAAAGGCAGTAATGTGATAATATACTAAGCAAAACTTTATAAGCGTCAGTCTTAAGAACTTTTAATTTGAAGTTGGCAACAACACGTTAATAAGCTGTTTTACAAGGAAAATTATTTTCAGCAAGCATGATTAACTTTAACTCACTCTCTTGCCACATTAACTTTAACTTTCTCTTTATTATGTTCAAGAGGCATCAATTAGCAAAACACTGGTCTTTAATGTTCTTTCACTAAGGACACTCGGAAATCACTTTAGTTCAAACGGAGAGGAACCTGAGAGGTGTTATGATAAGGGGAAAAATCAAGGTAGGTACATAAATTCAGTTATAAGTTACCTTATGTTTGTGCACACTAACACATCCAATGAGTTGATCCTTCACTGTACATTATTATAGCATTCCGATACAGTGATTGCGCAATGTGGTGGCAACTGCATGTTGGTAGGTGGATTTGCAGGCAGAATTGCTGGACTCTGTCCCTTCTTGGTGGCGATGACGAATGCCAATTCCAGAATCGTTCCAGCTATTTATCCATCCATCCGAGGCAAGGGAAAAGTGGCAGAAAAAACCTCTCTCGGAAGCAGCACAATATACAACATTAACATGGCAGTGCACAGTTGGGTAGCTCGTCCCCGACTCACTCTTGTTCCACCTTTCCTACCTAGGCCAACCACAATTTGCGCGCGCTACACAGTTCCGTTCCCGATGGGAATCACAACTTTTACATACAGAATAACTAAGAACCCTAAGTGATGATCAGCAGTTTACATAACAGTAACCAAATACATTAAATAAAACAGAAAATTTGCACATATTGACATTTCTACAAAAACACAGAAATTACAATTACATACAGTAAGTTTTGTTCCCTCCAAATGGGACAAAGAATTTCAATGACAGATACACTACTTTGCATAGAACCAAACCATGACATCAAAGTTTGTACAAATAAAGGAGTATACAATTTTGTGTTATCTATTCAATCAAACACATTTACAGATACTCAATGTTATAAACATTAAATAAAACAAAAGCAAAATAAATCCATACAGCAGAAGAGCTATGGTGTTACACTCCAGCATAAATTTGTACAAACATGGAAGGCAGAGAATGAGGTACCGGTGGAAGTAAAGCTGTGAAGACGTGTCGTGAGTAGTGCTCGGATAGCTCCGTTGGTTCACATGTTTGCCACGGCTTGCTGTTCAAGATACGGTAGGAGGCTCTCACATTTCCACGGTCAGGTACAGTTTGGATCAGTATCACGTTCCTGACTGAGCGACAGCCTTTCTCGTGAGCTCTCAAACGGTGCTGTGGAGGCCCTTGCGCCACGCTCTGTCAGCCCCTATCCAGCCCCCTATCCAGCATTCGGACACCACGCCGCCCTTCCTTTGCTTCCGCCCATTTGCCTCGAACTGAGTTGCCACTGTACTGCATTACTGGCAACTTGCTTGATGTCCACGAAGGCGATCTACGGCTTTCTACAGCAGCACAGGTCACCGAATGTGTTGACGGGAAGCATCCCAACGTCGACTGGCGACCCGCTTTCGATGTGGGCTGCTGACCTTAACCCTGACGTCCAGTCTGCTTGGTACTTTACAGTCAACGCGTATGCCTGTCACACCTTCACAGGATTCATCTTGCAGCCACCCCGTTGTGTGTCGTCTCTGATATTCTGGATATGGACGAGCATCGGCTGGTGTGCGGATCGGCAAGAGGTGTCTGCTCCTTGGTGCGACATACGTTGGCCCCATTTACCTGTACGACGCCTCATCAGATAATTCCTTACCTGCTCCTCTTTACAGACTCTGGATACTTTCCACAAGCCCCGCGGGGTAGCCCCGCGGTCTAGGGGCCCTTGCTACGGTTCGCGCGACTCCCCCCTTCGGAGGTTCGAGGTGTGTGTTGTCGTTGGCGTAAGTTACTTTATGTTAGATTAATTGGTGCGACAACTAAGGGACTGATTACCTCAGCAGTTTGCTCCCATAGGAACTTATCACAAATTTCCAAAACAATTTATCCAACAAACGAGGACGAGCGTCATGAAGTGGATTTATGAACAAGAGGTTCGCTACTGTCACTTCCTTAAAAAAGACATTGTGCAGTTGTCCACAATCCTAAATACGGACAATTTTTGTCTGATTTTCTTTGTAGTGTCTTTCTTATAGCACCACGGAGTAGGGAGCGTTACTCCGATGTGAAGTTGATCCAAACTTTTTCTACTCTTAGTATCTGTTATTATAATTATTTTTTAATTGTTCTGAGGCCGAAAACCACACGAAAACCAAAATTACATTTTTTATTTTTGTTTTGGTCATCAGTCTACTGACTGGTTTTGATGCGGCCCGCCACGAATTCCTTTCCTGTGCTAACCTCTTCATCTCAGAGTAGCACTTGCAACCTACGTCCTCAATTATTTGCTTGACGTATTCCAATCTCTGTCTTCCTCTACAGTTTTTGCCCTCTACAGCTACCTCTAGTACCATGGAAGTCATTCCCTCTTGTCTTAACAGATGTCCTATCATCCTGTCCGTTCTCCTTATGAGTGTTTTCCACATATTCCTTTCCTCTCCGATTCTGCGTAGAACCTCCTCATTCCTTACCTTATCAGTCCAGCTAATTTTCAACATTCGTCTATAGCACCACATCTCAAATGCTTCGATTCTCTTCTGTTCCGGTTTTCCCACAGTCCATGTTTCACTACCATACAATGCTGTACTTCAGACGTACATCCTCAGAAATTTCCTCCTAAAATTAAGGCCGGTATTTGATATTAGTATTCTCTTGGCCAGAAATGCCTTTTTTGCCATAGCGAGTCTGCTTTTGATGTCCTCCTTGCTCCGTCCGTCATTGGTTATTTTACTGCCTAGGTAGCAGAATTCCTTAACTTCATTGACTTCGTGACCATCAATCCTGATGTTAAGTTTCACGCTGTTCTCATTTCTACTACTTCTCATTACCTTCGTCTTTCTCCGATTTACTCTCAAACCATACTGTGTACTCATTAGACTGTTCATTCCGTTCAGCAGATCATTTAATTCTTCTTCACTTTCACTCAGGATAGCAATGTCATCAGCGAATCGTATCATTGATATCCTTTCACCTTGTATTTTAATTCCACTCCAGAACCTTTCTTTTATTTCCATCATTGCTTCCTCGATGTACAGATAGAAGAGCAGGGGCGAAAGGCTACAGCCTTGTCTTACACCCTTCTTAATACGAGCACTTCGTTCTTGATCGTCCACTCTTATTATTCCCTGTTGGTTGTTTACATATTGTATATGGCCCGTCTCTCCCTATAGCTTACCCCTACTTTTTTCAGAATCTCGAATAGCCTGCACCATTTTATATTGTCGAACGCTTTTTCCAGGTCGACAAATCCTATGAAAGTGTCTTGATTTTTCTTTAGCCTTGCTTCCATTATTAGCCGTAACGTCAGAATTGCCTCTCTCGTCCCTTTACTTTTTCTAAAGCCAAAACTGATCGTCACCTAGCGCATTCTCAATTTTCTTTTCCATTCTTCTGTATATTATTCTTGTAAGCAGCTTCGATGCATGAGCTGTTAAGCTGATTGTGCGATAATTCTCGCACTTGTCAGCTCTTGCCGTCTTTGGAATTGTGTGGATGATGGTTTTCCGAAAGTCAGATGGTATATCGCCAGACTCATATATTCTACACACCAACGTGAATAGTCGTTTTGTTGCCACTTCCCCCAATGATTTTAGAAATTCTGATGGAATGTTATCCATCCCTTCTGCCTTATTTGACCGTAAGTCCTCCAAAGCTCTTTTAAATTCCGATTCTAATACTGGATCCGCTATCTGTTCTAAATCGACTCCTGTTTCTTCTTCTATCACATCAGACAAATCTTCAACCTCATAGAGGCTTTCAATGTATTCTTTCCACCTATCTGCTCTCTCCTCTGCATTTAACAGTGGAATTCCCGTTGCACTCTTAATGTTACCACCGTTGCTTTTAATGATACCAAAGGTTGTTTTGACTTTCCTGTATGCTGAGTCTGTCCTTCCAACAATCATATCTTTTTCGATGTCTTCACATTTTTCCTGCAGCCATTTCGTCTTAGCTTCCCTGCACTTCCTATTTATTTCATTCCTCAGCGATTTGTATTTCTGTATTCCTGATTTTCCCGAAACATGTTTGTACTTCCTCCTTTCATCAATCAACTGATGTATTTCTCTGTTAACCATGGTTTCTTCGCAGCTACCTTCTTTGTACCTATGTTTTCCTTCCCAACTTCTGTGATGGTCCTTTTTAGAGATGTCCATTCCTCTTCAACTGTACTGCCTACTTCGCTATTCCTTATTGCTGTGTCTATAGCGTTAGAGAACTTCAAACGTATCTCGTCATTCCTTAGTACTTTCGTATCCCACTTCTTTGGGTATTGACTCTTCCTGACTAATGTCTTGAACTTCAGCCCACTCTTCATCACTACTATATTGTGATCTGAGTCTATACCTGCTCCTGGGTACGCCTTACAATCCAGTATCTGAATTCGGAATCTCTGTCTGACCATGATGTAATCTAATTGAAATCTTCCCGTATCTCCCGGCCTTTTCCAAGTATACCTCCTCCTCTTGTGATTCTTAACAGGGTATTCGCTATTACTAGCTGAAACGTGTTACAGAACTCAATTAGTCTTTCTCCTCTTTCATTCCTTGTCCCTATCCCATATTCTCCTGTAAGCTTTTCTTCTACTCCTTCCCCTACAACTGCATTCCAGTCGCCGATGACTATTAGATTTTCGTACCCCTTTACATACTGCATTACCCTTTCAATATCCTCATACACTTTCTCTATCTATTCATCTTCAGCTTGCGACGTCGGCATGTATACCTGAACTGTCGTTGTCGGTGTTGGTCTGCTGTCGATTCTGATTAGAACAACCCGGTCACTGAACTGTTCACAGTAACACACCCTCTGCCCTACCTTCCTATTCATAACGAATCCTACACCTGTTATACCATTTTCTGCTGCTGTTGATATTACCCGATACTCATCTGACCAGAAATCCTTGTCTTACTTCCACTTCACTTCACTGACCCATACTATATCTAGATTGAGCCTTTGCATTTCCCTTTTCAGATTTTCTAGTTTCCCTACCACGTTCAAGCTTCTGACATTCCAGGCCCCGACTCGTAGAACGTTATCCCTTCGTTGATTATTCAATCTTTTTCTCATGGTAACCTCCCCCTTGGCAGTCCCCTCCCGGAGATCCGAATGGTGGACTATTCCAGAATCTTTTGCCAATGGAGAGATCATCATGACACTTCTTCAATTACAGGCCACATGTCCTGTGGATACACGTTACGTGTCTTTAGTGCAGTGGTTTCCATTGCCTTCTGCATCCTCATGTCGTTGATCATTGCTGATTCTTCCGCCTTTAGGGGAAATTTCCCACCGCTAGGACAAGAGAGTGCCCTGAACCTCTATCCGATCCTCCGCCATCTTTGACAAGGCCGTTGGCAGAATGAGGCTGACTTCTTATGCCGGAAGTCTTCGGCCGCCAATGCTGATTATTTATCAAAATTTAGGCAGTGGCGGGTATCGAACCCGGGACCGAAGACGTTCAGATTACGAATCAGAGACGCTACCCCACCCCCCTTTTTTTTTTTTAAATCTCATTTTGTTCTCTTTCGTTCGTTGTATCTGCTCGGGGCGGACGTCGTAAGACACCCATTTCAGTTCGTTGTTGATCGGTTAACTCAGTTTTTTTATTACAGAGGGCAGCTAGCCCTCTGACCGAACACGCTGAGCTACCGTGCCGGCACCCCTAGACCACGGGTACTAATTCTGATAATACAGCTTCACTAAAAGCGCCTTTTCAGGTAACGTCAACAAGCTGCGACTGCTGGCACATCTGATTCTCTCTCTCATTACAGCTCCTTTTATACACGATTGTCATTCACAGTCACTGACGTTTTGCTGTCCAGTGCCATCTGTCGGACATTTTGTGAACTTTGTTTTTTTTTTGGTTCTAATAAACCCCCATGTCATTCCAAGCATGTGTGTCAATTTTTACCTCTCTATTTACATTATTCCGTGGTTTATTAGGTTTTCAAATTTATACTGACTTTTTGATCACCCGGAATATGAACAGAAAAATGCAATGTGTCAGAGATCGGACAGTGTAAGGGCGTGATTCAAAGAGCACCAGATGGAATTTACCGTATTCCCCTAGCCACCAAACTCCCCCGATTTAGCCCAATCAAGAATCTGTGGGACCACCTCGGTCGGGCTGTTCGTGCCATGTGTACTCAACTGAGAAACCTAGCGAGCTGAACACAGCACTGGCTCCACATCCTTGTCAGTACCTTCCAGAACACCATTAGCTCTCTTACTGCAGTCCGCAGCTCGTCTCGAGGTCGCGTTCCCGCTTCCCGAGCACGGGGCTCCTGGATCGATTCCCGGCAGGGCCAGGGATTTTCACCTGCCTCGAGATGACTAGGTGTTTGTGTTGTCCTCATCATTTCATCATTCAATCGAGAAATTTACTTTCAAAATCTTTTCTTAAAGAATGTATTTACTTGCGATTCATCAAGAACATTAACACATTTAATGACACTAGGTGGGCGTGGAAGTAGTTGCCAGGGAGTAACTGATGAAAATGAAATTACCTTTAACAAATGGGAATTTTATTCATAAAAGCCTCTTCAAAAACAAATTTAAAATTTATAAGCAGAAAAGCACCCACGAAATATCAAGTTACAATTCTATTTAGAGGCAGAAAGAACAATACTGACAGTATGAGCCTTCGGGCTGAGAATCTTGCCTGCTCCCTTTGAACACGGCCGTAGTCACGACCGCTCACAACAACCTCTGAAAGACTGCACTGGTGCAAATCTGCAACACACCAGATTACTTTAAACTAAAAATTTTAACAACTCACACAAACACATTAACTATGCACCCCGTAAGAGGGATGGAAATGGTACAAACACTCACACTAAGAAATTGTTTGCCACCGAAAGTGCAGTTTGTTTTTAAAACGACCCTTACAGTGGAAGGGTGGCAACTTTTTAAAAATGGCTATTTAAATAAAACCCATGAAATTCAGACTTACATAAGATGTACAACATGCTCTACATTACAGATATACCGCCTCGCAAGATGATAGGCAAGATAAAAACATATTTCAGGAATTCGGCCTTTACACCTTAATTCTATAAATTTGTTAACATCGAATCTGACAAACATGACAGAGGCAGCTATTAACGTACGGCAGACCGACAGATAGACAGACCGGCACTAACTGCGTAATATATGCGGACGAGAGACAAACGAGGAAGCTGGGAACGAGAGACTGACCAAGAAAACAAGTAGAATTTAACAAGAAACAACATATCACGAATCACGTAACTTCTAATAACTGCGATTTCTGGCGAAGACCTGGCGCAGGACCCCCGAAACGCTCTCCCGAACCGTCCGCTGCCAGCCGCTTCAACGGACGCAGGAAGGCGCGCCCATCTCCCGTCTCACGGCGTCGCAGCTCGTACCAGCCAGACCGACGGCGATGGTTGACTCCCGTTGCTCTCGTGTCGGCCGCGAAGCCACTACGCCTCGCTATACGGCGCGGCCCACTGGACTCGAGTGGCGACCTCACATGCGCCGACGCTCAAGGCGGACAAGTCATCTCGTGTCTCAGTGCGCGACCGACCAACCTATCGATCCAACCGCCAATGACCATTGCCTGAGCAAACTCGAGCAGACTGGCGGCCTAACACATACTAGCACTCCGGACGACAGACAGACACTGACTGCCCCACACTGACCCGGCTGACCAACTGACCAGACTCGCCGAGACTGACCCACACTGAGCGACTGGCGAGCTGATAGCGCCCCTTAAATGCACGTGAACAGGCAACCTTTCCCCTTTCCCACCAGAGGGAGACACCAAAGCTGCGACTGCCACAGCGGCGCCACCGCCAGAAACGGAGGGTGACTGCTTTACACTACGCGCTGCGGGGCGCTCTTCAAAACAGCAAATTTGCCACGGCTCAATGATCATTTCAAGATTTTAAACGTGGCTGCAACAGCAACTGTTGAAATTCTTCACGATAAAGGATGACAGCCAAAAACAGTTGCAGGATAAAAATTTATTAAAATTCTTGACCAAGGTTTCGGTACATATAAATATACCTTCATCAGAAGTAAAAAATCTAAAATTACATCATGCAATGGAGATTAATAAAACAATTGTGTCAAAGGCGTCGTCAATAATTAAGACATCTTCTCCATTTGTGCAACATGAATATGGGCACAGGGTCAAAGCGAACAGTTTAGCACCATATCATAGCCTTTGATCATTCCTGAAAGTGGTGAGATTGGACTGAGCAATGGTTGGGAATTTGTACGGGCGCTGATGATGGCGCAGTTGAGCGCCACACAAACCAAACATCATCATCATCATCATCTCTTACTGCACGTGTCACAGTGGTTCCGCGCTGTAAAGGTGGTTATTCCGGCTTTTGACGGTTGGTCACACTGATGTGACTGGACGGTGTAAATCAGGGCTTCACAACATACGTGCTCGCGGAGCAAGCTGTGAGCAGCAAGGCGCGAGCACGGAGCAGCGCGATCACGCTACCCCCACTACCGGACCACAGCGGAGAGTGGGGAGAGTCGCGTGGGGCACACAACAGCTGCCGCCAGTCAATGTAAATCCGCGGCCACCTGCAGGGATGTCACTCACGAATTATTACTGTGACAAATGAAACAAATAAAGGAGAATGTACACATGCCACGTAATTTTATTAGCTTAGTGTATGCCTCTACATTCGCATTAATTTGTGAACTGTTAAACAATAAAAGGTGTCACTGAAGTGTGGGATTCTCGGTTATCTTGGACTTTTTGCCCTTTACAATTGCGTCTATGTTCGGAGTAATTGTTCTTGTGCATTTTAGGCGCAGCGTGCAGTTTAAATTTCGATCAGACAATGCGTTTCTCAGACGCGTCTTGTTACATTTCATTGCAGAGAACACTTGTTCACAAACATACGTGGAACCGAACATTGATATTGTTGTAGCTGCCAGTTTGTGCAAACGAGGAAATCTATCCTGAGGGAAGTGTCTGTAGAATTCCAAAATGTTTTTCTTGTTTTGAAATTTGTCTCTGTATTCTCTGTCACACTGCAGGTCAATAATTTCTTGCTGCAGCTCAGGACGAATCTCTTAAATATTCGCTGAATATGGATAGAACAGATCAAAATAGCTGTCTAGTGCTGTCAGATCTTGAAAGCTCTGATCAACTAAACTATGTGAATAACGTTCACAGTCTTTGTGAACATCTTGCATGGATGGTAATGTAGGAAAATGACCTAGGTTTCCTGTTTCCAGCTGACTCACCCAAAGTGTCAATTTCATCTTAAGGGGCTCCGGAACGCCCTATACTTGCAATGTTAAAATAACGCTTATAAATTACATCTTTCCTCACAAAGTATTTGATGTAGGAAGTTGAACTTTTTACAGATTATTTATTGGAATATGGGCTACAACTTAACACAGGGATTTTACAAAATTTTAGTTCAGTTATTAGAGATGATTTTTTTTCAATTGTAATGAAAATTCACAATATTTTTTTGCAATTTTTTATTTATATATTCAAAAATATACAGTTTTTTGGAAAAAGGCTGTGTTAAATTATGCAGAAGGTACTGTGTAACATTTACTGAAAGTTTGAAACAAATATGTTTGGAAGATCCTTAGAAAACATGTAATTAGTATGAGAAAATAAAAGTTTTGGGAATCGAGCGACAAAGATTGGATTAACTTTTTAGTGCATTCCAGGTCCATAGGATGGATTATCTTCATCCTCTGCAAACTCCTCCTCCAGCTTCCTCTTGTTCCTCCTCCTGTTTACTCTTGCTTGTATTTCTAGACTCTTAGCCCGCATCTCGTAGTCGTGCGGTAGCGTTCTCGCTTCCCACGCGCGGGTTACCGGGTTCGATTCCCGGCGGGGTCAGGGATTTTCTCTGCCTCGTTATGGCTGGGTGTTGTGTGATGTCCTTAGGTTAGTTAGGTTTAAGTAGTTCTAAGTTCTAGGGGACTGATGACCTAAGATGTTAAGTCCCATAGTGCTCAGAGCCATTTGAACCATTTTTTCTAGACTCTTTACAGCCCTGTCTGCAGCCCGAAGGCGTTCCTTGTCTAAAGCAAGCATCGCTCGTACCATGTTAGAACCTATCTTCATTCCCATATTTCTAAATACCTTGCACTTACAATGTTGCCATCATTGTAAGTCGCAACAGGATCATACACACCAAACTGAAGTGTTTCTATTCCAACAAATACAGTGTTGGGGATTCTCGACCATATAACACTATTTACATTTTCATTGGGGTTTTGAGTTTTTCCGTGAATACACTTTTTCAACAGTTCAAGTGCTGCTAAGTCTCTGAAAATAGGTTTAGCCACAACACATACTTTATCTCACATCACTAATATGTACCTGATGAACACGGACGTTAATAATAACACCATTTGACAGCAGTTTAACAGCGGCACAGTGGGTCACGCCCATGTAGAACACATTTCAAAAAAAATTTAAAAATAGTTGTAGTCTTCGGAATTGAATAAATTATGTATCTATTAAAAGGTAATAGTGTGCAGATTCAGAAAACGCAAAAAAGTAAAAATTGAACTTTTCATGATTTTGAGCCTTTCCGGAGCCCCTTAAAAGCTCGTATTCGATCTATGAAATGAGTAATTAGCAGATCTCTACCTTGTAGTGGAATGTTCAAAGCATTCAGATGGCCAGTTAAATCTGCTAAGAACGCGAGATCACATTCAAACGTGCGCGCGCATTTCCCCTCCCTCCCTACTCCGCGACCTTGCAGCTGCTCGCGAGCACGTGCCTGAGCAGACGCGAGTACTCGCGCTCAGAACCGGCCAGTTGCTAAGCCCTGGTGTAAATGTTGGCAGTATCGAGGCGAGCGCAGGCAGAGGTTCTTGGAATTGGGCGGCGCCCACGGCGAAAGCCGCGCTGCTCCGTCCTGAGGAACACGCACCGAATTTAAAGGCAGGTCAGACACGGCAGCTGTCGGTCCGGCAGTGCCCAGGGCCCGGTGAGTCTCTGCCAGGACGCGAACCCGCCCACCGCTGACGGATGACATCCGTCGCCTACCACTCTCCCCTACCGGGCGCGTAACGCCGCTTTCTAATTGCCGAAACCGCGAGGAAAGTCCTATTCACTATGCTGGCGTACACGTGAAAAAGGCGGCGTCTCCGGCCTACAGAGCTGACTTAGAAACGTATTATTTTGGAGATCGGGCACTCGTAGCGAAAGTTGCACATGGTGAATAAAGTCTTATGCACTGGCTGTTACTTTTGTGTTAGCAGAAGAGCCAACACCGTGTTTCGAGTGGAGGCCGAAATGCACGCGTTTTAGCTCACGCAGGCTGCCGTGAGGAGGGAAGAACTATACTGACGTGAGATGTGGAACATGACAAGGAATGAGAATTCAGAAAGCGGACGTAATTAGTTTGATACTTAACTTTAATCCATTAACGATGAACGTCGCTCTTGACGGTACATGATTCACAATATTATCTGTTCAGAATACATTGTTGAAGATAGTAATTATAGTAACTGAATATGCCGGCTTGCTAGGACGTAGCAAATGACGTAGCTGAGGGCCATCCTAAACTGTCGTCTCTGCAAATGAGAGCGTCTGTAGACAGTGAACCATCGCTAGTAAAGTCGGCTGTACAACTGGGGCGAGTGCTAGGGAGTCTCTCTAGACTAGAACTGCCGTGTGGCAGCGCTCGGTCTGCAATCACTGATAGTGGCGACACGCGGGTCCGACGTATACTAACGGACCGCGGCCGATTTAAAGGCTACCACCTAGCAAGTGTGGTGTCTGGCGGTGACACCACAGCTACAATACTTTTATTAAAAAGTGACGACCGGTTTCACATCAGTGGAGGTTCATCTCTAGGTTACCTGCACAAAAAAACAAAAACTGAAACACTAAAGAATTACAATGGTTGAAATTTATCGGTCATAAAAAAAAGTTCCTCGAAAGTAGTGCGCCACAAAAATCTGCTATCCAGTTCTGATTGTGGAGGTAGATAATAGTTAGTCCACCTAACTGTTGCATCCCTACAGGATTCTGTTATTCTTTGTTGTGAATTTTGTTTTTGCACGACTTGGTTTTATTTAATTTGGTTTCAGTTAACGCAATTGGCCTTTAAAAAAAAGCTTCTTTGTTTGCCCTGTGACAATATGGATACGCTGTTCGCTTTATGGTTCTAACAAATAGTGCCAGGTAGCACTGAAGAAGGCCGGCCGATGTGACCGACCGGTTCTAGGCGCTTCAGTCCGGAACCACGTGGCTGCTGCGGTCGCTGGTTCGAATGCTGCCCCGGGCATGGATGTGTGTGATGTCCTTAGGTTAGTTAGGTTTAAGTATTTCTAAATTGTACGGGACTGATGACCTCAGATGTTAAGTCCCACAGTGCTTAGAGGCATTTTGAGCCACTGAAGAAAGTTCAGGTTATTAGCTAGAATCATTTAGCGGTATATTAACTTGTTTTTTAAAGTTTTTAACCGTTTTAGTTAGAATGTTTTCTAAAGAAGAAATTCGTAATGACCACATAATAGGTAAAGCCAACCCCCACCTTTGTGATTTCCCTAAATCACTTCAGGCAAATGCAGAGATAGTTCCTACTTCTTTACCTATTCTTCCATAATCCAATGACGCCGATGACCTCCCTGTTTGGTCCCCTCCACCAAATCAAGCAACCAGCCAACCAACCAACCAAAACTTCTTGTCATAGCATCAGTTCCGTCTGAGATTCGCGCTACCGCGGGTACCCTATCTCGTAAAATCGACCCATCGCTATTGTTTACGCTGGCGCTGCGCACGCTGCTATGATGTATACGGGATGGCAAGACATTCAAGACTCTATAATACTCCTTTGTCGAAGTTAAGACGTACTAACGTGGTGTTCATAGTTGGTTTCCATAACTACACAGGAGCCAGAAATTTAATTTGTTTTATCCGGCTTTGTATCACTTATATGTGCGGCACTATCCTAGTCAGTTTCACCATAGACAACTGCTTTTAGCGCGCTGTTGGTTTAATCTTGACAATAGACAATTGGCTCATAGTATTTACTCTGCTGGGTTGTGACTGTTTTAAAAATATAAAGAAACCTGTTAGTACTCTGCTCTCAACCATATATGGCGCTTTGTGAGTAGTACACATCTATTTTTAATACCATTGTAGTTCTTTAATGTTTCAATTTTTTGTACGTATCAGCTGAAGAAGTATCTCCACTGATGCGAGCCAATCACGATTTTTAGTAGAAGTATTTTAACAGACAGTGCGGAAGATTTTGCTCACCATCACTCACGAACTGTTTGTACCCGAAGAAAGAAGGGGACGCCAGTCGGTGTCCAGTGGCGAAATCAAGCACTATTGACCGGTTGGAGTATCCACAAGTACAGTACTTAGTTGGAGTATCTGTCTGGAATGATTTAATGTGCAACGAGCTTTTTGTCGCGGGTACCCTTGAGATATACACAGTGAAAACCTCACAGTTTTGAACAGGTCTGACAGCAGCAACCGTAAAATCATTTCGAATAAATGTCCCCATCTCGTGATCTAATGGCTAGCGTTGCTGTCTCTGGATCATGGGGTACCGGCTTCGATTCCCGGTCGGGTTGGGGATTTTCTCTGCCTGGGGACTGGATGTTTGTGTTGTCCTCATCATTTCATCATCATCATCACTATTTGTGACACTGGCTAGATTTAACTGCATAAAAAATTGGATTGTGCAAAAAGTGGGAATTTGTACGGCCGCTGCCGGCCGCGGTGGTCTCGCAGTTCTAGGCGCGCAGTCCGGAACCGCGCGACTGCTACGGTCGCAGGTTCGAATCCTGCCTCGGGCATGGATGTGTGTGATGTCCTTAGGTTAGTTAGGTCTAAGTAGTTCTAAGTTCTAGGGGACTGATGACCACAGCTGTTAAGTCCCATAGTGCTCAGAGCCATTTGAAACATTTTTTTTTTTGTACGGCCGCTGATGACCGCGCAGTTCAGCGCCCCACAAACATCAACTATCAATAAATAACGGATGCAGACAATCGGTTGCATAACCTATTGGTGCCAATATTCACTTTTTCGGAACATTTATTAATATCGAGACATAATCCAAAAGGAGTAGACGCAAAGACTATTCTATACAGGGAGAAGAAAAGGTGGAAACTTGATTTCGTGGAAGACCTTTAAACGAATGATCAGTTTAAAGATGGGCTCATTTCAAATGATCAATTACAATTCAGTAATAGAAGTTTCTTTAAGGCTCTTAAGCCGTTGCTCGCAACTGTATGATCTTCTGGCTCACGTTTCTGTTCACTTTCATTTAGGAAACATTGTTATTCCATTTAGTCAGTGGAGTCTGACTTTCCTTACCGAATGGGACTCCGGCGACACTATATTGGGGATGTTTTGGAACGCTGACTTCATGGCAGGCCTCACCGACCGACATCTTTCTCTCTCCTCAGTGCAGCACTCCGTGTAGAATGGCCTGCCATTCCCTAAGACACGTTCCAGCACGTGACTGAACGTATGCCTAAGCGAGTGGAAGCTGTCATGAAGGCCAGCACCGTCCTGAATTCCAGCACTACCGATGGAGGGCGCCACGAACTTGTAACTCATTTTCAGCCATGTGTCCGGATACTTTTGATCACCTAATGCATTTTCGTGCTACAAGCTTATTGCACTTCGTTTTCGAAATGTGTATTCACTGATGTGTTCACAGATAACTGTTCTTCCAAAGATGTATGAATGGGTTTCAATTTTATGTACCTATGACCTTTGCGTAACCGTGGAATATGCAACTTAGACTTTCAATCTACGCTATTCACCTTTGACCAACAGTCGACCAGTAACTTCGATAGCACATTTTCAGATCATGTTCAGTGCACATGTAACTACTCTATTGATGTTTATTCTGTGGCTCAGTTCTATGGTCGGAAAAGATGTTTTCTATCTGTCGGCCATTTCTTTTTCTCATTCTGTACTTATCTACACGCTGGGACATCCAGTTTGATAGATCTTGACGATGACTTCATTTAACGAAGTCTAATTATACGCAACATGTAGGTAGTATTATTTCAGTAATCTTGAATCTGATATTGGAGTGGCATAACGATGTTAAATTTTTTGCTTCTTCTCACTTTCTGTACATTTGTACAAATATTTTTTCAGTGTTATACATGGTATTGGCGTAAGCACAGGTTTTCACTCAAAATGGTCGAAATTTTGATTTTTTGTAATTGCATTGTTTTAAAGGTGTGTCTGGGATGTTGGGACGGAAAGGTTTTTCTAATCTGTGCGTTACAAATATTCCTGCAGCTCATTGTCCGGAGCAGTGTGCCAGACACCGTGGGACGTTCTCAGCCAGAGATGCCCGGCCCAAGTGGAAAACTCGTCGTGCAGTGACGCACGTTCAGAAAATGATTTGTACTGCAGCACGCACGCAAACACATTCGCCGACAAAGCTGACAAACAACGTGTGAGCTCCCAGGTCGGCTTTTCTCGCCAAGAAGGACGAACTAATTGCTCTCCAGGAACAATTCGAGTTAGTGGAAGGGTTGATATACGGTCCTGGAATTACAGACTAAACGTAGACAATGAAAACACTTTGTTTTATTCACATTTTGGTAAAAATTTCTCATAACATAATTTTTGATCCGCCATATTCTATTATCCATTATGAATTCTGAACCTCTAATTACAGATTAATGTTAAGTGACGTCAGGAACATGTAGTTTATGCAAATTGATTAATACATATAAACGTTTTCCCTGAACTTAAAAGAGGTTTTTCTCGAGGTATGAGTCTTCAAAACTGCACTTTTCTTGGGAGCTTATACCTATAATACACGAAATTTGTTAATATTATCTACCTTTTGTGGAGCCATGAAGAGTGAAACAAACGCTCAAAAATCGAACTCAGAGTTCGAGTTAGCGCCAAATCGTCAAATTTAAGGTTATTTCTTTGTGTTTAAGTATAAGCTCCTATAAATTAATTGTAGTATCGACAGATGTTATTCAATTTTGATTTCAGATAACTCCTGAGGGGCTTCTCTGCACGCAATCTGCGTACTTCAGACTCGCAGGCACTCGATCAAATCTTAATTACGGGCGCCATTTTGTTTCTTGTCTTTGTATTGAAAATCTAAAATAAAGTTCATAGCGTGATCAATCATAATCCCCAAACAGATCCTTTCTACGTCTTTCCATTGTCTCGTAAAAAATTCCATACTACGGCTGTTTTATGCTCATTTGAATGAGAAACTGGCCTGAAGGCCGAAATCGTGATAGTAATATAAAGTAAAGAAATTTGTATAATCAAGTGGTGACAATATCAGTAAAACTAAGTGATCTGTAAACGCCATTACTTTCGTACTTCTATCTCGTATTCGCGCTGCCGCTCCTTTCATGAATACATCTGCAAAGGCGATCAAAAGTAGACGAGATAATGCACTCCCTTCCTTCGGCCCATTTTTCTGTTGTAACTAGTCTTCTCTCCTCCTTGATTTACACAATTCACCCTTCCTCGATACGTTTTCTAGTCTGCCATTTCCCCTTTTCTGAAGCAATTTCGAGTACTAGTTTCTTTTCACAATGTTACACGTCTTCTCTATGTCCACAAACAACACTATGAGCCGACTGCCCAAACGTCGATTAAAAAATAACCGAGGGTCTCATGATCACGGTTATATCCTAATCGCGATTAAGGTATCTCTGCGCTGCACCGACGTTAAATGCCCATTAGCAAAAGACGTGTAACGAAGGAAAGCGCCCACGCAGAGATAATGGTAATCTCTGTCTGTCGTACTTGCGCGCGCTTTTCTGTTTGTTATCGCAACGTGGGTACTGATACTGCGGTGTGGAGAGCAAGAAAATGAGGCACATTTCTTAAAATTTTGTACTAATATCCTCTTAGAGCTCTTCGGCTATAATGCGAACGTTTCAGAATGCAAAAAAAAGGAAAAGAGAACTAAAGGGTGTAGGTTCAAAACAGGACGCACAAATAACGACAAGCGAAGGTTAGTAGAGACTCGTGCGTCTGTGGAAAGATCTATGCGCGAAGCAAACAACAAATACCACCGTCACATCTTAGCAAAGTATCTCCCAGGGAATCCGAGCAAATACTGGACGTGTGTAAAATCGCTAAACTGGTCTAAGGCTTCGATTCAGTCTCTTGTTGACCAGTCTGGTCAACAAGGAATCGTTCACACAGTAGAACCGTACAAACACATACCATCATTGGGTAGACTGCTATTTGGACGAAATAGAAATAAGCACACCTGGCTACGAGAAAAAACTGAAACATTTGAAAGTAAATAAATCACCAGGTCCGGATGGAATCCCAGTTCGATTTTACAAAGAGTTCTCTACGGCACTGTTGCAGTTACCGCGAATCTCTCACCCCGCAACGAAGTCCCAAGCGACTGGAAGAAAGCCCAGGTGACTACAGTACATAAGTAGGGTGAAAGAACGAAACCGCAAAATTACAGACGAATATCCCTAACTTCTTTTTTCTGCAGAATCTTTGAACATATTCACAGTTCCAGTATAATAAACTTTATTGAAACTAAGAGCCGGCCGCAGTGGCCGTGCGGTTATAGGCGCTGCAGTCTGGAACCGCGAGACCGCTACGGTCGCAGGTTCGAATCCTGCCTTGGCCTCATCCGCAAACTCAGCGACGCGGGATTCTCCGACGGGCTGCTGCGTCTAATACACTCATACCTCACAGACAGGAGTTTCAACACTGACGTGCAGGGAAAACAATCAACACGACACGGTATACACGCGGGAGTACCCCAGGGAAGCATCCTAGGGCCCCTACTGTTTAACCTCTACATAAACGATCTCCCAACCACACACAACATAATGATGGCAATCTACGCGGATGACACAGCCATCCTTGCGCAAGATTGGAAACCATCAAACATCACGTCACGCTTACAGACTGCACTCAGAGTGGCCGAGCCTTGGTTGGAGAAATGGCGTGTTACAGTAAAAGTCGACAAGTGCGAAGCCGTTCTGTTCACTAAAAGACCGAAGCAACTGCGCAAACACCGCTACTGCAGACCAATAACTCTACATGCACGTCCAATACGTTTCTACGAGAAAGTCAAATACCTCGGTGTCTGGCTGGACCGGAAATTACTCTGGGGGGACCACATACAACACATGACCAACCGAGCTAGCGCGAGGCTCAAACAGCTCTATCCTATGCTCAACAGGCGTGGCACACTGAACAGAAGGGTGTGGGAGGTCCATGTACATGACACTTATCCGACCCCTGATGACGTACGCAGCTGCCGTCTGGGGATACGCTGCGCCTACACGCCTGCGCCGTCTGCAGCTCATACAAAACAAGGTACTCAAAATCATAAGCAATGCTCCACGATACACACGCATCGCGGACCTACACCGGGAATACCGACTTGAGACTCTCACGGAGGTAATCCACAAACTCACCACAAGACTATACAGAAACTCCAGACATTCGCAGAACCCGTTTATTCTGAATCTGGGGAACTACGACCACAACCATAGATGGAAACATAAAAGACCAAAAGACATACTTGCAAGGACCTAACATCTATGGCCAAGCATACGCAAACTTAACGGCACAGGCGAGCCCCTGTTAATCAGACGCATTTACTGGATATCCAGCTGAAATACACTGCCGAATAACTGGCACCACACAGGGAAGCCGTACCGTACACTGCATCCAAACAAGCTCCACACATCCCCCACACACTGAGATGATCTATGGCCGATCTCCCAGTACTGTATAACGATCTTGATTGTTCCAGGTATGTAGCAGCTGCAGCAACTGGGACACATCGCCATCCCTTGCCACGGTAATGATGCATGATACCCGTACTAACAATTCCAACCTTGCATGAGCTATCGCAGCTAGTAAGCCACTACTGCTCTTACTACCCATCCCACTGTCGCAGGGGTTTTTTTCCCCACGGCACGAGCCATGGCACTTTTTTCCCTCTGCTCTTCAAATCGCTACCCTCACTCGCGTTTCGTCCACTATCTATCACCTGATGGACCGTGTTAATGCGTAGCCTTACCCAGACGCACGGACAACATCACAGCCCAGCATCCTGTGATCCACCTATTAGATAACTAACATGTTGACGGAGGTGACAGGAGAACTTTTGGTTTGGTCACCACGTTGGTGCGGGCGTGGAGGGGCCCCATCTCTATTTTTAAAATTTTTCGGGCATGGATGTGTGTGATGTGCTCAGAGCCATTTGAACCATTTTTGAAACTCAGAGACATTTGAACCATTTTTGAAACTACAGAAACTTATGTACACGAATCGCCATGGTTTCAGAAATCATCGTTCATGCGAAACTCAGCTTGCCCTTTTCTCATATGATATACTCAAAACTATGGATGAAGGGCAACAGACTGATTAAGTATTTCTAGTTTTCCGAAAGCATTTGACAAGCTGCCTCACTGCATGCTGTTAACGAACGTACGAGCATACGGAAAAAGTTCACAGATATGCGAGAGGCTGGAAGACTTCTTAAATAATAGAACCCCACATGCTTTCCGTGACAGTGGGTGTTCATCAGAGACAAGGGTGCCGTCAAGAGTGTACCAGGACCTCTGTTGTTCTCTATACACATAAATGATTAGGCGGGCAAGGTGGGCAGCAATCTGGTGTTGTTTATTGATGATGCCGTGGTGTACGGTAAGGTGTCGAAGATGAGGGGCTGTAAGAAGGTACAAGACGACTTAGGCAAATTTTACAGTTGGTGTGATGAATAGCAGCCAGCTCTAGCTGTGGAAAAATGTAAGTTCATGCGGATGCGTAGGAAGAACTAATCTGTAATGTTCGGATACAGCATTAATAGTGTCCTGACTGACACAGTCAGGTTGTTTGCATATTTGGACGTAGCGCTGCAAAGAGATATGAAGTGGAATGAGCATGTGAGAACTGGGGTAGGGAAGGCCAGTGGTCGACTTCGGTTTATTGGAACAATTTTAGGAAAGAGTGGTTCACTTGTAAAGGAGACCGCTTATACGACGCTGGTCCTGTGGTGTCACCGCCAGACACCACACTTGCTAGGTGGTAGCTTTAAATCGGCCGCGGTCCATTAGTACATGTCGGACCCGCGTGTCGCCACTGTCAGTAATTGCAGACCGAGCGCCACCACATGGCAGGTCTAGAAAGACGGACTAGCACTCGCCCCAGTTGTACTACGACTTTGCTAGCGACTAGACTGACGAAGCCTTTCTCTCATTTGCCGAGAGACAGTTAGAATAGCCTTCAGCTAAGTCCATGGCTACGACCTAGCAAGGCGCCATTAACCATATCTGGAGAGAGTCTCATTTGTATAGTCAAGAGCGATGTACCACAAGGATGAATTAAAGTTAAGTAAACAGACGCTACGTACTTTTCTTTAGTGCATTAATAACGTATCCTGTTCCAGACTTCACGCCAGTCGGCGTGTGTGTACGCGTGCCTTTCGGTTACCCGTCACTGTGGACTGGCTGTCTTGTCAGTCCACAACAGGTCCGACCTATTATTGAGTACTGCTCGAGTGTTTGGGATCGGTACCAGGTTGGATTGAAGGAAGACGGAAGAGGCAGGCGGCTAAATTAGTGACCGGTGGGTTCGAACAGTACGTAAGTGTGACGGAGATACTTTGGAAATTCAATTGGGACTCCCTGGGGGAAGAGGGGGGTAGGGGGACGGAGACGTTCATTTCGAGAAACAGTACTGAGAAAATTTAGAGAACCGGAATTTGAAGCTGACTGCCGAACGGTTCTACTGCCGCCAACGTACATAGCGCATAGGGATCACGAAGAAATGATATGAGGAATTTGCGCTCTTACGGAGGCGTACAGGCAGTCGTTTTTCTCTCGCTTTTGTTGCGAGCAGAACAGGAGCGGAAAAGTGTACAGGATACCCTAGGCCCCTCGCCATACTATGGCTTGCGGAGTATCTGTGTAGATGTATATGTAGATGAAGTGTTAAGAAGATTAAGGACTCGTCGATAGATTGAACAGTAAATAACGGTGTACAAAAAAATGGTTCAAATAGCTCTGAGCACTATGGGACTAAACATCTGAAGTTATCAGTCCCGAAGAACTTAGAACTACTTAAACCTAACTAACATAAGGACATCGCACACATCCATGCCCGAGGCAGGATTCGAACATGCGACCGTAGGGGTCACGCGGTTCCAGACGGAAGCGCCTAGAACCGCATGGCCACTGCGGCCGCAACGGTGTACAAAGATTTGACATATATACTAGTAGACTCGTCAACGCAAGCAAATCTTCTTCCCATTTTCGGTTTTAAATTGTATGTAGATAAACTACAGTGGTTAATGTCAATCCGGCCGGTGTGGCCGAGCGGTTCTAGGCGCTTCTGTCCGGATCCACGTGGCTGCTACGGTCGGAGGTTCGAATTCTGCCGCGGATAGGGATCTGTGTGATGTCCTTAGGTTAGTTAGGTTTAAATAGTTCTAAGTTCTAGGGGACTGATGACCTCAGATGTTGAGTCTCATAGTGTTCAGAGACATTTGAACCATGTTTTGGTTAATGTCAGTTCTACATGCATAACACAGGTTTTTCCGATGTTTCATTGACTACAATCACTTCGAAGTAACATATTTCATCAGATAGATTTCTAGACCGAAATTTGTTTCTTAATTTCATTTGAATTGAAGAGGACGACCCATAAACACCAGGGAGTCCATAAAACCAAGATATAGTTTCATAATTTTACATGAAGGTGGTGGACGCGAACCTGCCATCTTTCTCACGAAGCTGTCAGTTATGCTACGGCTTCACAGGTTCAGTCAGTTCTCGTTTTTCACTGTGTAAATACTGTATCTGCAAATTTTATTAGTTGATATTTAACTACGACAAATTATATCAAAGTGACAGGCTTTTGGTAGAACATCATTATGCTATAGCAATGAAATCCACTGTACCAAAGAGTCCAGGAAATCCATCTAGTTTGCTGAAACCATCGATCAGGGAGCGTAATTCTTGCACAAGAAGGCAACTTTGTTTACTGTGCAGACATTGCTGTTATGATCTCCGATACATCACTGATAATTTTTGCGCTTGATTGGCGACTCCATAGAGTGCTGCGTGCACAACGACCATATACGTCAAATTAGGTCAGCATTGGCCGTAATTTGATGGTTTATTGACAGCAAAATCGATTTTCAATGACATAGTGATCATCTTCAGTGCTGTAGTGTACAAATTAAACTCATAGACACTGGTGTGAAGTAATTATCAGTAACCAAAGGCATGATTGTGATCATTTCATAGCTTTGGTTACTGATAATAACTTGACACCAGTGCCTATGAGTGTAACTTGTACACTACAGCACTGAAGATGATCATTATAAAAAAACACTCCGTCTTCATGCCAAGATTGGCTTACGGGGACCATCCGACCGCCGTGTCATCCTCAGTGGAGGATGTGCATAGGAGGGGTGTGGGATCAGCACACCGCCCTCCCGGTCGTTACGATGGTATTCTTGACCGGAGCCGCTACAATTCGATCGAGTAGCTCCTCAATTGGCATCACGAGCCTGAGTGCACTCCGAAAAATTGTCACCCATCCAAGTGCCGACCACGCCCGACAGCACTTAACTGCGGTGATCTCACGGGAACCGGTGTGTCGACTGCGGCAAGGCCGTTGCCTTTGAAGATGATGACTATGTGATTGAAAAACGATTTTGCTGTCAATAAACCATAAAATTACGGGCAACGCTGACCTTCCTTCTAAATTCTTGCGCTGTTGTACTATGTACCTTAACACTTTCACCAACAGCTGTATTGAGAAGTATGTGCTTGGGCGAGACAGGGCTAGGAAATTTCAACCTCTCGATCTGATTATCAGCACACTGTTTCTTTTGAAAGAAGACGTCTCTCTTAAAATTAGCGCCCTCATAATCTTCGATAGGGTTTCCCCAACCAATACAGTTACGGCGACGATTTACATCGTCAAAAATTCATTCCTTCACCTTCTATGCCATCCAAAACATCAAAACGCGTCGCCATCTTAATACGATACATATTAACTTCATTTTAACCGCGATAATTCACTCAAATGCCTCCAAGCACTATTGGACGTAACATGTGAGGTCATCAGTCCCATAGACTTAGAACTACTTAATCCTAACTAACCTAAGGACATCACACACATCCATGCCCGAGGCAGGATTCGAACCTGCGACCGTAGCAGCCATGTGTTTCCGGGCTGAAGCGCCTAGAACCGCTCGGGCACAGCTGGGATTAACTCCCTCGCTTAGGCCGGTATTACACTATCAAATTTCTTTGTCCAATATCTTTGTCCAATATCTTTGTCAAAGATATTTGATAGTGTAATAGGGACTTTGTCAAATGTCGTCCAATATTTGATCAAATCTAGGGCCTTGCTATATATTTGATCAAAGAAACCGCTTGTCTTCTGTTCACTGTAATGTGACATGTTACCATATGGAGCGCTAGCATCGCTGCAGCGTTCTGTCGTCTGTAGTGTTTTTATAACCATTGCCGGTAAATACAATTGGTGTGTGCCGACAACTACAAAATTAATAAAGATGTCTGAAGCTGATGAGGCGCTTTACAACGTGAGGCACCCTGAATACAAAAATAGATTAAGAAGATTGGAGACCTGACCAGAACTGACCTGACCTGACCTAACCCTCTCGTGTAGCAAGGAATGAGAGTGTTATAGTGAGCCTGTCTTCTGAAGATGTAGCAGTTCTTAAGTGAATATTGTGCTTTGTGATATGAGGATACACTTCATTGAGCACATACAGAAATGTATGCTCATCCATTCTTAAGTAATTGATGTACGACTCGACGTCTTCCACTGTAAGCTCACGTAACAAGTTTTGTTGAATGCTTTTATCGTGTCGTCGTAAAACCCACGGCTTCACCCAGATTAGATTAGTTTTTCGTTCCATAGATCCGTGCTGAGGAGATCCTCGTGGATGTGGAACATGTCGATTTTTTTTAAGCTGAAATAACAGTACTAATAATATGAATAAATACAATACACCATTTGTTTCTATTAAAAATTTCGCCAATGGAGTAGAAGGAGTTGGCTAGTAGTAAGTTTTTCAGGCTCCTTTTAAACTGATCTTTATTTCTAACTAAATTTTTTATGTTTCCTGGCAAATTATTGAAGATGAGTGTTCCTGAGTAGTGGACCCCTTTTTGAACTACAGTAAGTGCTTTTAAGTCCTTGTGCAGATCATGTTTGAACTGAGTTGTTTCTTGGAAAAAGAGATATATTATTTACAACAAATTTCATTAAGAAGTAAATATACTGAGAGGTAGTAGTTAGTATATTCAGTTCTTTGAAGAGGTTTCTGTAGGACGTCCGTGAATTTACTCCACAAATAATACGTATTACACGCTTTTGGACTCTGAAAACTTTTGTTTGACTTCAAGATTTACCCCAAAATAATATCCCATATGACATTATGGAATGAAAGTAGGCAAAGTATGCAAGCTTTTTCATTTTTATGTTGCCTATGTCTCCTAACACTCGAATTGCAAATACAGATTTGTTAAGGCCTTTCTGCAGTTCTGTGGTGTGCTCCTCCCAACTGAATTTATTATCAAGTTGTAATCCCAGGACTTTAAGACTGTCAACCTCGTATGTAAGGTTCCATTTTTCCCCCACTTCTTTTCCGCATGTCCAAACAATGCAATTGGGGTACGTACAACTCCTGCGGTTAATAACAAGTTGTTGTCAGCCATCTTGAACTTTGACGAAAAATTTGATGACAGTGTAATACCCCTTCTAGCGCTACGTCAAAGATCTTTGTCAAATATATTGGACGGAATATTGGATCACATCTTTGATAAAATCTTTGACAATAAATTTGATAGTGTAATACCTGCCTTAACTTTAAATGAGGTTGCTGCAGTCGAATTTCACGTTGGCTAGTGTTAAACGCATGGTTATCTTATAGTCGACGTTCAGTCGGCTGTAAATCACCCAGGCTCGGGGAACGTCTTATTATGGACAGAAAGCCAGTTAAGTGTACGCAAGAGAGCTGTGTTTCCAGAGAGAAAGTAATTAAGAACTACGCAACGAAAATTGATGTTCCGCTGTGATGGAAACGCAGCAGTGTCCGGAAGCCCCCATTGTGACCTTCTGACCTCAGCTTTCGCCGCCAGATGACCAGTCCAAGGTTGCATCTGCCGGAACCACGCACGACCTCTACACCTGTCGTCGCTTTCCCACAGGCATAATGTCGCCTACACACTCCTCTCTAGGGATTGTTAAGGCAATTTTCTCTATGCTTCCGCCTTCCTCGGTATGCTATATGCAGTTTTCGAAAGCTTCTAACATTTGTATGCTCCCTGATCCCACGGTTACTAGGCGCGTGTGCGACGGGCTTGTTCGCCATTTGCATCAGTAATGTATTTCTGTACTAAAAATTTATACAGCTCAACTTCGCACAACTTCGGAGAGTAGGTCGTTAGTTCCCATCGTGGTGATGTTCTGCAGTGTTCAGAAATGTTAATTAAGTTGTTTTAAGACACCCATATTCCTGGGTAACTAAAAATAACATTCCTTGTGAAATATAGCATAGGGAAATGCTAAATTTCAAAATAAAATGGAATAGAAATAACTTAGTTGTAGCGTTAAGTACTTATCAGATTTACTCATATACTGAAACTGTAAAATGCACATTTTGGAAGTCCTAAAACAACTTAGTTCAGGCACATTTGCACTAAGAATCATTGGAAACCTTGGGGCGAGACAGATCAGTAACTTGACATATTTTACGTATTTTCGTTCTTTATTGCAATATGGGACAATGGTTTGGTTCAAAAATAGTGCAAATGGCTCTGAGCACTATGCGACGTAACTTCTGAGGCCATCAGTCGCCTAGAACTTAGAACTAATTAAACCGAACTAACCTAAGGACATCACACACATCCATGCTCGAGGCAGGATTGGAACCTGCAACCAGAGCGGTCGCTCGGCTCTCGACTGTAGCGCCTAGAACCGCACGGCCACTCCGGCCGGCCAATGTTTTGGGGTAACTCATTTTTAAGAAAGAAGGTCTCTGTTGCTCAGAAACGTGCTGTAAGAATAATATGTGGTGCACACTCACAATCATTCTGCAGACATCTGCTTAAGGACTTCGTGTTTTTTTCCTACAGACTCGTAGTATATTTACTCCCTCGTGAAGTTTTTTGTAAATAATGCACTACAGTTGAATGGAACAATGACATACATATTTACAATACCAGAATGAAAAAGTTTTTTGATCACTTATTTATGTAAAATGTCAGTCGGCAAAGTAAAATCTGAAAACAAACTGGAAAAGTTTCCCCTTTACAACTCCTATTCCATAGAAGAATTTCTACTATCGCAATGTGTAATCAGAAGTGATAACGGCATACGGATGAGGGAGATAATGGGAACATTGCATTAATGTGCCCTGTAGAGTAAAGTGGGGCAAGATTGCGCACTTAAGGTTTAAATATCGATATACTGAAGGAAACGTCACAAATTACAATTAGATTTTAACTGGCATTTCATCTGAACTTTGTCTGTTATATGGCAGAGTCAGAAAGTCATTGAAACGATTTAAACTGTAATTCGCACTTAGTAAAAGAAATAATTCAAATGCGCAGTCTTACCCGACCGTGGGGTGAGAGTGCGTTTCCAGTAGGGTAAATTTGTGCATTATTATCAAATGAGAAAAACATATGTGTCATTTAGTTCTTCGTCTTTTATTTAATTTATAGCGTACATAAACGTAATAGACCTCGTTTCTCAGCATATAACAGTTACTGTTGATACAGTATTTGACCTAATGAACAAATCTGGGCCTGTCATCAAAAACATGCAAAAATATTCCTGTCGGTCGAAAATCTTTTTAACTGAGATCACAAATGACGTGTTCAGAACCTTCAAAACAACAGCAGGATTCTCGCCACCACTCCTCGCACTTGAGACATTGAATCCAGTCTTCTGTTGGTGGATTATTGTATTTTTCAGTACAGCCTGGACAGTGAAAAGTTTGTGAATATTCCCTAGACGTATTTAAGTTTTGCTTTCTTTTCTTTTTGTTTGCTTGATCAGAATAAAACAGTTTCCTCTTTGTTTTATTTATTTCTTGTTCTGTTGATTGGGATTCTAGTTGCTTCTTGAATGGGGTCCCAGATACTATTTCTGACTTCTTTCCTTTCTTCTGTCTTTTTTGGCAATCTTTTCTTCTTGGCAAAGGAATTATTTCTTTTGGGGAATCGTAGGTACTTAGTCCTGGTTGTGGTTCATTTGTAGATGTCTCTGAACTGTGGCTCTGGAGAGATCCAGTTTCAACAGTGGATGCATCATTAAATATGTCACTTTGGTCTGTAACAGCCGAGGGCAGGAAATCTTCCTCGGTGAATATGTGACGATCGATTGGATAAATGCCATATATCTTGAACGCCTTTGTTGCCTTCGTCATTGTGGCCGTCCTTTGATTAGCGTTTACAAACAATTCAGCGATACATTCTTGCGTAATTACATATCCATGGTGGTTAATGAGCCCCTGGTCGCATTCCTGTGAATAGAAGTCCTTCAGTGGCTTGAAAAAGCAGCGATCCAGTGGCTGCATTTTGTGGTTGCTGTGTGGAGGAATGGTAAGCACGTGAATGTTATGGTCCAAAGTTGTTTCACAGAGGAAGATTGCACTGTAGTTCCTTCTCTAGATTGTCGCACAGATGACAAAATGGTAGATATCGAAATAGACGACAGAGGGATAGAGAAACAATTAAAATCGCTCAAAAGAGGAAAGGCCTCTGGACCTGATGGGATACCAGTTCAATTTTACACGGAGTACGCGAAGGAACTTGCCCCCCTTCTTGCAGCGGTGTACCGTAGGTCTCTAGAAGAGCGTAGCGTTCCAAAGGATTGGAAAAGGGCACAGGTCATCCCCGTTTTCAAGAAGGGACGTCGAACAGATGTGCAGAACTATAGACCTATATCTCTAACGTCGATCAGTTGTAGAATTTTGGAACACGTATTGTGTTCGAGTATAATGACTTTTCTGGAGACTAGAAATCTACTCTGTAGGAATCAGCATGGGTTTCGAAAAAGACGGTCATGTGAAACCCAGCTCGCGCTATTCGTCCACGAGACTCAGAGGGCCATAGACACGGGTTCGCAGGTAGATGCCGGGTTTCTTGACTTCCGCAAGGCCTTCGATACAGTTCCGCGCAGTCGTTTAATGAACAAAGTAAGAGCATATGGACTATCAGACCAATTGTGTGATTGGATTCAGGAGTTCCTAGATAACAGGACGCAGCATGTTATTCTCAATGGAGAGAAGTCTTCCGAAGTAAGAGTGATTTCAGGTGTGCCGCAGGGGAGTGTCATAGGACCGTTGCTATTCACAATATACATAAATGACCTGGTGGATGACATCGAAAGTTCACTGAGGCTTTTTGCAGATGATGCTGTGGTGTATCGAGAGGTTGTAACAATGGAAAATTGTACTGAAATGCAGGAGGATCTGCAGCGAATTGACGCATGGTGCAGGGAATGGCAATTGAATCTCAATGTAGACAAGTGTAATGTGCTGCGAATACACAGAAAGATAGATCCTTTATCATTTAGCTACAAAATAGCAGGTCAGTAACTGGAAGCAGTTAATTCCATAAATTATCTGGGAGTACGCATTAGGAGTGATTTAAAATGGAATGATCATATAATGTTGATTGTTGGTAAAGCAGATGCCAGACTGAGATTCATTGGAAGAATCCTAAGGAAATGCAATCCGAAAACAAAGGAAGTAGGTTACAGTACGCTTGTTCGCCCACTACTTGAATACTGCTCAGCAGTGTGGGATCCGTACCAGATAGGGCTGATAGAAGATATAGAGAAGATCCAACGGAGAGCAGCGCGCTTCGTTACAGGATCATTTAGTAATCGCGAAAGCGTTACGGAGATGATAGATAAACTCCAGTGGAAGACTCTGCAGGAGAGACGCTCAGTAGCTCGGTACGGGCTTTTGTCAAAGTTTCGAGAACATACCTTCACCGAAGAGTCAAGCAGTATATTGCTCCCTCCTACGTATATCTCGCGAAGAGACCATGAGGATAAAATCAGAGAGATTAGAGCCCACACAGAGGCATACCGACAATCCTTCTTTCCACGAACAATACGAGACTGGAATAGACGGGAGAACCGATAGAGGTACTCAAGGTACCCTCCGCCACACACCGTCAGGTGGCTTGCGGAGTATGGATGTAGATGTAGATGTAGATAAAGAACGGCGTTCAGACTCAAATGTGACTAGTGAATGTCCAAAATGAACGAGGCTAGATTATCTTCTGTTGGCTGTGTATGTTTTTCAAAATGTTGTAGCCATGTGAGATACAAATCTGAGTTGATGTATCCAGTGTCCGAACACATCATTAGTGACCCAGGAGGGACACTGTTCTTCAAACTCTCCTTCATCCTTTTCCGAGAAAATATTATTCCTGGAGGGATGTAACTCCCCCAGCTCCCATATAACATACAACCGTTATCAGCTGACCTCTTTCTGCAGATGCTATTTTGCCTATGTGCTTCTTGCCGCATGTTGCAATCACTTTCGAATCTTTGTTACGAACAGTTGCAATTCCTGACTCACCCATGTTATATAAGCGATGAGGTTCAAATTTGTATCTCTCTATCAGCGAAGGAAGATTATCAAAGAAGATGCTCGTTTGCTGTTTGTTGAACCCCATCACACGTCCGAGGCTAGTTTTCTGTGGGATCCGAAGGCTAATATTTCGTCTCTGCAGGGAATCGTAAGCCCAGTCCTTTCTGGCCATCCTAGTGTTTTTGTCAAATTTTGTTTTTATGTTATTCCTCTCAGAGTAGTCGTGAACTAATCTTCTGAAATCTTTCAGAGTCATACCATAATAACATTTGTCCAAAGATCTGCAGTGTTTGGCGATTTCCAGTTCATGTTCATCATTAAAAGTTCTTCCGAATCTTCCCAGTTTGTTTACCCCAAAACCCTTAAAAAAGTGGGGGTGGGAGTATTAATTTTGAGCTTATCCCTATGTAGGCAAAAGTTTCCAAAATAAAAAATATAGGATAAAAGTATACTTGCAAAGGCCTCGTACCTCTTTAAGGCGATTTCTGAGGGCAGCTTCACTTATCCCAAGCTCCCACGCTATTTGTCGTTTAGACTTGTCATTTTTCAAGCCCTCTTCTGCAGCTTCCAGCATTTCTGGAGTGCATGGTTTCCGTTCGATTTTGCTTTTGTAGATGCTAAATTATAAAAAAAAAGGATTCTTAGAGGACTACTGTCGATGTATAATATCCACCTCAACGTTCATAAATATTTCTAGGTCTATGAAAAAGCTGATAATTTTAACGCATGGGGTAAGATTACGCACTGCGCAGTTTTGCCCCACCTGCAACGCGTACACTTGCCCCGTATTACGACACTGCAGCTTTTGACTGCGCATGGAAACGCTTTGTGGGAATATAGATGTGTTAATATACCACAAGACTGACAATGCATCGTAGTACACAATGGAATAAACTTAAAATTGATAATCCCATTCTTGTCTGAGTTATAGCTTATTTCCAGAACATGAAATGCTATATGAAAATAAAACAGTTGTTACCGCACTGCGCAGCCGTTAACACCAGGACAACAATCAAACTACGGCAATAAGGGGTCAGCCACAGAGGCTACTTCGTGCCCTGCAGAGTAGCCAACTGCTGCATTACTAAAACTGAGATACCAGCCTTGCGCAGTCTTACCCGCCGCGCAATCTTACCCCACTCTAAGTGAAAAATATCGCGGATTAACTCTCCGTTTGGATGTGTAGGAGGGGAATGCCGAGGGGGAGGTGACCGTGAAAAAAAATGACTGAATTATCATCCGAAGAGTGACATTCTACGAGTCGTGGTTTGGAATGACGGACGTTTGAACATATTATCAGTTAGCAACTTACATCTTACTCAAAAATAAAGTAAAATGAAAGCTTATAAATATTCATCATGAAACCACATTTACAAATTAATTAGCCACGCGAATGTACAAGGTCTGTTCAAAAAAACATTCGTAATTTCACATAAATGGTGACTAGGAACGAAATGCGGTTGCGACGTCTGCACTCGTCTGTGTTTAGTGTGTAGCTGCCTGATGTTTCATTGTTGTATGTCTGTTAGTTACTGTGCAGAGTAGAGATGGGCAAACTGAAACACATAACTGTTTCGAAACAAATGAAACAATACAATGTAATGTTTCGAAACGCTGTTTCGAAACAGTGAAACAGTTTGTGTTTTGTAATAGTACTGGAGGCGGGAACAAACTGCAGAAACAACGGATACGCTACTGGGATTCCCAAATTTCGTTAGTATGGATAATATATACCCGGCCTGCTAATATTCATGCACACATTGTGGAGAATAGGCACATTGACTATAGACTCATGAATAAAGCCACATAATTCGAAAAAATAACGAAATATAAGAGAAAAAAATTTTTGTCCCTCAAGGTGTTTCAAATCATTACTATAAATCCACCATGCTTCCCAGCCCTTCCCGTTCACCATTACATCATCAATGATCCGTCAATCACATTGCTTGAAAGTACATCCAATTTACGTATATGTCTAAAAACTGCCACTCTACGTCTTTTCTAATTCAAAATGTTGTAGGTTTACTTGAGTTTTTTTAATGTGATTACTGTTATGAACAGAGAAACATATTTTATAGGAGATGTGTAATTTAACTGAATGTTTTTCACACTTTCATTATTTTGAATGCGAATAGTGTGCTTTATTTTATTGTTTGTTAGTGTTTATAAACCATATATTACGCCATTTCGGAATAGAGCAGTCAATTAGAAACGAAACTTTATTTTCGGAAATCTTAAGCATCATGCTGTTGTGTGTCAAAAAGATTTCGACACTCTTGAAGAGTTTGATGAAGTACTATGTTAAACGTATTTCCGTATCTGTGCCGTGCCCGAATCTCGTCCGAGACCAAGCGAAATGATGCATCACTGTTTCGATACAGTTAGTCCGTTCCAAGCACAAGTGGACTGAAACAGCGTTATTTTGAAACAACGATACAGTTTCTGCGGCTGGCTCGAGATCGAATCTGGTCCAGTTATCCGACACAGTGCGGAATGAAACACCACTGTTTCGAAACAGTGAAACATAGCAGTTTCGAAACAGTGAAACAGTTCCACGTATCGATACACTGTATCGAAACATAGAAACAGTGGCCAAGTCTAGTGCAGAGCTGTATTGAGTAGAACGTTGTGTCCTTCAGTTTGCGAATTTCGAGATGGCCGACTTAGAGCAGCAACGTATCAGCATTAAATTCTGCATGAAACTCAAGAAAACCTTTACAGAGACACACCAAATGATGCAGGAAGCCTACAGTGGTGAGTGCTTAAGCCGTAGACGGTGTTACGAATGGTCCACATGATTTAAACGTGGCCGGACGGAAGTTAAAGATGGCTCTCGTTCAGGACACGCTTCGACGTCTACCGATGACGTTCATGTCGGGAACATCGCCGAAATTGTGTGTGCCAATCGAAGACCGACCGTCCGAGAGATTTCAGAAGAATGTAACAATTCAGTTCAGTTCGTCCCACGGCTCGTGAGTTAAGACCAGAAAGACCTTCGCCACACAGTCTGGGAAGAGTTTTTAGATCGCGCAAACGAGAACGAGATATTGTTCAAGAGAGTCATAACTGGTGATGAAACGTGGGTCTGGGGTTATGCTGTTGAGAGCAATCTTCACAAGGGTCGGGAAAGGTTCTCCAAGACCTAAAAAAGTTCGTCAGGGCAGGTCAAATGCCAAAGCCATACTGATAGTTTTCTGCGACTTTGAAGGATTAGTTCATCATATATTCATGCCACAGGGATAAACTGTTAATTGATTATACTAACTGGACACGTGTTGCGACACCTCCGGGTAAATGTGAGAAGGAAACGCCCTGAAATGTGTCGAGACAATTCGTAGCTCTTGTATCACGATAACACACCCGCACGTTCATCCCTGTTAGTGCGTGACTGTTGCACACAAGAAACGAAATATTTGTGCTGACACATCCGCCGTACTCTGCAGGCCTGGCGCCTGCGGACTTTTCTTTATTTCCAGTGTTCAAAATCCCCTTGAAAAGACGAATATTTGCAACGATAGACGACACAAAAGAGAATTCTCAGACGACGTTCGTGCGATCCAAAAGAGGCGTACCAGGACTCCTTAAGGAAGCGGAAATGGCGCTGGGAGCGATATATCAGCTGTGGAGCACAGTGTTTCGAAGGAGACTGATATGACGCGCGCCGCTACCCTGTGATCTTTTTCAGAGCGTGCACTGTAATCGATTATACACTCCTGGAAATGGAAAAAAGAACACATTGACACCGGTGTGTCAGACCCACCATACTTGCTCCGGACACTGCGAGAGGGCTGTACAAGCAATGATCACACGCACGGCACAGCGGACACACCAGGAACCGCGGTGTTGGCCGTCGAATGGCGCTAGCTGCGCAGCATTTGTGCACCGCCGCCGTCAGTGTCAGCCAGTTTGCCGTGGCATACGGAGCTCCATCGCAGTCTTTAACACTGGTAGCATGCCGCGACAGCGTGGACGTGAACCGTATGTGCAGTTGACGGACTTTGAGCGAGGGCGTATAGTGGGCATGCGGGAGGCCGGGTGGACGTACCGCCGAATTGCTCAACACGTGGGGCGTGAGGTCTCCACAGTACATCGATGTTGTCGCCAGTGGTCGGCGGAAGGTGCACGTGCCCGTCGACCTGGGACCGGACCGCAGCGACGCACGGATGCACGCCAAGACCGTAGGATCCTACGCAGTGCCGTAGGGGACCGCACCGCCACTTCCCAGCAAATTAGGGACACTGTTGCTCCTGGGGTATCGGCGAGGACCATTCGCAACCGTCTCCATGAAGCTGGGCTACGGTCCCGCACACCGTTAGGCCGTCTTCCGCTCACGCCCCAACATCGTGCAGCCCGCCTCCAGTGGTGTCGAGACAGGCGTGAATGGAGGGACGAATGGAGACGTGTCGTCTTCAGCGATGAGAGTCGCTTCTGCCTTGGTGCCAATGATGGTCGTATGCGTGTTTGGCGCCGTGCAGGTGAGCGCCACAATCAGGACTGCATACGACCGAGGCACACAGGGCCAACACCCGGCATCATGGTGTGGGAAGCGATCTCCTACACTGGCCGTACACCACTGGTGATCGTCGAGGGGACACTGAATAGTGCACGGTACATCCAAACCGTCATCGAACCCATCGTTCTACCATTCCTAGACCGGCAAGGGAACTTGCTGTTCCAACAGGACAATGCACGTCCGCATGTATCCCGTGCCACCCAACGTGCTCTAGAAGGTGTAAGTCAACTACCCTGGCCAGCAAGATCTCCGGATCTGTCCCCCATTGAGCATGTTTGGGACTGGATGAAGCGTCGTCTCACGCGGTCTGCACGTCCAGCACGAACGCTGGTCCAACTGAGGAGCCAGGTGGAAATGGCATGGCAAGCCGTTCCACAGGACTACATCCAGCATCTCTACGATCGTCTCCATGGGAGAATAGCAGCCTGCATTGCTGCGAAAGGTGGATATACACTGTACTAGTGCCGACATTGTGCATGCTCTGTTGCCTGTGTCTATGTGCCTGTGGTTCTGTCAGTGTGATCATGTGATGTATCTGACCCCAGGAATGTGTCAATAAAGTTTCCCCTTCCTGGGACAATGAATTCACGGTGTTCTTATTTCAATTTCCAGGAGTGTAGTTCGCTATCCTGGTGCGGGTGGCGCTCCGGTGGCGATTTGCTATGACGTCGCTGGCGGGTGTTTGCGGTGGCCGGCGGAAAGGAGAGGGTAGTCGGTTTTCCGGTTATTGCACGGAACGTGAAGTTGGCTCTGCCTGACCTGCTGGTGACCAGCGCTAAGGTTGTTGTGCCCCGCAATATGAGCAGAGTGGTCTGGGGCGGAGGCGACTCGCCGCTGTGCTGGCCATGCGGTGGTGACTGATTGCAGTCGGCGTACTTGTTCTGCCTGCCTGTCTGATGTGTAGGTCCGGTGGAGTCCCGGAGACAACTAGTTGCTGAATTTTGGAGTCGTCTGCCAGGTTAGGGTGTGGGCTCGGTTGGCTCTTCAGATTTTCCCCTGGAAGCTCCAGCAGCGGTCTCTGAGCTTTTCTGATGTGGGACGGTGTTGTTGGAACTTTTTGCTGTGTGTGTGGCTCGTTACGATATTTGTTGGTACTAATTTATTTGCTCAACTGGAGTCCTGCCCAGAGACATCGACTGGCTCAATATTCTTTTATATCTCTACTTGCAAAAACGGCCAAGTAGGGGACAAGTTCGGCTTAGAGGAACCGATAAGCGATTGCCTGGTGAGCTTGAAATTATACAATGGAACAGTTTCGTCGAGCAATCCCTCACAGTATTGGAGGGGCAGGACACTGGAAATGTATGGTACATTTGGCAGTCGATGTGTTAGGTAAAGTCTGTCTAAGAATGGCGGTTTTGTACAATACATACATAGTGAATTACTGCTGCTTGGTATATGTGGTCTTCTGGGACTTGAACAACACGATCTCGTCAATTTGGTTTGTGTAACAGCATTTAGTGGTATGTTCTGTATTTTTTTTACTGTGTTGTTATTAACATGGTGGAATAGTCGCGTTTGGTGTCGTTAAGGCACTTCCTAGACTGTTGTTTGTCTATTCATGTGCGCTTGGCTTTTACTGTTTCGTTTTGAGAAGCGAGAATTGTTTGAGATTCGTGTGTGTTGGCTTCCGGCACTTATTAAGAGCGCCCGAGTTAACGGCGCCGTGGTTATCATGTGCTGTCGGGATGTTATACTGTATTTTTGAATTTTATCTTCTGTTGATTTTATCTGTCGTGTGTTACAGAACATAACCAAGGTGCGTAAGTGATGGGCAGTTGTGGGAGGCATGTCGGCGAGCTCTCAGCGGTTTATTTCGGGGACCGTTTCTAGTGGGAAGGCTCCGAAGTGTTGAGAGCTCGCTCGTCTGTGATTCCGTTGGGAGTTGCCCTCACCCTTTGGTTGTATCAAATTATTATTTTGTTATTATATTTATTACAATGAAATGAACACCCTTAGCTGCTTACAGGCGTCGACATACGTCAACGGGGACAGATGAAAATGTGTGCCCCGACCGGGACTCGAACCCGGGATCTCCTGCTTACGTGGCAGACGCTCTATCCATCTGAGCCACCGAGGACACAGAGGATAGCGCGACTGCAGGGACTTCTCGCTGGCACGCCTGCCGCGAAACCCACATTCTCAACGTATTGTCCCGCACTACATTCGCCCATTATACTCATTACTCGCGGCGCGTTGCCGATTCCCGTAAGGGTTCGGGCACTGTTTGTGCATTCGCACAGGAACAGGAGAAGAAGATGGTTAAGTGGCCGGTGAGCCTTAACTATATATATACTAAGATGGTATCTGTTCTTACGGACATGTCCGGAAGGACAGATACCATCGGTGACCATGCAGCTCGTTAGAATGAAATTACAATGAAATGAACACCCTTAGCTGCTTACAGGCGTGCCAGAGATAAATCCCAGCAGTCGCGCTATCCTCTGCGTCCTCAGTAGCTCAGATGGACAGCCGGCACGGTAGCTCAGCGTGTTCGGTCAGAGGGTTAGCAGCCCTCTGTAACAAAAAAACTGAGTTGACCGACCAAAGACGAACTTAAAAGGATGTCTTACGACGTCCGCCCCGAGCATATACAATGAACGAAAACGAACAAAATGAGAATTTAAAAAAAAAAATGGATAAAGCGTCTGCCATGTCAGCAGGAGATCCCGGGTTCGAGTCCCGGTCGGGGCACACTTTTTCATCTGTCCCCGTTGACTTATGTGAACGCCTGTAAGCAGCTAAGGGTGTTCATTTCATTGGAATTTCATTCTAACGAGCTGCATGGTCACCGATGGTATCTGTCCTTTCGGACATGTCCGAAGGAACGGACACCATCTTAGTATACTATATTTATTGGTTGTGTGTTGCGCTTCTTTCATTTTATGGTGCCAAGCGCCATTATCTTTCTCAAAGCTTTTTATATAAATCACTTTAAATTGTAATGCAAAGTTAACTTATTATTAGATTTTGTCTTTTGGATAAACTCTAAAAGCACTATTGTAAAAGGTTCTTTGATTTTATGGTGGCAAGCCGCCGTTACTGTTTTTAAAGCTCACTCTTTTAACCATTTGTTAAATTTTGTACGTTGTATGACTTTGTTGTTATTTAAAAGAGTTTATTATTGGCAGTTTAATAAAGTATGTACAGAGTCTGCTGTTTGGCTATTATTGGATGGTACTCGGGGATAGTTGCCCTATAAGAATATACATTTCAGAGACCATGCACAATAAGTAAAAGTTAAGCGTAAAACTAATTGTGGACAAAGTTCCGAAATTTTTTGAACAGACATCGCAAAACGACTCGTTCCACATCATTACGATTTACGGTGCGGTATGATCCGGGGAATACGAAAATGCCGCGCTGAGTGGTCGCGCGGTTTAGGGCGCCATGTCACGGATTGCGCGGCCACTACCGTCGGAGGTTCGAGTCCTCCCTCGGGCATGGGTGTGTGTGTGTTGTTCTTAGCGTAAGTTGGTTTAAGTAGTGTGTAAGTCTAGGGACCGATGACCTCAGCAGTTTGGTCCCTTCGTGATTGACACACCATTGAACATTTGAATATGAAACTAAGTAACCCACATGTAAACAAAAAGGATCACTAGTGACAGAGGAAACTCACTACATGAATAAAACGCCAGCTGCAATGCAGAAGGGTCGCTTGTCACGGGCAGTCGACTGGGACAAGAAAGTCAGTCGTGTAACCGGGGTTATAGCGGCGTCGGCTGCGAAGGCGTTGAGACAACACCGACTCAAAGGAAGGCCTCGGCACTTGTTCGTGACGTCACGTCAGCTAGGCACGGCGAACGCCAGTTCTGTTACAGGCATACTCATAATGGTGGTGTCCCCCTCCCTGACACAGGAAAACGTGAAACTATTGGCGGTAGATGACCAATACACATTGTTCTGAGAGATTTCTGCAATCAATTAATTGTGCAATTCATTACACGTCTTAACAAATAGCGTACTCCTGAACTTAAATTTCCACCTGTTTTAAGGATTGACATACTGTGGTGTGCGTACTGTAAGACCTTCGGTACACACACTATCAAATTATTTGACTTGTCGCTCTAACGAAGTAGGCGAGTGTCAGCAATATGTCTCGTGGTCTTATCGTGGCGCGTTTATCTTCTGCCTTTAGGTCAGACGATAGAAATGCCACTTGCACGCTTAGGGTAGCAGATTGACGGTGACCACCTTTAAACAGAACTTGATTAATTTTCACACACATTTATTAAAATAATAATAATCATAAACCTTACTTAACTTGATTCTGGATGCTATTTACAATTGACAATCTGAAGTTCCTTCGTTCTTGGTACGTTAATCTTATTCTCACATATCTCTGATACTTGACAAAGTGCCTATACATTTCTCTTCATGGCTATGTACAGGAATATGGTAATCTTATTAGGTGCAGACTGAAACTTGACTACAGACTTATGCAGACTGGTACAGACTGGTGCAGGCCAATGCAGATTGACTAACCGGAGGTCTGTACACTCGTTATAATACCTCGCGCGTTCAGGTATCACTGCGCGAGTGTGATCCGCGAGGAGAAAAGGTTCTACGTTAGCAGAAATCTCATTGGCTGCGTTACATATTAATACGCGGATCGGCGGAAGCGTAATTTGGTCCGTCTCTAAGACAGCGCAATCTCGTAGTGCGGAGACAGAGGAGCGGTGCGCCTGCGCTGTTGTGCTTAGCGGGGCGCGTTCTGGTGGGAAAGTTGTGTACGCGCTGACTACGCGGAACTATGTACAAAACACATACAAAAACAACTTCATGGTCCAGCAGCAACAGAACTCGTGCTTCTTTACCATATTTGTAAATCTGAGGAAGTTACGTTTGTACTGGGTTGCTTTTACAAGAAACTGTGAACATACTGGTGCTCTTCTTTAGGTATCTTGGTTGACTATGGGGTGAGGAGCACTGAATGTTAATGAAATATCTTGCGATTGTACACGTTGGGGGAGGGGTTGGGGGACAGAAGAAGAGGCAAAAGGGAGATACTTGTTTTATCAAATAAAATTTTTTTTATCTTATAATGTTTCTCCTTTCAGTTGCAAGAGGGGAATATTTATCTTTCCTAATGTGGATGTTTAAAAAAGTTTAAGCTCAGCAGTATTTTCGATGTATGAAGCTATTTTGTTTGCTGCTTAGAATTACTTTCGATGAAAACGACTCTAATCTAATGACTGGCAACAGTTGGACATTTACACATGTAAATTAGTTCACATTTCCAGTGACGATATCAAACGAAAATAAATAAAAGAAACGAGTTCATTCTAAGGGGGTTGGGGTACGTTTCGGTGACAAAATGGATCAAGTAAATATAGTTACTTGAATGTAAAATTTCCGAAGCTTACATTGGTGCAAAGCGTCTTCTGATATTAATCTACGTTTGTTTCGGCAGGATTCAGTAATACAGAACTATGGTCTTCATTTGTAGCTCTACGATAGTAAGAAAATCTTTCATGTAAATAAAACTGCAGAATCCAAAACAACACCGAACATTTTGTCGAAAAATAAGAGATTTATAGTGATAAGCACGCCCAGGCGGTTCTGCCTGCAACAGACGTGGCCTTCGCCGTGCCTAGCTGACGTGACGCCACCAAGAAGCGCCGAGGCCTTCCTTTGAGTCGGTTTTGGTTGAGAGGGCCACATATGCATGAGGAAGAAGTTGGAACGTCGCCTCTTCCTCGCTGTAACGCGCCCAGAGGTATTCCGTGGAGCCGCTCGTGCCGTCCCCAGGAGCGAAAGCGTGGCCAATTGGCGGTATCCTCGCCCGCGCATCTCATCACGTGAACAGAGCAGAGGAGAGGAGAGGAGACAGTTACGTCGCTATGACGGCACACGCGCGCCCACAGCACGCATGTTTATGCCGCGTGTGGGCGGAGTCCGCTGCCAGTCACTCCATCACAGCTTTCCTTCCGGGCGCGTGCTGGAATCCCGTCAGCCCAGCCAATACGTCGCGTCCTTTCCTTCCCCCACCACCTGTCACAGAGTTTTATTACTTCTCTATTGGCTGACGGCCACCGGAAAGGCAGGTCTGGCGTCGGGCTTCATAACCTGGCAAGCTTTCAAAAAACCATCAAACACCGACGTGGGATTTTTTGGTTGCGGGAAAAGCGTCTAACAGGGCAAAACGGAGCAAGGTCAAATACCTGAGGTGACATAAGTCGCGAGGTACCTCGTAATATCGTGTCGGAACTGCTTTTGGCTGGAAATAAGTGTCCAAGGAATAGAAAAGCAACTGGAATCAATCAACAGAGGAAAGTCCACTGCACCTGACGGGATACCAATTCGATTCTACACAGAGTACGCGAAAGAACTTGCCCCCGTTCTAACAGCGGTGTATCGCAAGTCTCTAGAGGAACGGAATGTTCCAAATGATTGGAAAACAGCACAGGTAGTCCCAGTCTTCAAGAAGGTTCGTCGAGCAGATGCGCAAAACTGTAGACCTATATCTCTGACGTCGATCTGTTGTAGAATTTTAGAACATGTTTTTTGCTCGAGAACCATGTCGTTTTTGGAAACCCAGAATCTACTATGTAGGAATCAACATGGATTCCGGAAATAGCGATCGTGTGAGACCCAACTCGCTTTATTTGTTCATGAGACCCAGAAAATATTAGATACTGGCTCCCAGGTAGATGCCATTTTTCTTGACTTCCGGAAGGCATTCGATACAGTTGCGCACTGTCGCCTGATAAACAAAGTAAGAGCCTACGGAATATCAGACCAGCTGTGTGGCTGGATTGAAGAGTTTTTAGCAAACAGAACACAGCATGTTGTTCTCAATGGAGAGACGTCTACAGACGTTAACCTCTGGCGTGCGACAGGGGAGTGTTATGGGACAATATACATAAATAATCTAGTAGATAGTGTCGGAAGTTCCATGCGGCTTTTCGCAGGTGATGCTGTAGTATACAGGCAAGTTGCAGCATTAGAAAATTGTAGTGAAATGCAGGAAGATCTACAGCGGATAGGCACTTGGTGCAGGGAGTGGCAACTGACCCTTAACATAGACAAATGTAATGTATTGCGAATACATAGGAAGAAGGATCCTTTATTGTATGATTATATGATAGCGGAACAAACACTGGTAGCAGTTACTTCTGTAAAATATCTGGGAGTATGCGTACGGAACGATCTGAAGTGAAATGATCATATATAATTAATTGTTGGTAAGGCGGGTACCAGGTTAAGATTAATTGGGAGAGTCCTTAGAAAATGTAGTCCGTCAACAAAGGAGGTGGCTTACAAAACACTCGTTCGACCTATACTTGAGTATTGCTCATCAGTATGGGATCCGTACCAGATCGGGTTGACAGAGGAGATAGTGAAGAAGAGCGGCGCGTTTCGTCACAGGGTTATTTGGTAACCGTGATAGCGTTACGGAGATGTTTAACAAACTCAAGTGGCAGACTCTGCAAGAGAGGCGCTCTGCATCGCGGTGTAGCTTGCTGTCCAGGTTTCTGGATGAGGTATCGAATATATTGCTTCCCCCTACTTATACGTGAAGAGGAGATCACGAATGTAAGATTAGAGAGATTGGAGCGCGCACGGAGGCTTTCCGGCAGTCGTTCCTCCTGCGAACCATACGCGACTGGAACAGGAAAGGGAGGTAATGACAGTGGCACGTAAAGTGCCCTCCGCCACACACCGTTGGGTGGCTTGCGGAGTATAAATGTAGATGTAGATGTAGTGGATCAACTTGACGTGGAGTGGACTGAACAACTCGTTCAATGTCCTCTGAGGTATCTTACCTCTACAGTCGTTCATAATTGCGAAAGTGTTGCCGCTGCAGGATTTTGCGCAAGAACTGACCTCACCATTATGTAACATAAGTGTAAGATTTTTTCATAATGTGGAGCGACAGTCATAGTATATTTATTTAAAGTCAGTACTGCCATTAGACTGTTTCTTATTTGCAGTGTTACATGTACACGATCATGAGTTGGGCCTTAAAGTACCATTATCAAGTGTTTTAATGTTACACAGGGTTATTACAAATCTTTGAAGCGATTTCACAGCTCTACAGTAACTTTATTATTTGAGATATTTTCACAATGCTTTGCACACACATACAAAAACTCAAAAAGTTTTTTTAGGCATTCACAAATGTTCGATATGTGCCCCTTTAGTGATTCGGCAGACATCAAGCCGATAATAAAGTTCCTCCCACACTCGGCGCAGCATGTCCCCATCAATGAGTTCGAAAGCATCGTTGATGCGAGCTCGCAGTTCTGGCACGTTTCTTGGTAGAGGAGGTTTAAACACTGAATCTTTCATGGGGTTAAATCGGGAGAGCGTGGAGGCCATGACATGAATTGCTGATCATGATCTCCACCACGACCGATCCATCGGTTTTCCAACCTCCTGTTTAAGAAATGCCGAACATCATGATGGAAGTGCGGTGGAGCACCATCCTGTTGACCGTCGGCTGTGGTACGTTTAGCTCCCTGCTTGCTTTATTCATCGACTTCTGCAGGCTACGCGTGAAGCTTGCCCGCACGCGTTCAACCGTTTCTTCGCTCACTGCAGGCCGACCCGTTGATTTCTCCTTACAGAGGCATCCAGAAGCTTTAAACTGCGCATACCATCGCTGAATGGAGTTAGCAGTTGGTGGATCTTTGTTGAACTTCGTCCTGAAGTGTCCTTGCACTGTTATGACTGACTGATGTGAGTGCATTTCAAGCACGACACACGCTTTCTCGGCTCCTGTCGCCATTTTGTCTCACTGCGCTCTCGAGCGCTCTGGCGGCTGAAACCTGAAGTGCGGCTTCAGCCGAACAAAACTTTATGAGTTTTTCTACGTATCTGTAGTGTGTCGTGACCATATGTCAATGAATGGAGCTACAGTGAATTTATGAAATCGCTTCAATCATTTGTAATAGCCCTGTACAGTGCCTCCTAAGATGGCGACAGTATGCCATCTTAGGCACTGTATAGCGAATCAGCAGTTCAGTCAGGGTGCACTGGATAGCAACGAGAGCGCTCCTCTTGTCATACGAAATCGAACCCCAGACCAGATCCTGTGTGTCTATCAAGCAGACGGGCTGGTTGCCGGCCCTCAACTAGCCTCCTTCTAACTAAGACTCGGCCATCGCTGGCACCGAGCAGAACCAGCTTTCGTCAGAAAACACAACAGACCTCTAGCCTCCCATCTACTGAGCTCTCGCTTGACACCACTGAAGTCGCAAATGTCGATGGTTGGGGGGTCAGTGGAATGCAGGCTACAGGGTGTCTGGCTTGGAGCTGTCCTTGGAGTAACCAATTCTAACATTCTGCGTGGTGTCTGTTTGTTATAAGTCGTGTCTCCCTGCCACTTTCGAGCAACAACGCTGTGAGCGTGTTTTTTAGGGAATTGACTACTTTGAACCTGGGACCTGTCGCTGGTAAGGAGACGACACGACATGTAGAGTTCAGAAGAGTTCAGTGAGACTAGCGATGATATAATCAAATACTTAATGATTTCAGCGTCAGCTGCACTGCACTCCATGTAAAAGAATCTTAATACTAACTAAGTTTAGTGGAAGGGGTGCATGGCTTTCCTACTTTTAGTTAGCTGGTAAAATAACGTCGAGAAAGTAGTTAAGTTTACCATTGGAATTTTTATTCTACTCACAAAACATTGTTTATAAATTGCACTATTGATAGAAGGAAATATTTTAAAACAGGATGAAAAAACCAACTGCGTTCAACAAAAATGCGAACGAATATTCCCTGAATCGGTTTCCAAGTTTTACAAGGTGCATTCAAGTTCAAAGGCCTCCGATTTTTTTTCTCTGGACTGGAAAGAGATAGAAACATGCGCATTGTTTTAAAATGAGGCCGAGTTCATTGTCAATACGTCCCAGAGATCGCAGCACCACACGGCAGATGGAATTTTATCGCCAGCGGCGAGAATGAGAACTGTTTTAAATATTTAAAATGGCGACATTTTCCTTACTTGAACAGCGTGCAATCATTCGTTTTCTGAATTTGCGTGGTGTGAAACCAATTGAAATTCATCGACAGTTGAAGGAGACATGTGGTGATGGAGTTATGGATGTGTCGAAAGTGCATTCGCGGGTACGACAGTTTAATGAAGGCAGAACATCGTGTGACAACAAACCGAAACAAACTCGGGCTCGCACAACTCGGTCTGACGACATGATCGAGAAAGTGGAGAGAATTGTTTTGGGGGATCGCCGAATGACTGTTGAACAGATCGCCTCCAGAGTTGGCATTTCTGTGGGTTCTGTGCACACAATCCTGCATGACGACCTGAAAATGCGAAAAGTGTCATCCAGGTGGGTGTCACGAATGCTGACAGGCGACCACACGGCTGCCCGTGTGCATGTAGCCAAGCAATGTTGATGTGCAACGACAGCATGAATGGGACTTTCTTTTCGTAGGTTGTGACAATGGATGGGACGTGGATGCCATTTTTCAATCCAGAAACAAAGCGCCAGTCAGCTCAATGGAAGCACACAGATTCACCGCCACCAAAAAAATTTCGGGTAACCGCCATTGCTGAAAAAATGAAGGTGTCCATGTTCTGGGACAGCGAGGGCGTAATCCTTACCCATTGCGTTGCAATGGGTACTACGGTAACAGGTGCATCCTACGAAAATGTTTTGAAGAACAAATTCCTTCCTGCACTGCAACAAAACCGTCCGGGAATGCCTGCGCGTGTGCTGTTTCACCAAGACAACGCACCTGCACATCGAGCTAACGTTATGCAACAGTTTCTTCGTGATAACAACTTTGAAGTGATTCCTCATGCTCCCTACTCACATGACCTGGCTCATAGTGACTTTTGGCTTTTTCCAACAATGACAGACACTCTCCGTGGCCGCACATTCACCAGCCGTGCTGCTATTGCCTCAGCGATTTTCCAGTGGTCAAAACAGACTTTAGAGAAGCCGTCGCCGCTGCCATGGAATCATGGCGTCAGCGTTGTGAAAAATGTGTACGTCTGCAGGGCAATTACGTCGAGAAGTAACGCCAGTTTCATCGGTTTCGGGTGGGTAGTTAATTATAAAAAAAATCGGAGGCCTTAGAACTTGAATGCACCTCGTACAACGGATCGAAGGATGACCTATGCCATATCACATCTACAATCTAGGTTTAAGTTAAGTTTCATAAAAGAGAAAACTATCAAAATGGTCTACAGTGACCTTCAATTATCTTTAATTACTTAATTTAACTTCTCGTAAATTACAGTGGCTGATGTGGCTTCTTATATAACTTATATAACAGATAAATCATCGCGTTTCAGACTTTAACTTCCAGTAGCAAATGTGAATACCATGAGCTTTAATTGACAATCGACAGTAGTATTACGCAAAAAGGGGATGTAACAGATGAGACTTCTGCAGTTTTGAGAGAAGCGTTATGCGCCATTGCGTGCATTCATTACCTTGTCGGTGGTTAGTCAGCGTCAGGGGGCGGCGGGCGGCGCAGCTCCACACACCTCGCCGTCTCGGAAGCAACTCCTCTCTAACCTCTCGTTACTACAATTTACCGAAGCTGGATTAAGAAAAAGGTATGTGGCTGTGTTTTCAACTGACCAATCAGGGTCCCAATGTTAACGTTAAGCTCCGCCTACAAAAATTCTGTCTGTTCAATGAGAAACGTTATACTTTTCGGGGAGGGGCAGTGTTTTTAACGTTTGCAACGTAACAGGACGCGTATAGTCTCGCGCTAAAACTTGTAGCTGGTGTGGCCCTTTTAGTGTTATCGTAAGATCTATACTGTTCTTCTGGAGGGCTCTATCTTTTAACATGGGCTGGGGGGTGGTCCTGTCGGTGACTTTTCGAGGTGGGGCAATGTTTTTAACGTTTGCAACGTAACAGAGACGCGTATAGTCTCACGCTAAAACTTGCAGCTGGTGTGGCCCTTTTAGTGTTATCGTAAGATCTATACTGTTCTTCTGGAGGGCTCTATCTTTTAACATGGGCTAGGGGGTGGTCCTGTCGGTGACTTTTCGTGGTGGGGCAATGTTTTTAACGTTTGCAACGTAACAGAGACGCGTATAGTCTCACGCTAAAACTTGCAGCTGGTGTGGCCCTTTTAGTGTTATCGTAAGATCTATACTGTTCTTCTGGAGGGCTCTATCGTTTAACATGGGCTGGGGGGTGGTCCTGTCGGCTACTTTTCGCGGTGGGTCAATATTTTTAACGTTTGCAACGTAACAGAGACGCGTATAGTCTCACGCTAAAACTTGCAGCTGGTGTGGCCCTTTTCGTGTTATCGTAAGATCTATACTGTTCTTCTGGAGGGTTCTATCTTTTAACATGGGCTGGGGGTGGTCCTGTCGGTGACTTTTCGTGGTGGGGCAATGTTTTTAACGTTTGCAACGTAACAGGGACGCGTACAGTCTCACGCTAAAACTTGCAGCTGGTGTGGCCCTTTTAGTGTTATCATAAGATCTATACTGTTCTTCTGGAGGGCTCTATCTTTTAACATGGGCTGGGGGGTGGTCCTGTCGGTTACTTTTCGTGGTGGGGCAATGTTTTTAACGTTTGCAACGTAACAGAGACGCGTATAGTCTCACGCTAAAACTTGCAGCTGGAGTGGCCCTTTTAGTGTTATCATAAGATCTATACTGTTCTTCTGGAGGGCTCTATCTTTTAACATGGGCTAGGAGGTGGTCCTGTCGGTGACTTTTCGTGGTGGGGCAATGTTTTTAACGTTTGCAACGTAACAGGGACGCGTACAGTCTCACGCTAAAACTTGCAGCTGGAGTGGCCCTTTTAGTGTTATCATAAGATCTATACTGTTCTTCTGGAGGGCTCTATCTTTTAACATGGGCTAGGAGGTGGTCCTGTCGGTTACTTTTCGTGGTGGGGCAATGTTTTTAACGTTTGCAACGTATCAGGGACGCGTACAGTCTCACGCTAAAACTTGTAGCTGGTGTGGCCCTTTTAGTGTTATCATAAGATCTATACTGTTCTTCTGGAGGGTTCCATCTTTTAACATGGGCTGGGGGGTGGTCCTGTCGGTTACTTTTCGTGGTGGGGCAATGTTTTTAACGTTTGCAACGTAACAGGGACGCGTACAGTCTCACGCTAAAACTTGCAGCTGGTGTGGCCCTTTTAGTGTTATCATAAGATCTATACTGTTCTTCTGGAGGGCTCTATCTTTTAACATGGGTTAGGAGGTGGTCCTGTCGGTGACTTTTCGTGGTGGGGCAATGTTTTTAACGTTTGCAACGTAACAGGGACGCGTACAGTCTCACGCTAAAACTTGCAGCTGGTGTGGCCCTTTTAGTGTTATCATAAGATCTATACTGTTCTTCTGGAGGGCTCTATCTTTTAACATGGGCTGGGGGTGGTCCTGTCGGTTACTTTTCGTGGTGGGGCAATGTTTTTAACGTTTGCAACGTAACAGAGACGCGTATAGTCTCACGCTAAAACTTGCAGCTGGTGTGGCCCTTTTAGTGTTATCGTAAGATCTATACTGTTCTTCTGGAGGGTTCCATCTTTTAACATGGTCTGGGGGGTGGTCCTGTCGGTTACTTTTCGTGGTGGGGCAATGTTTTTAACGTTTGCAACGTAACAGGGACGCGTACAGTCTCACGCTAAAACTTGCAGCTGGTGTGGCCCTTTTAGTGTTATCATAAGATCTATACTGTTCTTCTGGAGGGTTCCATCTTTTAACATGGGCTGGGGGGTGGTCCTGTCGGTTACTTTTCGTGGTGGGGCAATGTTTTTAACGTTTGCAACGTAACAGGGACGCGTACAGTCTCACGCTAAAACTTGCAGCTGGTGTGGCCCTTTTAGTGTTATCATAAGATCTATACTGTTCTTCTGGAGGGCTCTATCTTTTAACATGGGCTGGGGGGTGGTCCTGTCGGTTACTTTTCGTGGTGGGGCAATGTTTTTAACGTTTGCAACGTAACAGAGACGCGTATAGTCTCACGCTAAAACTTGCAGCTGGTGTGGCCCTTTTAGTGTTATCATAAGATCTATACTGTTCTTCTGGAGGGTTCCATCTTTTAACATGGTCTGGGGGGTGGTCCTGTCGGTTACTTTTCGTGGTGGGGCAATGTTTTTAACGTTTGCAACGTAACAGGGACGCGTACAGTCTCACGCTAAAACTTGCAGCTGGTGTGGCCCTTTTAGTGTTATCATAAGATCTATACTGTTCTTCTGGAGGGTTCCATCTTTTAACATGGGCTGGGGGGTGGTCCTGTCGGTGACTTTTCGCGATGGGGCAATGTTTTTAACGTTTGCAACGTAACAGAGACGCGTATAGTCTCACGCTAAAACTTGCAGCTGGTGTGGCCCTTTTAGTGTTATCGGAAGATCTATACTGTTCTTCTGGAGGGCTCTATCTTTTAACATGGGGTGGTGGGTGGTCCTGTCGGTTACTTTTCGTGGTGGAGCAATGTTTTTAACGTTTGCAACGTAACAGGGACGCGTATAGTCTCACGCTAAAACTTGCAGCTGTTGTGGCCCTTTTAGTGTTATCATAAAATCTATACTGTTCTTCTGGAGGGCTCTATCTTTTAACGTGGGCTGGGGGGTGGTCCTGTCGGTTACTTTACGTGGTGGGGCAATGTTTTTAACGTTTGCAACGTAACAGAGACACGTATAGTCTCACGATAAAACTTGCAGCTGGTGTGGCCCTTTTAGTGTTATCGTAATATCTATACTGTTCTTCTGGAGGGCTCTATCTTTTAACATGGGCTGGGGGGTGGTCCTGTCGGTTACTTTTCGCGGTGGGGCAATGTTTTTAACGTTTGCAACGTAACACAGACGCCTATAGTCTCACGCTAAAACTTGCAGCTGGTGTGGGCCTTTTAGTGTTATCGCAATATCTATACTGTTCTTCTGGAGGGCTCTATCTTTTAACATGGGCTGGGGATGGTCTTGGCGGTCGGCTGGCGACGTGGGTGTCCGTCCATTACCGTAGGGCCTCCTCGCCTACACGGTTCTGCTCTCGGCTTCTGTTCTCGTTTCTTCCCTCGGAACTGCGTCTGTTTCACGGTGGGAAGGTATGACATGCTTTTAGGCGTTCTTGCGTTAGCCTGTGGTATCCCATTTGCTCACTCGTTGATCGTATTACTTTGGTTAATTTAATGTCAGGGTTTATTCGGAACTGTGTGACATACTGTCGGATTTGCTATCATGTCAGGGGGTTCACGGAAGGCGTTGGATTTGCCTGACACCTTACACGATTTGCAGCAGTTCGTTTTGTCACTGTTGTGTCAACTGGTGTTAGAATTGCTACTGCAGGTGCAGTACGATGCGACGGAGCCATACGCCAAACACGACGGTCCTCCCTCTCGGCAGTGCCACGTGGCCGCCCGGAGCCCGCACCTGCAACCGAGACTCTCGTGCCAGCAATCGTGTACACTGGCTACATTCCTATTCCAACAGGATCGCGGAAGGAACACCCAGCTCCTCGTAGCCCACCACACGTCCTCGTTCAAACTCAGTGAGGCGTTGGTAATGGTGTCCTTGTCGCCTTAAAGGCATTCTTGACTAACATCAACTCACCAGGTCCAATCTCTAAGATAACTACCACTCACGTTCGTTGCAGCGTGTATTTGGAGCTAAACTGATTTACATCTTACTAGCGCCACTGCTATGAGACTATCGCAAAATCTGAATATATGGCTCTGAGCACTATGGGACTTAACATCTATGGTCATCAGTCCCCTAGAACTTAGAACTACTTAAATCTAACCAACCTATGGACAGCACACAACACCCAGCCATCACGAGGCAGAGAAAATCCCTGACCCCGCCGGGAATCGAACCCGGGAACCCGGGCGTGGGAAGCGAGAACGCTACCGCACGACCACGAGATGCGGGCAAAATCTGAATAGACGTGATCTTTCAGATGTTGAAACACGCCTACGAACATTCGTTTATATCGCTCAAGTCATCTTGGTGTTGTGATTCTTTTTCCGTCATTGTATTGTGTTCATTTTGATAGTCATATGTTCATAAGACACGAAGACCACATAGTCGTCTAAATCTTTCTCCTCAGTAGTAGGAGGAAGATTGAGATTAACGCCCCATCGATATGGAGGTCATTAGGTCCTGCCGGCCGTTGTGGCCGAGCGGTTCTAGGCGCTTCATTCTGGAACCGCGCGACCGCTCCGGTCGCAGGTTCGAATCCTGCCTCAGGCATGGATGTGTGTGATGTCCTTAGGTTAGTTAGGTTTAAGTAGTTCTAGGGGACTGATGACCTCAGATGTTAAGTCCCATACTGCTCAGAGCCGTTTCAGCCATTAGGTCCTGCTGACAAAAAATTCTGATGTGTTAACAGCCATGAACGTTTTTCTTAATCACGCTTAAGCTATGTAGTTTTCATTTCAAAAATCGTGTACAGTCACAATCAAATGATTCAAATGGCTCTGAGCAGTATGGCACTTAACATCTGAGGTCATAAGTCCCCTAGAACTTAGAACTACTTAAACCTAACTAACCTAAGGACATCACACACATCCATGCCCGAGGCAGGATTCGAATCTGCGACCGGAGCAGTCGCGCAGTCCCAGACTGAAGCGCCTAGAACCGCTCGCCCACAGCGGCCGGCTCTTGCTGGTATGCAGACTCTATCGATACATGATGTTGTCTCCGTATCTGCACACGTCTATCCGCTCGAAACAATTTGAAACGAGACTATTCCGACCAGGCAACATGTTTACAGTCATCAACAGTTCGATGTCGGTGTTGACGGGCCCAGGCGAGGCGTAAAGCTTTGTGTCGTGCACAATCATTGGTACACGACTGGGCTTTCAGCTCCGAAAGCCCATATCGATGATGTTTCGTTGAATGGTTCGCACGCTGGCCCAGCACTGAAGTCTGCAGCAATTTGCGGAAGGGTTGCACTTTTGTCACGTTGAACGATTCTCTTCAGTCGTCATTTGTCCCGTTCTTGAAAGATTCTTTCCCGGCCGCAGCGATGTCGGTGATCTGGTGTATTACCGGAGTCCTGGTTTTCACGGGACGCTAGTGAAATGGTCGCACGGGAAATTCAGCACCACGCTCAAACTCACTTAAATCTTGATAACCTTGCATTGTAGCAGCAGTATGCGATCTAAGAACTGCAACAGACACTTGTTGTCTTATATAAGCGTTGCCGACCGCAGCGGCGTATTCTGCCTGTTTACGTATCTCCGTATTTGAATACCAGTTTCTTTGACGCTTCAATGTCTTACCATACAGTGTTTCCCCCTCTAGGACTTCCTCCAGTACCATGAAAATTATTACTTGGTTTCTCAATGTATATTCTATCATCTTGTCCCATATTCCAATTAGTGTTCACCACATGCTCCTTTCCTCGTCGAAAGGAAAACCTCTCCATTTCTTCAGTTCACTCAGCTCGTAGCATCCTTCTACAATACGGCATCTATCTCCTTACTTCGTCATGCGTTACTTCTTCACTTCATCTACTTCTTCGCCTTGTGATATTCGCTATTTTTGGCTTAATTAAAACAGCAAATTCAGCCAGAAGGCAAATACTTGTTTATAAAGAATGATTAATATATAATAAGGCGTCGCATAGCGACGGTGGAATTTTCTAAATAATGTAATTCGTCGTCTTTGGGCGGCAATATAAACAGAAAAATACGGATGGATATGCGATCCTTCACTATTTTGTTCGCTGGAGAACAAATGAAGCCTTGAGCGCTAAAAAGACTTGTACTGTTTTTCTCGAGTGGGACGGACGCGGATTTGTGGTGGTCTGATCTGATTTTTACTAGATGTATATGGACGTGTTGTGTCTGAGTTTGAGTGAAGGTAAAGAACTGTTGTGGCTTGCCGTGACGACGCACGAGCGACTCAAAAAAGACAATGGCTATATAAAAGAGCGCTCAATGGACATGATTTGAACATAAAAATCTACCGTCATTGTAGTATTAAGCTTAAGGTACGATATATGTTTTAGTTATAATAAATATTTGTTCTGGGAATACTGAATCATTTAGCAGTGCTCATTTCTATTATCTCCTCAGTATTATTTTCATTTTAATTATGCATTTTGCTAATATTACAGACACCAAGATCAGCAGTCCAATGTGCGTGTTACATTGATAAAAAGAAAACTGTTTTATCGTCTTCTTGCATCAGCTTTAATATTGAATTTCCCTTTTGTGTGATGTTACAGTTGTTTTTGCGCCCTTAAGAACTTTCTGGTCCCTTAGAAAATTGTTTTGCCGTAACAATAACTTCACAACCGGGTATGATCGTATCTACGATCATGAAGTAATTAGAAAGATGATAACGCGATTTCTTAATCAATAGCACGCTAGTTGTGACTGCCTCAAGCCACGCGAAACTGCAAGTAAAAACTATTCACATCTCATAATGCAATATTTTATGACAATGGTCAATCCATGATTCTTACGCCAATTGTGATTGATAAAACAGTTAGTTAAATCTCAATTTCCAACTTTCCATTGAATAACAACATCACTTTTATTTTGTAACATCACAGCCTTATACTTTGATATTAAGTTTATGGCGGTTTACTTTTCTGCTGTCCGCCCCCGGTAGCTGAGTGGTTCAGCCGGCACGGTAGCTCAGCGTGTTCGGTCAGAGGGCTGCTGGCCCTCTGTGACAAAAAACCTGAGCTAACCGATCAACGACGAACTTGAACGGATGACTTACGACGTCCCCGCCTAGCAGATGCAACGAACGAAAACGAACAAAATAAGATTAAAAAAAAATTAAAAAAAAGTGGTCAGCGCGACAGACTGTCAATCCTAAGGCCCCGGGTTCCATTCCCGGCTAGGTCGCGGATTTTTTCTGCTGAGGGACTGGGTGTTGTGTTGTCCTAATCATCATCATTTCATCCCCATCGACACGCAAGTCGCCGGAGTGGCGTCAAATCGAAAGACTTGCACCAGGCGAGCGGTCTGCCCGACGGTAGGCCCTCGTCACACGCCATTATTATTATTATGCTTTTCTGCTGCTCGTCATGATTTTCATCTTTCTTGGGTTTACTCGTGATTCATAGTATGAGTCTGTGCCGCTTTACAATATACGAGGGCAGTTCAATAAGTAATGCAACACTTTTTTTTTCTCGGCCAATTCTGGTTGAAAAAACCGGAAATTTCTTGTCGAATATTTTCAAACATTCCCGCTTCGTCTCGTATAGTTTCATTGACTTCCGACAGGTGGCAGCGCTGTACGGAGCTGTTAAAATGGCGTCTGTAACGGATGTGCGTTGCAAACAACGGGCAGTGATCGAGTTCCTTTTGGCGGAAAACCAGGGCATCTCAGATATTCATAGGCGCTTGCAGAATGTCTACGGTGATCTGGCAGTGGACAAAAGCACGGTGAGTCGTTGGGAAAAATGTGTGTCATCATCGCTGCAAGGTCTAGCAAGACTGTCTGATCTCCCGCGTGCGGGCCGGCCGTGCACAACTGTGACTCCTGCAATGGCGGAGCGTGCGAACACACTCGTTCGAGATGACCGACAGATCAGCATCAAACAACTCAGTGCTCAACTTGACATCTCTGTTGGTAGTGCTGTCACAATTGTTCACCAGTTGGGATATTCAAAGGTTTGTTCCCGCTGGGTCCCTCGTTGTCTAACCGAACACCATAAAGAGCAAAGGAGAACCATCTGTGCGGAATTGCTTGCTCGTCATGTGGCTGAGGGTGACAATTTCTTGTCAAAGATTGTTACAGGCGATGAAACATGGGTTCATCACTTCGAACCTGAAACAAAACGGCAATCAATGGAGTGGCGCCACACCCACTCCCCTACCAAGAGAAAGTTTAAAGCCATACCCTCAGCCGGTAAAGTCACGGTTACAGTCTTCTGGGACGCTGAAGGGGTTATTCTGTTCGACGTCCTTCCCCATGGTCAAACGATCAACTCTGAAGTGTATTGTGCTACTCTTCAGAAATTGAAGAAACGACTTCAGCGTGTTCGTAGGCACAAAAATCTGAACGAACTTCTCCTTCTTCATGACAACGCAAGACCTCACACAAGTCTTCGCACCCGAGAGGAGCTCACAAAACTTCAGTGGACTGTTCTTCCTCATGCACCCTACAGCCCCGATCTCGCACCGTCGGATTTCCATATGTTTGGCCCAATGAAGGACGCAATCCGTGGGAGGCACTACGCGGATGATGAAGAAGTTATTGATGCAGTACGACGTTGGCTCCGACATCGACCAGTGGAATGGTTCCGTGCAGGCATACAGGCCCTCATTTCAAGGTGGCGTAAGGCCGTAGCATTGAATGCAGATTACGTTGATAAATAGTGTTGTGTAGCTAAAAGATTGGGGAATAACCTGGTGTATTTCAATGCTGAATAAAACAACCCCTGTTTCAGAAAAAAATGTGTTGCATTACTTATTGACTTGCCCTCGTAATAAATGGCTCAAATGGCTCTGAGCACTATGCGACTCAACATCTTAGGTCATAAGTCCCCTAGAACTTAGAACTACTTAAACCTAACTAACCTAAGGACATCACACACACCCATGCCCGAGGCAGGATTCGAACCTGTGACCGTAGCAGTCCCGCGGTTCCGGACTGCAGCGCCAGAACCGCACGCCCACCGCGGCCGGCTACAATGTAATATCTGATTTCGGAATATCCATCTGAGGACCGTTTAATCGAGGGGGAATTTTACCGTGTCTCAGGACATTTCCCAAGTATACCTCTCACTCCAGTCATTTTTGAAGAATGCATTTACGTTCAGTAGTAGAAATTAATTGCTGAACTCAGTTAGTCTTCATAAGCATTACCAAGCCCATATTCTCCGGTATTTTATTCTTGTATTCCTTCCCTTTATATGGTGTTCCGGTCTTGTACGATTCTTATCTCCTGTCTTTAGATGTTGTACTACCCATTCAATATCCTCCTATACGTTCCCAAACGCAACATCTCCTGACTGTGGCATCGGGGTGTACATCTGAAGTATAATTGTTTGCGTCGAGTTGCTATTGATTCTGACGACAAACACCCTGTTACTGAACTGTTCGCCGTATCTCAGTGTCTGTCCTGCTGTCCTACTCTCGTTGCACCATTTTCTGGTGCTGTTGTTACTGCATATTCGTCTGATCAGAGGCCCTTACCTTCTTCACATTTCACTTCACTGATCATCAGTATATCTAGACCGAGCCTTTACCTTTCGCCTTCCAAATTTCATAGCACCCCTACCTCTTTCAGACTGTTGCCATTCGACCTGCAGTGGTATACCTTTCGTTGTTTTTCCTGTCTGTTTCTCTGGGTCACCTCTCCCTTAGCAGTTTCCTCCCTGAGATGAGAATGGGGAACTATTCCGGAATCTTTTGGCAGTGCAGAGACAATCATGACACTTTTTTTTTATCACAGGCTACATGTCTTATGGATACACGTTGTGTCTATTTAACGCAATGGTTTCCATTGTCATCTACATCATCGTGATGACGCTGATTTTTCCGCGTTTTGGGAGCTGTATCCCTCTCCCAGGGCAAAACAGTGCCTTGACCTCTGTCTGCCGTTCCGCCATCTTTGTCTAGTTGGTTGCCCGAAAGAGCGTGACACAGGTGAAGTCTTCGACTGTCATTGCAGATGACTATCTCCTGATTAGTAGTCATAGACGCTACCCCTAAGGCCACGGCCATTATCTTGTATGCAACCACACCAAGAGGTGGCAGTAATTACTATTATTACTGGAAATACCTTTTTCACTGACTTCCTTTTCCTTACATTGATCTATATGTGAAATTTTCCTGTGTGATAAATGTTTATTGTAGGTGCTATGTTAGGAACATTTAAGGTCCTTTGCAACATACTAAATGTTCGTTTCTGTTCAGTAGTGGCCATGCAGTACAATTTTCTGCCTCAGACCAACCAAAAACGCTATGGGAATCAGACATCTGAATGTCTATAACGTGGTACAGTCTCATACGGACTGAGGAATCTAGGAAGGGACAATTAACTAGATCACCTATGCCTGGAATTAGTAAGACATCGATTGTACAAAATAAAATACAGTAAAATAACATACTGTATCAACGAGAGATTTTTCCAACAGCTATACTGGTTCTTTATTACTGGAATTTCATAATGTTCAATCTTAATACAAACAGGCGTTAGAGAAAACACTGCCGAAGACTGGCCATAAAAATTGCTACACCAAGAAGACATGCAGATGATAATCGGGGATTCATTGGACAAATATATTATACTAGAACTGACATTTTCACGCAATTAGGGTGCTTAGATCCTCAGAAATCAGTACCCAGAATAACCACCTCTGGCCGTAATAACGGCCTTGATACGCCTGTGCATTGAGTCACACAGAGCTTGGATGGCATGTACAGGTACAGCTGCCCATGCAGCTTCAACACCATACCACGATTCAGCAAGAGTAGTGACTGGCGTATTGTGACGAGCCAGTTGCTCGGCCACCATTGACCAGACGTTTTCAGTCGATGAGAGATCTTGAGAATGTTCTGGCCAGGGCAGCAGTCGAACATTTTCTGTATCCAGAAAGGCCCGTACAGGACCTGTAACATGCGGTCATGCATTATCCTGCTGAAATGTAGGTTTCGCAGGGATCGAATGAAGGGTAGAGCCACGGGTAGTAACACATCTGAAATGTAACGTCCACTGTTCAAAGTGCCGTCAATGCGAACAAGAGGTGACCGAGACGTGTAACCAACGGCACCCCATATCATCACGCCGGGTGATACGCCAGTACGGCGATGACGAATACACGCTTAGAATGTGCGCTCACCGTGATGTCGCCAAACACGGATGCGAGCATCATGATGCTGTAAACAGAACGTGGATTCATCTGAAAAAATCACGTTTTGCCATTCGTGCACCCAGGTTCGACGTTGAGTACACCATCGCAGACGCTGCTGTCTGTGATGCAGCGTCAAGGGTAACCGAAGCCACGGTCTCCGAGCTGATCGTCCATGCTGCTGCAAACATCGTCGAACTGTTCGTGCAGATGGTTGTTGTCTTGCAAACGTCCCCATCTGTTGACTCAGGGATCGGGACGTGGCTGCCCGATCCGTTACAGCCATGCGGATAAGATGCCTGTCATCTCGACTGCTAGTGATACGAGGCCGTTGGGATACAGCACGGCGTGCCGTATTACGCTCCTGAACCTACCGATTCCACATTCTGCTATTAGTCATTGGATCTCGACCAACGCGAACAGCAATGTTGCGATACGATAAACCGCAATCGCGATAGGCTACAATCCGACCTTTTTTCGAAATCGGAAACGTGATGGTGCGCATTTCTCCTCCTTACACGAGGCATCACAACAACGTTTCACGACGCAACGCCGGTCAACTGCTGTACGTGTATGAGAAATCGGTTGGGAACTTTCCTCATGTCAGCACGTTGTAGGTGTCTCCACCGGCGCCAACCTTGTGTGAATGCTATGAAAAGCTAATCATTTGCACATCACAGCATCTTCTTCCCGTCGGTTAAATTTCGCGTCTGTAGCACGTCACTTTCGTGGTGTCGCAATTTTAATCGCTAGTAGTGTATGTTTACAGAGCAGTAGCACCAGGTAACGACCCATGCTGAAACACCACGGGCGGCAATGCAGTCGCTGAACCTGGCATCCAGTCGATGGTACAGTTGGCCAACAGTGCCCTGGGATATGTTGTGCCACGCCTACTCGACGTGTTTACGTAGTTCTGCAAGAGTTGTTGGCTGACGTGTCGCGCGAGTCACTTCTCGTCGCATCATACCCCATACGTGCTCGATTGGCCGGCCTGAGTGGCCGAGCGGTTAAAGGCGCTACAGTCTGGAACCGCACGACCGCTACGGTCGCAGGTTCGAATCCTGCCTCGGGCATGGATGTGTGTGATGTCCTTAGGTTAGTTAGGTTTAAGTAGTTCTAAGTTCTAGGGGACGTATGATCGCAGCAGTTGAGTCCCATAGTGCTCAGAGCCATTTGAACCATTTTTTTGCTAGATTGGAGACGAGTACGGAGATCGTGCTGGCCAGGGAAGTTTCTGCACGTCTTGCAGAGCACGTTGAGTTCCACGGGCGTGTGTGGGCGAGCATTATCCTGTTGGAACAACACATCAGGTTCCCTGTTGCCAGAATGGCAAAAGAAGGCGTCTAACTACACTCCTGGAAATGGAAAAAAGAACACATTGACACCGGTGTGTCAGACCCACCAAACTTGCTCCGGACACTGCGAGAGGGCTGTACAAGCAATGATCACACGCACGGCACAGCGGACACACCAGGAACCCCGGTGTTGGCCGTCGAATGGCGCTAGCTGCGCAGCATTTGTGCACCGCCGCCGTCAGTGTCAGCCAGTTTGCCGTGGCATACGGAGCTCCATCGCAGTCTTTAATACTGGTAGCATGCCGCGACAGCGTGGACGTGAACCGTATGTGCAGTTGACGGACTTTGAGCGAGGGCGTATAGTGGGCATGCGGGAGGCCGGGTGGACGTACCGCCGAATTGCTCAACACGTGGGGCGTGAGGTCTCCACAGTACATCGATGTTGTCCCCAGTGGTCGGCGGAAGGTGCACGTGCCCGTCGACCTGGGACCGGACCGCAGCGACGCACGGATGCACGCCAACACCGTAGGATCCTACGCAGTGCCGTAGGGGACCGCACCGCCCCTCCCCAGCAAATTAGGGACAGTGTTGCTCCTGGGGTATCGGCGAGGACCATTCGCAACCATCTCCATGAAGCTGGGCTACGGTCTCGCACACCGTTAGGCCGTCTTCCGCTCACGCCCCAACATCGTGCAGCCCGCCTCCAGTGGTGTCGCGACAGGCGTGAATGGAGGGACGAATGGAGACGTGTCGTCTTCAGCGATGAGAGTCGCTTCTGCCTTGGTGCCAATGATGGTCTTATGCGTGTTTGGCGGCGTGCAGGTGAGCGCCACAATCAGGACTGCATACGACCGAGGCACACAGGGCCAACACCCGGCATCATGGTGTGGGGAGAGATCTCCTACACTGGCCGTACACCACTGGTGATCGTCGAGGGGACACTGAATAGTGCACAGTACATCCAAACCGTCATCGAACCCATCGTTCTACCATTTCTAGACCGGCAAGGGAACTTGCTGTTCCAACAGGACAATGCACATCCGCATGTATCCCGTGCCACCCAACGTGCTCTAGAAGGTGTACGTCAACTACCCTGGCCAGAAAGATCTCCGGATCTGTCCCCCACTGAGCATGTTTGGGACTGGATGAAGCGTCGTCTCACGCGGTCTGCACGTCCAGCACGAACGCTGGTCCAACTGAGGCGCCAGGTGGAAATGGCATGGCAAGCCGTTCCACAGGACTACATCCAGCATCTCTACGATCGTCTCCATGGGAGAATAGCAGCCTGCATTGCTGCGAAAGGTGGATATACACTGTACTAGTGCCGACATTGTGCATGCTCTGTTGCCTGTGTCTATGTGCCTGTGGTTCTGTCAGTGTGATCATGTGATGTATCTGACCCCAGGAATGTGTCAATAAAGTTTCCCCTTCCTGGGACAATGAATTCACGGTGTTCTTATTTCAATTTCCAGGAGTGTACATTCTTCACGTACCGAACGGTGGTTAGCGTCCACTCCAGAAACACCAAAGGCGGACGAGAGTTGTAGCTTATGGGACGCCACGCCACAAGACCTGTCCGCTCCCGGTAACTGAGTGGTTAGCGCAACAGAATGACAATCCTGAGGGCCCGGGTTCGATTCCCGGCTGGGTCGGAGGTTTCCTCCGCACAGCGACTGGGTGTTGTGCTGTCGTTCTCATCATCATTTCATCTCCATCGATGCGCAAGTCGCCTTACTGGTGTTAAATCGAAAGACTTGCACGTTGCGAAGGGTCTACCTGACGGGAGGCGCTAGTCACATGACCAAAAGGCCTGGGTGGGACTAGCGGGTCTTGGATGAATGCACTCTACGAGACAGCTATCACCAGATCTACGTCGTAAGCGCAAACGACCAGCACTTGCCAGTAGGCAGAATCTGATTTCATCGCTGAAGAGTACGACGAACCATACCATTTTCCAAGTGATCCTCTCATGGCTCCTCCGCGATGTCGATTCTGTGGCGTGAGTGGGAGAACGTGCATTTCCGCAGTCCCGCTGCTAATGACAGTTCGTGCTGACACGTCTGGGTTAACAAGCCCTCTTATTTGTGCTGTGTGCTAGCTGTACCATCTGCCGCGCGGGATTAGCCGAGCGGTCTTCGGCGTTGCAGTCATGGACTGTTCGGCTGGTCCCGGCGGAGGTTCGTGTCCTCCTTCGGGCATAGGTGTGTGTGTTTGTCCTTACGATAATTTAGGTTAAGTAGTGTGTAAGCTTGGGGACTGATGACCTTAGCAGTTAAGTCAAAAAAAAAAAAATAGCTGTACCATCTTGCGGCGGCGCGGTTCTTTCCGTCCCTTTACGACGAAACCTCGGGGAAGATCAGTTTGGATTCCGTAGAAATACTGGACCACGTGAGGCAATACTGACCTTACGACTTATCTTAGAAGAAAGATTAAGGAAAGGCAAACCTACGTTTCTAGCATTTGTAGACTTAGAGAAAGCTTTTGACAATGTTGACTGGAATACTCTCTTTCAAATTCTAAAGGTGGCAGGGGTAAAATACAGGGAGCGAAAGGCTATTTACAATTTGTACAGAAACCAGATGGCAGTTATAAGAGTCGAGGGACATGAAAGGGAAGCAGTTGTTGGGAAGGGAGTGAGACAGGGTTGTAGCCTCTCGTCGACGTTATTCAAACTGTATATTGAGCAAGCAGTAAAGGAAACAAAAGAAAAATTCGGAGTAGGTATAAAAATCCATGGAGAAGAAATAAAAACTTTGAGGTTCACCAATGACATTGTAATTCTCTGAGACAGTAAAGGACCTGGAAGAGCAGTTGAACGGAATGGACAGTGTCTTGAAAGGAGGGTATAAGATGAACATCAACAAAAGCAAAACGAGGATAATGGAATGTAGTCGAATTAAGTCGGGTGATGCTGAGGGAATTAGATTAGGAAATGAGACACTAAAAGTAGTAAAGGAGTTTTGCTATTTGGGGAGCAAAATAACTGATGATGGTCGAAGTAGAGAGGATATAAATTGTAGACTGGCAATGGCCAATGGCAAGGAAAGCGTTTCTGAAGAAGAGAAATTTGTTAACATCGAGTATAGAGTTAAGTGTCAGGAAGTCGTTTCTGAAAGTATTTGTATGGAGTGTAGCCATGTATGGAAATGAAACATGGACGATAAATAGTTTGGAGAAGAAGAGAATAGAAGCTTTCGAAATGTGGTGCTACAGAAGAATGCTGAAGATTAGATGGGTAGATCACATAACTAATGAGGAGGTATTGAACAGAATTGGGGAGAAGAGAAGTTTGTGGCACAACTTGACAAGAAGGGACCGGTTGGTAGCACGTGTTCTGAGGCATCAAGGGATCACCAATTTAGCATTGGAGGGCAGCGTGGAGGGTAAAAATCGTAGAGGGAGACCAAGAGATGAATACACTAAGCAGATTCAGAAGGATGTAGGTTGCAGTAGGTACTGTGTGATGAAGAAGCTTGCACAGAATAGAGTAGCATGGAGAGCTGCATCAAACCAGTCTCAGGACTGAAGACCACAACAACAACAACACGACGAAACCTGCACCTACCTGTGAACATTGTCTCAGCATATCATCAGTAGGAAAGCCGAGCGAGACCTAATGTACTTCGACGTGAACCAGGCTGCAATTGAGTTCCCTAATCCACGTTTCAGGAGAAAGTTTTCACACGAAATGAAAGGTTGGAAATTTTGTCCTTAATTAATATATCCTGAAACTTAGGTGAACAAGTATCACTGCCAAATCCGTGCTAGTCTTAACACAGTCACTCACAATCCCTTTCACTCACGTTAGCAAGTTTATGGTGTTGAATTTTCCGAAAACGTAATAGCTACAAAAATACTGTTTTTGGTTGAGAATGCTCGCCAAATATTAAGTCTGTCGGTACCAAATGCAGTCACAGTTTTTAGCCACCGACCTGCTCAATACGCCACGCGAAAAAAATGTCTTTTCTCGTCACAAAATTCACTTAAGAATTCCGAAATTCTACCCGCCCATCGGATAATTATGCCATCAGTTTACCACACTTTTGATGTATGAAACACTGCTAGATCCGGCAACTTATCGTTTCCATCGGAACTACTACTACACACGTCCGAACTGTTTCATGGCTTGGCTCCCACTCTACTCTAGAATAAGTTCTCTACCAGCAGACAAAGGCGCGTGAAGAATATTGCTTTACCACTGGTCGGTTTACTCAACAGCCAATAGCAAAACAACATTCTCCTGCGTCAATCCGCGCTTTTCATCAATAACCAATTGCAAAATAGTAAAGCTAATGACTGCACTTTTTACCGACGTAATTATCTAATATGCTGAAGTTTTGCTTATGCATATCGTTATTTACTATTGTTATTTATACCTGAATTAACTTTCCCTTTACCATAAACTTACTTTACAAATCTATTCTACAAAAATACCCTTTGTCCATATCCATACTTCGTCGAAATGTTCCCACACTAAATCCTACTACATAACTCGTTAAACAATTATCTTCATATTAACCTTAAACCACACTCACGCATCTTTCATACTGCTAAAACACATTTATAACATTTTACATACACAAAAAGACATAATAACACTTTATGAAAATACTACAACAGTTTATGAAAAACATTCTATTACTTTAGTGCCCTCTAGTGGGCACCATCGAAACTAAAATCACGGTCCCCTGTCCAATATTGTCCTCTATCGGCTGACACACAAACTACGTGCGCGTCCAGTCTCGCGTCACCATCTGTCACTCTCCAGCTCTGAGACACATCTCCCACTTAACCGCCTCCAAGGCAGGATCGTTATACGACGCTACGCCTCAACATGTCATGCTACCAATGATACCAGTGTCGTTGCATAGCTGACGCAGCAAGTCCAACGTGTGTGGCAATTCTCCGGAAGGACGATCCTGCAACTCGGAAGTCGACAGTTTGACCCCTTCCAAACTCTCTCAGTTGGCTATAGCAAGCACCAGTGCGTCTTCGTGGAACGGTTGGCTGCTTGCTTCACACGTTTGCACCACACTTTTTTTTATGTTGTGGTTTGGTCAGAAGGGCTACCATCTCGTGGCAGGAAATCATAAGTGTTGAAGGTAAACGGGCAAGAGTCTGTTGATTTACGAGAGAGAAGAACTCTGGGCACCTGGTCCTTCAATCCTTTTGAGGTGTTGGTTACTTTATTTATTTATATCAATTTAAGAGGTTACCCTGGTAAATCAGTTACTGCTCTGGGCAGTCCACCCGAACACGGTGCCACCTTTCAGGAGCCATCAATCTCAGAGCCACCAATCCCATGTGATCAAGGTGACGTGTCGTGGGACGCAGTGTTTGAACGATAGTGAGGAGTTAGGCGTCAAGGAGCATATGGCATCCCGGATGATTTCCACTCCCAGTTCGAGATGCAGGAATCGAACTCTCGCCCGTCATGGGGCGCCCAGTATCAAACGTAAACACCAGTTCTGAAGCGTTTGTAACGGCTGCTTATTAGTGCTACGGGTGATCCCCCAAGACGAGGACCAACAGAGCATCGCATTCCGGATTGTGGCTCTGCATAGTCTGAGCTTCGTGCGAACGGTTTAGTCGTCGGCTCGAAAATGATGGATGTAGCTGAAAATCTTCTGGGTCATAACCCAGAAGATTTTAACTTCAGTGACACTGGCCACGAAAAGCTGCAGACTTAAATGATGGATGTAGTTGATTAAATAAGTGTATTGTGTAAGGTGGCTATAATTTCGCACCTTACAAGCACTCATCCACGTACCTGACCGTGATTTACAACCGCAATTTGGTATCATTTGATAGGTTCTACATCGTATATGTTCTTGTTGTGGTCTTCAGTCCTGAGACTGGTTTGATGCAGCTCTCCATGCTACCATATCCTGTGCAAGCTTCTTCATCTCCCAGTACTTACTGCACCCTACATCCTTCTGAATCTGCTTAGTGTATTCATCTCTTGGTCTCCCTCTCTACGATATTTACCCTCCACGCTGCCCTCCAATACTAAATTGGTGATCCCTTGATGCCTCAGAACATGCCCACTAACCGGTCCCTTCTTCTAGTCAAGTTGTGCCACAAACTCCTCTTCTCCCCAATTCTATTCAATACCTCCTCATTAGCTATATGATCTACACATCTAATCTTCAGCATTCTTCTGTAGCACCACATTTCGAAAGCTTCTATTCTCTTCTTGTCTAAACTATTTAGCATCCAAGTTTCACTTCCATACATGGCTACACTCCATACAAATACTTTCAGAAACGACTTCCTGACACTTAAATATATACTCGATGTTAACAAATTTCTTTTATTCAGAAACGCTTTCCTTGCCATTGCCAGTCTACATTTCATATCCTCTCTACTTCGACCATCATCAGTTATTTTGCTACCCAAACAGCAAAACTCCTTTACTACTTTAAGTGTCTCATTTCCTAAAATGATTCCCTCAGAATCACCCGACTTAATTCGACTACATTCCATTATCCTCGTTTTGCTTTTTTTGATGTTCATCTTATACCCTCCTTTCAAGACACTGTCCATTCCGTTCAACTGCTCTTCCAGGTCCTTTACTGTCTCTGAGAGAATTACAATGTCATCGGTGAACCTCTAAGTTTTTATTTCTTCTCCATGGATTTTAATGCTTACTGCGAACTTTTCTTTTGTTTCCTTTACTGCTTGCTCAATATACAGATTGAATGACATCGGGGAGAGGCTACAACCCTGTCTGACTCCCTTCCCAACCACTGTTTTACTTTCATGTCCCTCGACTCTCATAACAGCCGTCTGGTTTCTGTACGCTGGGTTCTGTTTTCACTTACGGCTTGTAAATAATTGTTAACGATTTTGCATGAAAGGTTACGGAGTGTCTTTATTATAAAAATGGCGTAAAGAATTATTGCCTATACTATTAGAGGTTGGAACACCAGTGGAGGTGAAATGGCAGGCGGAAAAAAGCCCGCACAGGAGTGCTGATCCTGCTTCACACAGGAAGTGCTAAGACGGTCAGTCTGGACAATTGGGCGCGGAAACACAATACAGCGACGGCTGGCCGCTTTTGTAGCTAGGCCGGAAGAATCATACATCGGAAACTACGAAAATCTCGGACGCAGCTGAGAGGAACGAGGAAGTGTCACCTCGGAAATCACGCAGGCTGGGATTTTTACCCAGAAGCGTACCATTGTACGAGTATAGGTATTTCCTCGCAAACTTTCCGCGCTGGACGACAAAAGACTAAAAATATGGTTGGTCAGCGTTCGGAAGAATCTGTAGAGAGAGACAATATTCAGTGGTTTCGAGAATTTGATTCGTTTCCTGAGTTACGAGAGAGGGGGAGCAAAGACTTGCTGGGAAGCCAGAGCTGGAGAGACGTGGTCTTCCGTTGTGAGCGCCCGTGTGTGACGGTCGCTTGATATCAGCTTTTGTTGGTACAGACAGACTTGCTGTCTTTGCTCTCAGGAGAGTTTATAGTTAGAACGGATACGCACTGTATTGTTGCGAACTTATACGATTCTGGACTTCACCTCCGGGTTGGAAGACGTCGTTGAGTATGCAGCGTTCAGTGATTGAGAGCACTTCCTCTGCCTATACTTACGTTGAGACGTTATCTGCACTCCATCCTTGTGGCTGGGACTTCTTGTTTCTCGTAGAACACAGAGAAGAGAAGACGGTATTAGAGTATATTAGTCAGAGGACCGCCTTATGCCGTCCTAGTGGTTGAGACAGTTTTATTTTGTCGCTGCAGTTCTTCCATCCTCGTAGACGTGTACGAGAACCATCACTCCGACGCACCGGTCGCAGTACATAGGATGATATTGCTAATTGCTTCGGCTTATTAGGGCTATCAAGCTACACAGCTGTGATCACGCTAGTTTATTTCCACTGAGGTTCCATACCACCGTAGATCATCTTTGAAAGTAGTGTCTTCTAGTGTTTGGTACATAGATGATGTCGGTCATTTCGCGTTATTTATGTTAGATCGCGTGGCCATAAAAAGGGGCAGAGTTGGACAATTGATCAGCAATTTTCAGTCAGGAAATATAGACAGTTGGAATGTAAAGGTTTCTTTTTTAATCTACAATAAATGTACACTACTGGCCATTAAAATTGCTACACAAAGAATAAATTCAGATAAACGGGTATTCATTGGTCAAATATATTATACTAGAAGTGACATGTGATTACCTTTTCACGCAATTTGGGTGCATACGACACCCAGAACTACGACCTCTGGCCGTAATAACGGCCTTGATACGCCTGGGAATTGAGTCAAACAGAGCTTGGATGGCGTGTACAGGTACAGCTGCCCATGCAGCTTCAACACGATACCACAGTTCATCAAGAGTAGTGACTTGTGATTTGAAACGAGCCAGTTGCTCGGCCACCATTGACCAGACGTTTTCGGTTGGTGAGAGATCTGGAGAATGTGCTGGCCAGGCAGCAGTCGAACATTTTCTGTATCCAGAAAGGCCCGTACAGGACCTGCAACATGCGGTCGTGCATTATCCTGCTGAAATGTGGGTTTTCGCAAGGATCGAATGAAGGGTAGAGGCACGGGTCGTAACACATCTGAAATGTAACGTCCACTGTTCAAAGTGCCGTCAATGCGAACAAGACGTGATCGAGACGTGTAACCAATGGCACCCCATACCATCACGCCGGGTGATACGCCAGTATGGCGATGAGTAATACACGCTTCCAATGTGCGTTCACCTCGATGTCGCCAAACACGGATGCGACCATCATGGAGCTGTAAACAGAACCTGGATTCATCCACAAAAATGACGTTTTGCCATTTGTGCACCCAGGTTCGTCGTTGAGTACACCATCGCAGGCGCTCCTGTCTGTGATGCAACGTCAAGGGTAACCGCAGCCATGGTCTCCGAGCTGATAGTCCATGGTGCTGCAAACGACGTCGAACTGTTCGTGCAGATGGTTGTTGTCTTGCAAACGTCCCCATCTGCTGACTCAGGGATCGAGACGTGGTTGCACGATCAGTTACAGCCATGCGGATAAGATGCCTGTCATCTCGACTGCTAGTGATACGAATCCCTTGGGATCCAGCACGGCGTTCCGTATTACCCTCCTGAACCCACTGATTCCATATTCTGCTAACAGTCATTGGATCTCGACCAACGCGAGCAGCAATGTGGCGATACGATAAACCGCAATCGCGATAGGCTACAATCCGACTTTTATCAAAGTCGGAAACGTGATGGTACGCATTTCTCCTCCTTACATGAGGCATCACAACAACGTTTCACCAGGCTACGCCGGTCAACTGGTGTTTGTATATGAGAAATCTATTGGAAACTTTCCTCATGTCAGCACGTTGTAGGTTTCGCCACCGGCGCCAGTCTTGTGTGAATGTTCTGAAAAGCTAATCATTTGCATATCACAGCATCTTTTTCCTGTCGGTTAAATTTCGCCTCTGTATCACGTCATCTTCGTGGTGCAGCAATTTTGATGGCCAGTAGTGTATAATTGGAAACAACGTTTACCATTTAGTAGTATTAGTTGCCTTAATCATTCATTTACGTTAAGGTTGTAATTTACAAAGGGCAGTAGGAGATCCTAAGATCTGCTTCAGGCTGTAGTCAGACAGAGCCAAATCATCATTTTAGCGTCAATAATTTCCGTTGAGCACATGCATTTCACACCCGCCTGGAGTAGCATCATGGAATTGCACACACACGCTTTCCCACCACATGATCTCTCAAAATATAACTCCAATATAACTCTCAGTATTCCACGGAAGTTCTACATTTTATACCGTCAGTCGATCCCTGAGGTCCGGTCGGCCGGGTTTGAACATAATAACTTCTGTTTAGGCTGCATTCACAGGTAAGTACGATGATGAGTCAGATGAAAACCTTAAATTTGTAATAACAAATCGAAATTTCGCGCCGTTATCCTGAAAGTTGGTAAGCGTGCTACAAACAGCGTGCAGAATGGCCTGTAGGTGGCAGCATAGTGCAGATGCACACATACCGTCGCAGTATCAGTATAAAGATGGCCGCCCCACTTGCGACTTACACCAGGGAAGAACAGCGTTCTGTTATTCGGTTTTTGCGTAGTGATGGTGTGAAACCTATTGAAAGTCACCGACGAATGAACGCTCAATACGGTGATGCATGTTTGTCACAGCGGCAAGTCTACCAATGGAGTACGAAGTGGCTTCAGAGGAAGATGCTCCTCTTCCAGGTCAGGCACAATGAGTTGTGACTCCACAGAACATGGCAGCAGTTGAAGCCATAGTGAAGGAAAACCGCCGAGTGACACTGAATGACATTGCAGCATGTTTACAGATTAGTGATGGGTCAGCACACCACATTGTGCATAATGTGCTTCAGTTTCACAAAGTGTCTGCAAGATGGGTGCCACGGCAGCTGACTCCTGAAATGAGAGAACGACGTGTTGATGCTTATGTAGAACTTCTTCAACGCTTTGAACGAGAAGGTGATGGCTTCCTTGGTTACTGGGGACGAAACCTGGGTTCACTACCACCAACCGGAAACGAAGAGAGCGAGCAAGGAATGGCGCCATTCCTCATCACCAAAACCAAAGAAGTTTCGAACAGAACCATCAGCAGGGAAGGTTATGCTGACTCTCTTTTGGGACGAAAAAGGTATCATTTTGGAGCATTACATACCTAGAGGGACCACTGTCACCAGTGCATCATACACAGATCTCTTAAAAAATCATCTGTGGCCAGCAATCAAATCAAAGCGACGTGGATTGCTGTCAGCAGGTGTCCTTTTACAACATGACAATGCAAAGCCCCACGCTTCTCGTGCAACAGTTGCAACAATCACTGACCTGCATTTTGAGTGTCTTCCTCATCCACCATACTCACCAGACCTTGCCCCAAGTGATTTCCATATGTCTGGACCACTCAAAGACGCAATGGGAGGAAAGAAGTTCCGTTCCGATGAAGAGGTACGCCACGCGGTGCATGACTGGTTGCGCGGATTACCAAAAGAATTTTTTTCTAAAGGAATTTATGCACCTTGTAAGTGCTGGAGGACTTGCATTGAGCGTGGGGGAGACTATGTCGGAAAGTGATACAGCTTTGTATCACTTCTGCACAATAACTAATATTTAAAAAATTATTTATGGTTTTCATTTGACTCACCCTCGTAGTTGGATGCTGTCCAACGTCCCACCAGTTTCAGTAGTTGTCGAAGACGCACGATTGTGGCGTTGACTCTGCAGCTGCTGGTGAGAATCAAAAATGTCTCTGAGCACTGTGGGACTTAACTTCTGAGGTCATCAGTCCCCTAGAAAAATGGTTCAGATGGCTCTGAGCACTATGGGACTTAACATCTATGGTCATCAGTCCCCTAGAACTTAGAACTTCTTAAACCTAACTAACCTAAGGACATCACACAACACCCAGTCATCACGAGGCAGAGAAAATCCCTGACCCCGCCGGGAATCGAACCCGGGAACCCGGGCGCGGGAAGCGAGAACGCTACCGCACGACCACGAGCTGCGGACAGTCCTCTAGAACATAGAACTACTTAAACCTAACTAACCTAAGGACATCACACACATCCACGCCCGAGACAGGATTAGAACCTGCGACCGTAGTGGTCGCGCGGTTGCAGACTGTAGCGCCTAGAACCGCTCGGCCACGCAGGCCGGCTGGTGAGAATCGTCGTGTCGTCTGCAAACTGGGCGAGGACCACTTGTGGAAGGAAGGGCATATCACTGATATGGAGGATGAATAATATAAGGGGAAGAACCGATCCTTGGGATACGCCCACACCGAGCCTTCTGGCTATGAGAATTCTCTAGTAAGGGAAGACACAGACGGCGCTGTTTTAGCTACGCCACTACGCTACCTGTTGGCGGATGACCTTGAAACCATTATCAGTACTATCCCCAAGGTCGTACACGCCGTCATGGGAAAAATATTCTCAGGTGCACTGTATTTGTTTGCTGCCAGTGTATATTGCCACATGCAGAAGGCGACACGCATGCAGGAAAAAATGTTGGGTAACCGCTTTTACAACTCTGATGACCAGAGGTAATATGAGGTCGGATGACGCAATATCAAAATAATTTGTTACCGAAGATAATTACAAGGAGTAAACAAGGGCGTTATTGACACTTCTATTGCAATAAACACATTAGTAAATTTATTGCAGCAAAAGTATCAGTTATGTGATATGTATCGGTGACACCAAACAGGGAGAAAGTCGCGTTGTTTATGGCCACACACCTCGTTAGAGATTTCACGCGTTAACGCCCACAGCACACGTTTCTTCACTGCGGTCGATCTTCTGTGCTACCTCCGAATGGTGCCCCAAACTTAAGGTGTATGGAAGCACCCAACGTTTGAAAGCTTTTTGTTGCAAAATATGAGGTTTACGTTGTGCCCTATGATCATCTGAACAATCACTCAAGACTGTAGAACATTATTCAACAACAGAGAAAAGATGCCTCATCGCTCAGATTTGATCCACGACCCAGGCTTTCACTCTTAACGGAGCACAATAAGAGACACGTTTAAAAGAAGACGCCAGTAAATTCATGGAAGTTTTGTTTCCGAAGCACCAACACGTCTTTTATGTGTGCCGTAGGTGGAAACCTGGTAGCTCCGGAATAGATAGTGTAATTTGATATCTGCATTGCAGATGCTACTTGCAGCTGAAGTTTTTAAGTACACGCTGACATATAACTGAATTATATGTTTGTATTATTGATGCTGGTGATTTACACTAGTAACAAGGAAAGAAAATGACCTAGGGGTAGGTGTTCATGAATAAAATAAGCACACTGGACAAAAAGGAAAGATTGTCACTCTCTAACTCTACCGTCTAGTATCGATTTAGAAATACACCGTTAATGTTACTCCTCTGAAATGATTTTAATTTGACCCTGATCGTGTGTAAAATGGTTAACGTATCTGACTATTTTCGTTTCTCTAACGATTTCTATTGGAAGGACGCATTAGCAGAAGAAACGGGAATCGAACCAAGGTTCTGTGAGTAACAAAATGAACTGTGATTACGTAAAGAGAACGATCGGCAGCCTAATTAGGTAATTTGTATCAATTACTGTTTTTAAAGGACGTTAACTATTGGTGCTTACATTACCTGTTACTGAAATACTATTTTTGCCTATGTGACGCGAGACTGTAGTACAGTTTAACAAGCAATGTACCAGAGGTTAGGCATGAATAGCTCAGGAGGAGTATTAGAATGTTTTATCAACAACTGTCTCACAGCAGCACTTAGTATCTGTATAAGAAAGCAGCAAAATAATGATCATTACAGGTAGTTGATTTATTTATGGTATATCATAACTAAGTTGGACATGAAATTCCTTTATCAGTTTGATTACTGGAAATGGTTTTCACATAATTCCGTTGATTGAACTGATTATTACTTGTAATCTTCAGGAGTATTCATTGTCTTATACTTTTTAATTCAAATGGTACAAGTAATACATGGATCTAGTATAATTTGAATTGTTGTAGCTGTTTGCTGATTGTAGTTCTTGTTGCTGTTGTTGTTGTCTTCAGTCCTGAGACTGGTTTGATGCAGCTCTCCATGCTAGTCTATCCTGTGCAAGCTTCTTCACCTCCCAGTACCTACTGCAACCTACATCCTTTTGAATCTGCTTAGCGTATTCATCTTTTGGTCTCCCTCTACGATTTTTACCCACCACGCTGCCCTCCAATACTACATTGGTGATCCCTTCATGTCTCAGAACATGTCGTAGCAACCGATCCCTTCTTCTAGTCAAGTTGTGCCACAAATTTCTCTGATCCCCAATTCTCTTCAGTATCTCCTCATTACTTATGTGATCTACCCATCTAATCTTCAGCATCCTTCTGTAGCACCACATTTCGGAAGCTTCTATTCGCTTCATGTCTAAGCTATTTATCGTCCATGTTTCACTTCCATACATGGCTACACTCCACACAAATACTTTCAGAAACGACTTGCTGACATTTAAATCTATACTCGATGTTAACAAATTTCTCTTCTTCAGAAATGCTTTCCTTGCCATTGCCAGCCTACATTTTATATCGTCTCTACTTTGACCATCATCAGTTATTTTGCTCCCCAAATAGCAAAACTCAACTTTAAGTGTCTCATTTCCTAATCTAATTCCCTCAGCATCACCCGAACTAACTCAACTACAATCCATTATCCTCGTTTTGCTTTTGTTGATGTTCATCTTATATCCTCCTTTCAAGACACTGTCCATTCCGTTCAGCTGCTCTTCCAGGTCCTTTGCTGTCTCTGACAGAATTACAATGTCATAGGCGAATTTCAGATTTTTTATTTTTTCTTCATGGATTTTAATTCGTACTCCGAATTTTTCTTTTGTATCCTTTACTGCTTGCTCAATATACAGATTGAATAACATCGGGGATAGGCTACAACCCTGTCTCACTCCCTTCCCAACCGCTGCTTCCCTTTCATGCCACTCGAATCTTATAACTGCCATCTGGTTTTTGTACAAATTGTAAATAACCTATCGCTCCCTGTATTTTACCCCTGCCACCTTCAGAATTTCAAAGAGAGTATTCCAGTCAACATTATCAAAAGCTTTCTCTAAGTCTACAAATGCTAGAAACGTAGGTTTGCCTTTCCTTTAAGATAAGTCGTAGGGTCAGTATTGTCTCATGTGTTCCAACATTTCTAGGGAATCCAAACTGATCTTCCCCGAGGTCAGTTTATAGTTCACAAATGTCAGATAAGTGGAAAATAACTTCAGTAATGCTATAGTTGTGATGTGAAATTATAATCTGGTTCAGCAATTAGCATCGGGACCCAGAAACTAATCTATCAGTTGACGCAGATCAAGGTTGAACGTTTTAGTCATACCTCAATATGATACACACTATTAACTAAATGAACATGAAATTACAATTCATCTGGTCGGTCAGTCCCTCAACAGTTGCATGTCTGCTTGCTTGTAAGCGTCTCCCCAGCCGTTGTTCACCCATGTCATCTACGGCCCGTGATGCACCACTGTTGCCTTGGCTCCAGTTCTGTATTGCGCCATTTTGCCATGCATGGTTTACTGCAACCACTGTGGCACGCGAACGGTTTACAAACTTAGCGGTTTCTGCCTGAAAGTCAATGATCATACCGATCTTGACGCTAGATAAATCGCTCTGTTTCTGTATTACGACGACGACCGCGTTGTTCAACGCGTCCCCCTGACACACTTTGTATGCCCTCCACTGCTAGTGCTGCCACCGACCGTCTTTGAATAGTTATTACACATTGACGTCCGAGATAGGCGGTGGTCACTGGACCATGTATATGAATGATAAAACTCCCAAAAAAACGTAATTAAGCTAAAAATGTATATGACGTTTTATGTGGAAGTGAATCAGCGATAGTGAACTGGAAGGGATGAGATTTCTGAGAAGTTTCGAAGAATTTAAGAGAACAAACGGATTCAGTGACGTTGATATCAGAAACGAACATATCATATGGAACGTAAAAGAAAAGTTAAAGAAATATAACAGGTGATGGTTTATCACCTTTACTGTTTAACTGTGTTCTAGAAAAAATTGTGAGGATCTGGAATTCGGAGCTAAAAAATCACAAAATTGAACCAGTAACTCTGGGAAGGAAAACAAATGGAATTAAGGTAAACTGCTTGGCTTTTGCGGATGATTTCGCAATACTTTCAGAAAACCTGACAGAAGCAGTTACTCAAATAAACATTCTGGAAAAATTAGCAAACAGAACTGGTCTCAAAATTTCAGCTGAAAAAATAAAATTCATGACAAATATAAAAAATGCACCAAAATACATAGAAACACAAATAAGTAAAATAGAGCGAGTAAGTAAATTTAAATATCTTGGATAAACTATACAACAGAATGGACTACAAAAATCTGCAATAGATATAAGAATTAACAAAATGGAAAGAGCATATGGTTTGACCAAAAATATTTACAACAAGAAATGTATATCTAGAAAATGTATATCTAGAAAAACAAAACTAAAACACTACACCACAGCGGTACGACCAGAATGCTTATGTGGATCTGAATGCCTAACGAGGAACTATAAGATGGACAAACTAGAGGTAGTGGAAAGAAGGATTATTAGAAAAATAGTGGGCGCAATGAAAACTGCAGATGGTTGGAAAATAAGAAATAATGAGGAGATCTTCAAAAATATAGAGAAAATATCTGAAGTAATGGCCAAACGAAGATTAACTTTTTTAGGACATCTCTACCGAATGGATGCAAATAGACTAACAAAACAAATACTCCTATATTTCTGGAAGAAGAAATCGTCAATAGCATGGATTACAGAAGTAAGAAAAGATCTTGAAAGAAACAACATCAAAGAATCAGAAATAGCAGAAAGAAACCGTTTTAAAAACAAAATACTAAATTTGGAACGCTTTCAAAGCAGGAGAAATAAAAAATCGGGAACAACATGGACAGAAGAAAGGAAGAGACTTCATGGGGAGAAAATGAGGGAATACTGGAAAAATAGGAGACAACAACAAAGGAAGAAGAGGAACTGAAGTTGTCAAGTTGTCAACGTGATTGTAGTTGGTCAATACAATACGATTGTAAAAAAAAAAAAAAAAAAAAAAAAAAACAGTTTGTCTTAACATCCACAAGAATGGATCATGGAACCGTATCAATTCTATTTGCGAATTTTAAGTCGGGAGACTGTCGCTACAGCCCCATACACGGTATTCCAGGACTAACGGTCGTTATTCAGCGATATGACGGGAACCGTCATTTCAAGGAAAGATTTTAGTGTTGATGTACATCGTATTCCGTATGGTTTCCGAGATAGAACACGTTTGATGTACATTTCTGTTTGGGCTTGTGGCGGTCACGTACGTTTCTTAGCGACCCAATCCCTCTGACGTTTTGTTCCAGCCCAACCTACCTCGTTGCTTTCAACCTCTTTGCCCGTGACGTCTTTCTACCATTATACTAGACCGTTGAGCGGGCAGATGTCCATGGACTAATGCGACTGAAATAGTGCGAGGGATTTAGGGTGTATAAGAGAGAAGTACCGATCAACTTTGTTTCCACACGCGATGGGTGAAATGCCACACATCTACAGTAACGAAGAATACGTAGGTGTGGTGTACGTTTAAGGCCCCGTCGGCGCTTTCCGGTACGTTGTATTCCTGATCGTACAATGTTTATCAGAGTTTTCAGCACATTGAGTGAAACAGTTCCGAGTTTTCTTACGAATGTCTAGGAGAACAACTTATACCGGAAAAGCAGTGCATACGTGAAATGGTGCAGCGTAGTCCTACCACCAGTACACGGCAATTTCTACGTGTATCAATGCTAAAAACATGTATTTTTCAACTGTTCTTTTGTAAAACACATCTTGTAATGTTTACCAACTGTTTGCACTTATGAACATGTGTACAGCTGGCAGTGTGTTGGATAATACAGAAAATAAATACGAGGGTTGTAACTTTAATAATAGCAACTATTTATTTGCAGTTCGTACAAAGTTTTAGTGACCTTCAGAGTAGTCACCAGCATTGTGTATAACCCGCTGCCAGCGATGTGGAAGTCGTAGGATACTCTTAGCAGTGCCAGTTGTGTTGACAGTTCGAGCGGCGCAGTCTATTGCCCGACGAATTTGTAGCAGTTCGGAAGCGAATGGTATGAAGTGTTTCCTTCAGTTTAGAAACCGAGTTGAACTTACGAAGGCTTAAGACAGGGGAGTGCAGTAGGTGGTATAGCACTTAAGGGGCTCCGGAAAGGCTCAAAATCATGAAAAGTTCAATTTTTACTTTTTTGCATTTTCTGAATCTGCAGACTATTACCTTTTAATAGATATATAATTTATTCAATTCCGAAGACTACAACTATTTTTAAATTTTTTTTTGAAATGTGTTCTACATGGGTGTGACCCACTGTGGCGCTGTTAAACTGCTGTCAAATGGTGTTATTATTAACGTCCGTGTTCATCAGGTACATTTTAGTGATGTGAGATAAAGTATGTGTTGTGGCTAAACCTATTTTCAGAGACTTAGCAGCACCTGAACTGTTGAAAAAGTGTATTCACGGAAAAACTCAAAACCGCAATGAAAGTGTAAATAGTGTTATATGGTCGAGAATCCCCAAGACTGTATTTGTTGGAATAGAAACACTTCACTTTGGTGTGTATGATGCTGTTGCGACTTTCAATGATGGCAACATTGTAAGGTGCAAGGTATTTAGAAATATGGGAATGAAGATAGGTTCTAACATGGTACGAGCGATGCTTGCTTTAGACAAGGAACGCCTTCGGGCTGCAGACAGGGCTGTAAAGAGTCTAGAAATGCAAGCAAGAGTAAACAGGAGGAGGAACAAGAGGAAGCTGGAGGAGGAGTTTGCAGAGGATGAAGATAATCCATCCTATGGACCTGGAATGCACTAAAAAGTTAATCCAATCTTTGTCGCTCGATTCCCAAAACTTTTATTTTCTCATACTAATTACATGTTTTCTAAGGATCTTCCAAACATATTTGTTTCAAACTTTCAGTAAATGTTACACAGTACCTTCTGCATAATTTATCACAGCCTTTTTCCAAAAAACTGTATATTTTTGAATATATAAATAAAGAATTGCAAAAAAATGTTGTGAATTTTCATTACAATTGAAAAAAAATCATCTTTAATAACTGAACTAAAATTTTGTAAACTCCCTGTGTTAAGTTGTAGCCCATATTCCAATAAATAATCTGTAAAAAGTTCAACTTCCTACCTCAAATACTTTGTGAGGAAAGATGTAATTTATAAGCGTTATTTTAACATTGTAAGTATAGGGCGTTCCGGAGCCCCTTAACAACCCCATCAAACAAATCAGTAATTGCTTGCACTGTCCGTGCTTGAGCATTGTCCTGCAAAATGATGGTCAGGTCCTGCAGAGAGTGTCAACACTTCCGTCTCTATGCTGTTCATTTTTGGAACACAATCTACGACCAGCTTCGGGACAGAAGTGATGACACTTTCTGCAGGACCTGACCCTCATTTTGCAGGACAATGCTCAAGCATGTACAGTGAAAGTTGTTACTGATTTGTTTGACTGATGGGGCTGCTAAGTGCTATACCACCTACTGCACTCCCCTGACGTAAGCCCTCGTAAGTTCGATTTCTAAGCTGAAGGAAACATTTGACGGTATTCGCTTCAGAACTGCTACAAATTCGTCGGGCAATAAACTGCGTCGCTCGAACTGTCAACACAACTGGCACCGTACCCAGTGAAATACTAAGAAAAGACTTAAAAACAGTATTTATAAAGAAGAGACATTTAAAAATTGAATAATAAGTGAACACTAGCCGCTCAGGCGAACATGCATTTTTCTCATGTATCCGTATTATAATAAATTCTCTGTGTAAGTTTCGAGGGCAGAGAAATATAAAAATGCACTCGAAACAGAATGATCTAAAGAGACGACAAGATGCGCTCTTTCAATTTTTTTAGTCGCCTTCACTTCTTCTCTTGTCTTGATAGCGTGTAGACGGACTCATGGACATCTTGCGAGTGCTGGGAAATGTAAGCATATTTGTACTAATTAAGCAGATAATATATTGATTTAATATTATTGTTGACTTTTAATTTGTAAGAGGTGATCGCGATTTCATGTCCTCCTTCCTTGAATTAAACTGCATTCGAGTAATTTACAGTGCAACAATCGCAGCGGCCGATGCAGCCAACGACGCCATTACATGGCGATATTGAGTTATAAAAATTAGCGGAAGCGAAAAACTCGCCCGCTCCACAGCCGCCCGACGCTGCAGAAAATACGTAGCTTTAAGATTCTTATTTTCAGTACCGCAGCAGAGAGCCAGAGCCAGGACTCCGACTACAATGCAATGGTTAACGGAGGTAAGAAAAATTACTCTCGCGCGTGTGTGGGCCGCAATTGTAATTAATAACTAAAAATTTTTACTTTAAAGTGAACTGACTAGCAGAGGAAATTAATATGAAAAACTTAATCCATTGTTCAACTCATGTGTTGAGTCTTACAGTGATTTACGTAAGAAATAATTTCCACTGAAGATTAGTATTGTTAAAAGACAGACGACTTCACAAAAGCATTTAATTGTAAATCCAAATTGATTGAAATATCATTTTCATTAAGGCCCACTTCGTAAGTTGGCAACAATCACCATTAGCAATCAATTCGTGTAGTAAATAATATGTTAAATTACGATGGCCGACGGACGCGAGACACTGCTAAGAGTATCCTACAACTTCCACAACGCTGGCAACGGGTTGTACACAATGCTGGTGACTACTTTGAAGGTCAGTAAAACTTTGAAAGACGTAACGTACGAGCTGTAAATAAATAGTTGCCACTATTAAAGTTCCAACCCTCGTAACAATGCATATTAAATGTGTTCTGTCTCGGAAACCACTCGCAATAGGAGATATGTCTGTGTGACTTTTTTTGGTTCAAAAGAGCGTTCTTGTCGTATCCCCACTCTTCCTGCTGGGACACGTTTGTAAAAAATTGATATAGAAAACTACTGAAAACTTTATTAAATAAGAACACTGTTTTGTTAACAGTGAACGAATACTGTATTTTTCCATCTCAAGTGTAGTATAGCATTGAACTTTTTCCATGTACTGCTCTTCCTCTTATGGAGCTAATGAGCAATAACATACACTGCATTACTTAACTGTCGTTTTACATCCTCCACAGCCCCACAACAAAAAACTTCTCTTGAGGCCATCTGATCCCTAGTGTGGGCGATTTCGACCGACACAAGAGCAGCAAGATCGTAGTAGTAGTATAGGATATGTCAAAGTATTTACAAGTTTAGCTCAGTTTAAAATAAGCTAATTCGTATACATATATATTTACAGAATTCTAGTTAGAGACAATCATTAAATTTACTCCTGGATACTTTTCTTACAAATAACTAATCAAATAATGTAGTACTACACTGTTCACTCAAATCTCACTATCAGTCAGTGCACACACTATACACACATTGTTTCGTAACACTTCACTCACTACGCACACGCACTGGTGATCTCTGGGCCATTTTCTGTACCGCAACATCCCATTTGCTATCCTGAAAAACTGAGACAGCATCCCTCCATAATGAGTGAGATGTTGAACTAAGATAGTGGAAGAGGTGTTAGTACTGTGCTATGCATGGTTTGGGGATAGGTATTTCAAGAAAGGAAAGAAGAGGGAAAAAAAGTGAAGGTGTTATGTGGAATGTTGCATGTTTTATAATCATTATTATTATTATTATTTATTTGTATAACATTTTTTCAACAGACCTCTACTCTGTTTTACCAAAGTAATCGTTCATGGTATGAAATGTATTGCACAACAGGTACTTTTAAGCAGCCTTTTTAAATAAGTGCATTTTTGCAATTTATTTAATCTCTTTTGGCAATTTATTGTACAGTTTTATTCCTTGGTAGAAAATGCTGTTTTGAGTTTTATGTTAATTTTTCTTGGTAAATGTAATTTGAGTCTTTCTCTTGTTGCATGGACATGGACAGAGCTGTTTGTGCAGTGATCCAATGTTATTTTTGATGTGTACAACTGACTGGTAAATGTGAAACTTCCTGGCAGATAAAAACTGCTTAGTCGGTAGAGCACTTGCCCGCGAAAGGCAAAGGTCCCGAGTTCGAGTCTCAGTCCGGCACACAGTTTTAATCTGCCAGGAAGTTTCATATCAGCGCACACTCCGCTGTAGAGTGAAAATTTCATTCTAGACTGGTAAATGTATTCACATGGAGCACTCGTCTTCCACGCAATGTTACTGCTTTGCACTTCTGCACACTTCAGTTAGACTGAGGAAGCGACTGCAGCGCGAAACTTCTCAGGCTCGTCAAACTGGTGGAATTACAGCGGGAACGAAGGAGGCCAGAATAAGACTGACGTAACACCGGTGCCTTCATTTCCAATGTATCCAAGCCTCAACACTGGTCTCGAACTGGCTGCGCTTCTGATCTCCGGAGAATGTGTGTGCGGGCTGGATAAAATTTCGCATGGAACAAGTGATTTCACTCCAGGAGGCCGGCGTGTACTGGAGCGACATTCCAGGCGAGGCCCCACTCGGTGCACGTAAACAGGTTCTGGAGCGTCCAGTCCAGTTTCTCTGCGCGAGGATGCCCTCGTGCGGGCCATTACCTCACGCTCTGGGGGCCTACTCTACGCACTTGCCTCCAGCTGACGCAACGAGCACTGGAGCAGCCCATTCCACCTGTAGGCGCCAATAAACACAGCGCTCTCTCGCTAACTGGTAAAGGATGGCCCACCTGCAGACGTATGTTGCGTGTTATGTCTGCCTGGTCTTAATGAACCCCCCGTGATAAACAGACTGAAGTATTACGGAAGGAGTGAAGGTCACGTTGTAATGGTCCCACTAACAAGGGACCGCCCTTGTTAGGGCCGGACCGAATACGACGTTTGTCCTGATAGTGTTCCGTTAACCACTTCGGTTGCGACGCTCCATATACGTACTATTGAGAAACGTTTGATTTTGTAACACCAGGCTCTTTCAAAAAATAACAGGCCACAATTTATTTCTCAGAACACATTTATTCTTAAGAGATAGTCAACATACCTTTTACATGTGGTCGGTGAAATCGGAACACTTAAGGGATCACTTTCTTTTCTGTCTGTCTGTCTGGTTGTTGAGACCACTGTATGTCAGGAACGGTACCAAGTTGAAATTTATGTCACATTAAGGCATACGGTTCCATGGCGTGTAAAAAGTTAAGCTTCCAAGTCAGTGCAATTGCGTCACATATTTTGATACCGCAAACACACTCATCAAAGCCTGTAGGGTACTTCCCACTAATCTAGCATCATGAAATTTGGCAAGAATGAAGGTTGTGCAGTACAAGTGAAGGAAACAATGCGAAAACTGTTAATTGGTAATTATAGCAAACGAAAAAAAAAATTCTGTCATTTGTTATCCGACTGTCTGCCAGTCCCTCTGTTCAGTAGCAGTATCGATAACAGGCAGAGACCGTTGAGACTGTAGATTCCCATGATGGATGAACTATCGATATATACACATTTAAGTTTGTACAGCACTCTTAAAGCGCCGGTCTTACTCGCAGCCTGCCCAATTTTTTCTACGTACTCTGTGTCACAGTGAATGCCCTTAAACATGCGTTATGTAAAAGTAACTATTTGCTGTTGGTAAAAGCTCTTGTCCTTTATTTTATTTATTCGTATGGCTAGGGCCCCCCGTTCGGGCAGACCGCCCGCCGGGTGCCGGTCTTTCCATTTGACGCCACTTCGGAGACCTGCAGTCAATGAGGATGATAGGATGATGACGAAGACAGCGCAACACCCAGCCCCTGGGCGGAGTGTTGTAGTTGGCACAAAAGCCAACACCGTGTTACTAGTGGAGGCCGAAATGCACGCGTTTTAGCTCATGCAGGCTGGCGTGAGGAGGGAAGGACTATTTTTTTTTTTTTTTTTTTTGGTCATCTGTCTACTGACTGGTTTGATGCGGCCCGCCACGAATTCCTTTCCTGTGCTAACCTCTTCATCTCAGAGTAGCACTTGCAACCTACGTCCTCAAATATTTGCTTGACGTATTCCAATCTCTGTCTTCCTCTACACTTTTTGCCCTCTATAGCTCCCTCTAGTACCATGGAAATCATTCCCTCATGTCTTAGCAGATGTCCTATCATCCTGTCCCTTCTCCTTATCAGTGTTTTCCACATATTCCTTTCCTCTCCGATTCTACGTAGAAACTCCTCATTCCTTACCTTAGCAGTCCACCTAATTTTCAACATTCGTCTATAGCACCACATCTCAAATGCTTCGATTCTCTTCTGTTCCGGTTTTCCCACAGTCCATGTTTCACTACCATACAATGCTGTACTCCAGACGTACATCCTCAGAAATTTCTTCCTCAAATTAAGGCCGGTATTTGATATTAGTAGACTTCTCTTGGCCAGAAATCCCTTTTTTGCCATAGCGAGTCTGCTTTTGATGTCCTCCTTGCTCCGTCCGTCATTGGTTATTTTACTGCCTAGGTAGCAGCATTCCTTAACTTCATTGACTTCGTGACCATCAATCCTGATGTTAAGTTTCTCGCTGTTCTGATTTTTACTACTTCTCATTACCTTCGTCTTTCTCCGATTTACTCTCAAACCATACTGTGTACTCATAGGACTATACTGACGTGAGGTCTGGAACATGACAAGGAATTAGAATTCAGAAAGAGGACGTAATTACTTTCATACTTAACTTTAATCCATTAATGATGAACGTCGCTCTTGACGGTACATGAGTCACAATATTATCCGTTCAGAAGACATAGTAACTGAATATGGCGCCTTGCTAGGTCGTAACAAATGACGTAGCTGAAGGCTATGCTAAACTGTCGTCTCTGCAAATGAGAGCGTATGTAGTCAGTGAACCATCGCTAGCAAAGTCGGCTGTACAACTGGGGCGAGTGCTAGGGAGTCTCTCTAGACTAGACCTGCCGTGTGGCGGCGCTCGGTCTGCAATCACTGATAGTGGCGACACGCGGGTCCGACGTATACTAACGGACCGCGGCCGATTTAAAGGCTACCGCCTAGCAAGTGAGGTGTGTGGCATTGACACCACACGGAGAAAATTCCCCGACCCAGTCGCGAATCGTACCCAGGCCCAGAGGATTGGCAATCCGTCACGCTGACCATTCAGCTACCGGGGGCAGATGAGGTCTTGTCCTCTAATCGATACACTATCATCACCTTCGAAGTGTGTCAGAGAATCCTTAAGTAGCCCAACCAGTCTTTGGGCGACAGACCTGAGCTGCAGGTTGGATGAAGCAATGACGTCCAACTGAATCTCGCTGTCTGCTCCCGGGTCCTGAGAACTGAGAGTGGGCATTTACTGTTGTGTTGGAGCAATATTTCTTATGAATTCTTGTAAGCCCTTATTTGTCGGGAACGTTTCTTGAGTTTGTTCCGTCCATACGTATGCGTCTGAATTAATGCTTCACCCTTTTAGCAACACTCCCACGAGAATGACACCATCACTACCCCAAAAGACTGTCGTCAGCACTTAGCCAGAAGAGGGAGCTGCCTCGAATTTCTTTTTTTTTTTTTTTGATAACTAGTAACAGTAACATTTAATTGACTTTAAAAAAAGCTACAAAAATAGAAGTTTTATTGTCCGGATTGCAGTTGATACGCATCTTGATTACTAGTTTCAGTAAAGCTATATTGCCATCTTCATATCATCAGATACGTGAATCATAAAGACCTTGTTTTCAATGACCAGATTGTAATGTCCCGCACATAGCGGCTATATACACTACTGGCCATTGAAATTGCTACACCTCGAAGATGACGTGCTACAGACGCGAAACTTAACCGAAGGGAAGAAGATGCTGTGATATGCAAATGATTAGCTTTTCAGAGCATTCACATAAGGTTGGCGCCGGTGGTGATACCTACTGCGTGCTGACATGAAAGTTTCCAACCGATTTCTCAACGGATCGTACAGCCACGTCTCGATCCCTGAGTCAACAGATGGGGACGTTTGCAAGACAACAACCATCTGCACGAACAGTTCGACAACGTTTGCAGCAGCATGGACTATCAGCTCGGAGACCATGGCTGCGGTTACCCTTGACGCTGCATCACAGACAGGAACGCCTGCGATGGTGTACTCAAGGACGAACCTGGGTGTACGAATGGCAAAACGTCATTTTTTCGGATGAATCCAGGTTCTGTTTACAGCATCATGATGGTCGCATTCGTGTTTGGCGACATAGCAGTGAACGCACATTGGAAGCGTGCATTCGTCATCGCCAGACTGGCGTATCACCCGGCGTGTTGGTATGGGGTGCCATTGGTTACACGTCTCGGTCACCTGTTATTCGCATTGACGGCACTTTCAACAGTGGACGTTACATTTCAGATGTGTTACGACCCGTGGCTCTACCCGTCATTCGATCCCTGCGAATCCCTACATTTCAGCAGAATAATTCATGACCGCATGTTCCAGGTCCTGTACGGGCCTTTCTGGATACAGAAAATGTTCGACTGCTGCCCTGTCCAGCACATTCTCCAGATCTATCACCAATTGAAAACGTCTGGCCTAAGGTGGCCGAGCAACTAACTCGTCACAATACTCCAGTCACTACTCTTGAAGAACTGTGATATTGTGTTGAGGTTGCATGGGTAGCTGTACCTGTACAAGCCATCCAGGCTGTTTGACTCAATGCCCAGGCGTATCGAGGCCGTTATTACGGCCAGAGGTGGTTGTTCTAGGTACTAATTTCTCGGGATATATGCACTCAAATTGGGTGAAAATGTAATCAGATGTCAGTTCTAGTGTAATATATTTGTCCAATGAATACCCATTTATCATCTGCATTTCTTCTTGATGTAGCAACTTTAATGGCCAGTAGTGTAATTCAGCTTTCCAATTATCTGAGGATTGAAATATAACTTTCCTGAAACCAGCAATCAGGACACGTATAAACTGCGATCAGGGCAATAAAAATATATTAGAAACTTTTTTTCTGTGAAATAGAGATCGCTCTCCTTAACGCAACGCAACGCAGAGTAGTCACACACAAACAGAAACACGTACATTAAGTGCAATTGAATGTTGGTTCTTCGTAGTTAAGCAATTAGTGGTAAAATGGTAAACAGGTGACATTTCACAATATTGTCAACGAAAATTCGAGGGTTATTCGGAAAGTAAGGAACAATTGGCCGCGAAATGGGAAAAACAGTGAAAATCTGATGAAGCTTTGCACAGATGCGTTGGGCACTGTGTCTAGTACGCCCGTCGATTGCATCGTGTCGCTCTTTTCAGTTCTGAGCTCACAGTGAGAACGTAAAGATGACTGGAAATTAGCGACTCCCGCCCAGTATGAGGGCCTGGCGAAAGATTTCGCCTGAGCCTATGCAATCCACATAACTGTCATGCGGTTCGTTCTGCGCGACAATTCTCGGCCGCACTCTGCAGGGGCAATGAAGATGCTCCTGCAGTGTTTTGATGGGAAGTGTTTGATCACCTACAATACAGCCCGTAATTGGCTACCCCTGAGGTTCATCTCTGCTCAAATGAACTGCTGGCTATGAACACAACATTTTGACACAGACAACGAGCTGTAGTCCAGAGTAGAAAAATGTCGAAAAGCACTGGCGGCTGTCTTCTGTAACGATGAACTCCAAAAGTTGGTGCACCGCTATGACAGGTGTCTAAGTCTGAGCGGCGATGTGTAGAGAAGTAGCTGGAAGATGTAGCTAACTGTTGCAAATAAAACAGTTTTGATCTTCACTGTGGTTTCCATTTCGCTTCCTATCATTCCTTACTTTCCGAATAGTCTTCGTACTTCGGAGAATCCGCTGCCTACTTTGATCATTACTTCTGTGTTCTTGTATGTACACTCCTGGAAATTGAAATAAGAACACCGTGAATTCATTGTCCCAGGAAGGGGAAACTTTATTGACACATTCCTGGGGTCAGATACATCACATGATCACACTGACAGAACCACAGGCACATAGACACAGGCAACAGAGCATGCACAATGTCGGCACTAGTACAGTGTATATCCACCTTTCGCAGCAATGCAGGCTGCTATTCTCCCAGGGAGACGATCGTAGAGATGCTGGATGTAGTCCTGTGGAACGGCTTGCCATGCCATTTCCACCTGGCGCCTCAGTTGGACCAGCGTTCGTGCTGGACGTGCAGACCGCGTGAGACGACGCTTCATCCAGTCCCAAACATGCTCAATGGGGGACAGATCCGGAGATCTTGCTGGCCAGGGTAGTTGACTTACACCTTCTAGAGCACGTTGGGTGGCACGGGATACATGCGGACGTGCATTGTCCTGTTGGAACAGCAAGTTCCCTTGCCGGTCTAGGAATGGTAGAACGATGGGTTCGATGACGGTTTGGATGTACCGTGCACTAATCAGTGTCCCCTCGACGATCACCAGTGGTGTACGGCCAGTGTAGGAGATCGCTCCCCACACCATGATGCCGGGTGTTGGCCCTGTGTGCCTCGGTCGTATGCAGTCCTGATTGTGGCGCTCACCTGCACGGCGCCAAACACGCATACGACCATCATTGGCACCAAGGCAGAAGCGACTCTCATCGCTGAAGACGACACGTCTCCATTCGTCCCTCCATTCACGCCTGTCGCGACACCACTGGAGGCGGGCTGCACGAAGTTGGGGCGTGAGCGGAAGACGGCCTAACGGTGTGCGGGACCGTAGCCCAGCTTCATGGAGACGGTTGCGAATGGTCCTCGCCGATACCCCAGGAGCAACAGTGTCCCTAATTTGCTGGGAAGTGGCGGTGCGGTCCCCTACGGCACTGCGTAGGATCCTACGGTCTTGGCGTGCATCCGTGCGTCGCTGCGGTCCGGTCCCAGGTCGACGGGCACGTGCACCTTCCGCCGACCACTGGCGACAACATCGATGTACTGTGGAGACCTCACGCCCCACGTGTTGAGCAATTCGGCGGTACGTCCACCCGGCCTCCCGCATGCCCACTATACGCCCTCGCTCAAAGTCCGTCAACTGCACATACGGTTCACGTCCACGCTGTCGCGGCATGCTACCAGTGTTAAAGACTGCGATGGAGCTCCGTATGCCACGGCAAACTGGCTGACACTGACGGCGGCGGTGCACAAATGCTGCGCAGCTAGCGCCATTCGACGCCCGACACCGCGGTTCCTGGTGTGTCCGCTGTGCCGTGCGTGTGATCATTGCTTGTACAGCCCTCTCGCAGTGTCCGGAGCAAGTATGGTGGGTCTGACACACCGGTGTCAATGTGTTCTTTTTTCCATTTCCAGGAGTGTATTTTAAACCAGGTTAAATCACCTTTCTCTCACTTTAAAAATATTTGGGAACACCAGTAGCTAACTCTAGTACATGTGATAAGAGTATTACTTCCGGTATAGCTATTGAAAAAAGTACTAGAGCTTTGCCTGGGATAATATGGCATAATAATATTCTTCAGATAATATGGAATAATAATATTCTGCAGAACACCAAGAAAAGTATATTTCACGGTGTGGTGGGAAATATAGTTCTATGCTGTGGTGTGGTCTCCGACAGGGGAAATAAGGGAGAAAATTAGAACAATGGAAGTGGGCTCTATGAGAAGAGGCAAGGTAGGATACGAAATGAGGAGGCATGGAGGCAAATGGAGACATTTTGCTCCACAAAGAAAAAAATTGGGGAATAGAGCGCTCCATTGTTACAGGCACATACGGAGAGAATGCCTAAACATACACTATGTGATCAAAAGTATCCGGACACTGCATGGGGGCTTAATTAAATTTTTATTATGCAAATAATTTTACTGTCTGTCCGGTTACGCAGCCTCGTAACCGGTTGGCCCTGACCAGTATTAGTACGCAATCTGACTGCATAGAATAACAACTAAGAATGAAGGAAAACTTGCGTTAACACAATTAATTAATTAAGTCCCCAGCAACTATAAAAGCTACGAAACAACAAAACACAAATGTAACTGTTCTGTGTGTGGAAGTGTGATTCAACGTACACATCTGGCACGGTACTTCCTCAATAAGACAAGATATTTTAAATACCATTTAGATTGAATTAATTAAATAAAACTGAAATACTATAATTGCACATAGAAACCACAATACAGTCTGATACAAGAACACGAGCCAGATGCTTTATTGACTGAACCTGTGACCAAGAGGCATTTTTGTTTAAGACATTGAAAGAAATAAAAAAAAGGAATTTTTTTACCTTCATATATATTGAAGAAAAGCACACTACAGCATCCCAAATCGAACAATATCTGGTGTCTAGCCCATCGAAACAATATGACAACATCTGAACAAGCACTCTCCATGGGAAACCCTCAACAACGACACGCTACTGCAACATCTGCACAAGCACTCTCTACCACCGCTTCTCGACAAGAACTCTCTACCACCGCTTCTGAACAACTACTGCCAGTGGAGGCGGCTGAATAATACTGTTTGGCGCAATCTCTGGCGCTGTGACTCAGTGTAGCCACCTTTCAACACTCACAAAAAACATTATGCTTCCACCTACTGCCAGGTAGTCCATATCAGAGACCTCAGTAGTCATTTATCAATTTAACCGTATGGCTAGCCCCCCCCCCCCCCCCCCCCCCCCGTCGGGCAGACCGTTCGCCGGTTGACGGTCTTTCAATTTGTCGCCACTTCGGCGACCTGCAGACCACTCAGCTACCGGGAGCAGACCTCACTATTCGTTAGACATCGTGAGAGAGCAGAATGTGTCTCTCCGCGGAACTCAGACTGGGTGTCACTTGTATCACACGTCTGTACGCTAGATTTCCCCGCTTCTAAATATCCCTAGGTCCACTATTTCCGATGTGATAGTGAAGTGGAAACGTGAAGGGACACGTGCAACACAAAAGGGTACAGGCCGACTGACAGAGACTGCCGTCGGTTGAAGAGCGTCGTAATGTGTAATAGGCAGACATCTATACAGACACAGGAATTCCAAACTGCATCAGGATCTATTGCAAGTACTATGACAAGCGGGAGGTGAGAAAACTTGGATTTCATGGTCGAACAGCTGCTCATAAGCCACACATAACGCCGGTAAATGCCAAACGACGCCTCGCTTGGTGTAAGGAGCGTAAACATTGGACCACTGAACGGTGGGAAAACGTTGTGTGGAATGACGAATCACGAATAACGGGACACAATCTGGCGATCCGATGGCAGCGTGTGGGTATGGCGAATTCCCGGTGAACGTCATCTGCCAGCGTGTGTAGTGCCAACAGTAAAATTCAGAGGCGGTGGTGTTATGGTGTAAACGTTTTTATGATGGAGGGGGCTTGGAACTCTTCTTGTTTTGCGTGACACTATCACAGCACTAGCCTACACTGATGTTTTAACCACCTTCTTGCTTCCCACTGTTGAAGAGAAATTCTGGGATGGCGATTGCATCATTCAACACGATTGAGTACCTGTTCATAATGCACAGCCTGTGTATCATCTCTCAATGGACTGGACTATACAGAGTCCTATCCTGAAAATTATAGAAGACCTTTGTGATGTTCTGGAATGCCGTCTTCATGCCAGGCCTCGTCGACCGATATCGATAGACATCGATAGCACTCCTAAATGTAGGCCGGCCGTTGTGGTCTAGCGGTTCTAGGCGCTCAGTCCGGAACCGCGCGACTGTTACGGTCGCAGGTTCGAATCCTGCCTCGGGCATGGATGTGTGTGATGTCCTTAGGTTAGTTAGGTTTACGTAGTTCTATGTTCTAGGGGACTGATGACCACAGAAGTTAAGTCCCATAGTGCTCAGAGCCATTTGAACCAATTAGTGGTAAAATGGTAAACAGGTGACATTTCACAATCTTGTCAACGAAAATACGAGGGTTATTCGGAAAGTAGGGAACGATCGGTCGCGAAATGGGAGAAACAGTGAAAATCTGATGAAGCTTCACACGGATGCGTTGGGCACTGTGTCTAGAACGCCCGTCGATCGCACCATGTCGCTCTTTTCAGTCCTGAGCTCACAGTGAGAACGCAGAGATGGCTGGAAATCAGCGACTCCCGCCAAGTATGAGGGCCTGGGGAAAGATTTCGCCTGAAGCTATGCAATCCACATGACATAACTGTCATGCGGTTCGTTCGACAATCCTCGGTCGCACTCTGCAGGGGCAATGAAGATGCTCCTACATCGTTTTCGATGGGAAGTGTTTGATCACCCACAATACAGCCCGTAATTGGCCACCCCTGAGGTTCATCTTTGCTCAAATGAACTGCTGGCTATGAAGACAATATTTTGACACAGACAACGAGCTGCAGTTCAGAGTAGAAAAATGTCGAAAAGCACTGGCGGCTGTCTTCTATAACGATGGACTCCAAAAGTTGTTACAACGCTACGACAGGTGTCTACGTCTGAGCGGCGACTGTGTAGAGAAGTAGCTGGAAGGTGTAGCTAACTGTTGCAAATAAAACAGTTTTGATCTTTACTGTGGTTTCCATTTCGCGTCCTATCATTCCTTACTTTCCGAATAGTCTTCGTACTTTGGAGGATCCGCTTCCTACTTTGATCATTACTTCTGTGTTCTTGTATATATTTTAAGCCAGATTAATCACCTTTCTCTCACTTCAAAAATATTTGGAAACACCAGTAGCTATGAGAGGCACCCACATGCCTTGCTCATACTGTGGCATCAAGCAGTCAGGCCTGCAAGATGAGTGGTCTGCCAAGCGAGTGGATTCATTCTTAGTTATCGAATAAAATTAGCTCTAGTACTCTCACTTAAGTTACAAGCTATCCTCCTATATGATTACTACGCAACGGAAACGCATATCTGACTATCAGTGATTTACAGAACTCTGACTGTACACTACGCACTGGCAGTACCACATTTTCTTTTTGTCTTTTATTTGACGGCTTTTATTAACACGTGGCCATCCCACTGAATATGAATGGCGCACACATTATAAATTCGGGACATTATGACAACATACAATTTGAAGGAATAGTCTACCAATCTCTTTCTTTTCACTAACTGATTTATTCTGATAAATTCCCTAACCTAAACACACAAATTCTATAACCTACAACAATAACATATGAGAAATTCCGCCCAGTGGGCGTGGCTTTACATTAGTGAATCTCTATATTATGGTCTCGTAATTTATTTAACGCTACAGTGCACTTTCTGGATAGGATGGTGGATCTTTTATTATACCTCACTCTTCGACTCTCACAATCATCATCACGAAACTTTCCTCCAGACCGAGCGGTACAGAAGGAACAAGCATAACCCACTAATCTTTTGAAACTACTTCGCTACACACCCATGGAAACCACACATACCCAAATTACATGACATACACTACACAACAATATGAAATACTACACAGAGAATGGTTACAACATTATCACTTTCAGCTTTCCCACTTCAATTAATATTGATCCCAGTTTCACACGACACTGGCCCACTTTGTAATTCTACTTTCCTACTGTGAACTCTGGAGATAAATGCACGTCTTCCTGTGCAATGCAAGCCATGTGGCGTTGCTGGATAGACGGCCGACTCACCTTACTTCTCTCTCAGAGTTTGAATCTAGCGTCACACGCAATGTAGTATTAATGTATTCATCACACACGCGAACTGATGCCATGGACGAGTACTTCTCTTTATCCTTTGTCTCATACACAGATTGAGACTCACACAGTACTCACCACGTGGAAGTACTCGTCTCTAATTTCAAGTCCTGCACACGCCATTTCTTAAATATTTCAACTTATGGTACACACGCTATTTCTTAAATATTTCAACTTATTGTACACACGCTAGTAATTCAGCTTAGCTTAAGCACACGGAAGTATTTCAACTTATTGCTACACGTGGTTTCTTTGTGACCATTGGTCACTTCCGAAGATTACTACAATCCCATTAATATTACCTGCCTGACATTTAATTCTCCCCACAAAAGATCCTGAAATAGAGAAATTATTATTTCAAACTACTCTTAAATATTCCACATGCATACCATGCCTCCATTCTTTCGTCATTACGTAGCACAACTAAAACAGGTGTTAACAGCACAGGATCCAGCGGCAGAGTGCCTAAAACATGGCCGTTTTCGAGGTCCTCTCCACCTCTGCTGAAGTGGGGGAGCACCTTACTACCCTATTGGCCAGCTACATTTCAGGCGCTCAAAGCTCTGGTAAATTTCATCTCTTTGGTTCCACCAAAGGTGGCCAAAGGATCGACTCAAAGATGATCATATATTCACCTTCACTATCTGTGGTTAGCAGACGACCATACATTCATTCATTTCAAAAGATCTCACCAAACTGGATGTAGGGATTTATTTTGTGGGAGTGCACATATGATAAATTAAATAAATAAATTGTCATTCTTTCCTACACTGGTATCCGGCTTCGCTGTATTAATTGAAATTGAGTTATTTTACAAAAAAAAAGTGTTGTTCTGACGAAAATACTGAAGTATGTTGTACCTATATTCAATGTCGGGCGGTACTGTACCCTTTCAGCTAACTCTAGTACATGTGATAAGAGTATTAGTTCCTGTATAGCAATTGAAAAAAGTACTAGAGCTTTGCCTGGGATGATATGGCATAATAATATTCTTCAGATCATATGGAATAATAATATTCTGCAGAACACCAAGAAAAGAATATTTCACGGTGTGGTGGGAAATATAGTTCTATGCTGTGGTGTGGTCTCCGATAGGGAAAATAAGGGAGAAAATTAGAACAATGGAAGTGGGCTCTGTGAGAAGAGGCAAGGTAGGATACGAAATGAGGAGGCATGGAGGCAAATGGAGACATTTTGCTCCACAAAGAAAAAAATTGGAGAATAGAGCGCTCCATTATTACAGGCACATACGGAGAGAATGCCTAAACATACACTATGTGATCAAAAGTATCCGGACACTGCATGGGGGCTTAATTAAATTTTTATTATGCAAATAATTTTACTGTCTGTCCGGTTACGCAGCCTCGTAACCGGTTGGCCCTGACCAGTATTAGTACGCAATCTGACTGCATAGAATAACAACTAAGAATGAAGGAAAACTTGCGTTAACACAATTAATTAATTAAGTCCCCAGCAACTATAAAAGCTACGAAACAACAAAACACAAATGTAACTGTTCTGTGTGTGGCAGTATGATTCAACGTACACATCTGGCACGGTACTTCCTCAATAAGACAAGATATTTTAAATACCATTTAGACTGAATTAATTAAATAAAACTGAAATACTATAATTGCACATAGAAACCACAATACAGTCTGATACAAGAACACGAGCCAGATGCTTTATTGACTGAACCTGTGACCAAGAGGCATTATTGTTTAAGACATTGAAATAAATTAAAAAAAGGAATTTTTTTACCTTCATATATATTGAAGAAAAGCACACTACAGCATCCCAAATCCAACAATATCTGGTGTCTAGCCCATCAAAACAATATGACAACATCTGAACAAGCACTCTCCATGGGAACTTCTCAACAACGACACGCTACTGCAACATCTCCACAAGCACTCTCTACCACCGCTTCTGAACAACTACTGCCTGTGGAGGAGGCTGAATAATACTGTTTGGCGCAATCTCTGGCGCTGTGACTCAGTGTAGCCACCTTTCAACACTCACAAAAAACATTATGCTTCCACCTACTGCCAGGTAGTCCATATCAGAGACCTCAGTAGTCATTTATCAATTTAACCGTATGGCTAGGCCCCCCCCCCCCCCCCCCCCTCCGTCGGGCAGACCCTTCGCCGGCTGCCGGTCTTTCAATTTGACGCCACTTCGGCGACCTGCAGACCACTCAGCTACCGGGGGCAGACCTTACTATTAGTTAGACATCGTGAGAGAGCAGAATGTGGCGCTCCGCGGAACTCACGGACTTCGAACGTGGTCAGGTGATAGACTGGGTGTCACTTGTGTCATACGTCTGTACGCGAGATTTCCCCACTCCTAAATATCCCTAGGTCGACTACTTCTGATGTGATAGTGAAGTGGAAACGTGAAGGGACACGTGCAACACAAAAGGGTACAGGCCGACTGACAGAGACTGCCGTCAGTTGAAGAGCGTCGTAATGTGTAATAGGCAGACATCTATACAGACCATCACACAGGAATTCCAAACTGCATCAGGATCCATTGCAAGTACTATGACAGGCGGGAGGTGAGAAAACTTGGATTTCGTGGTCGAACAGCTGCTCATATGCCACACATAACGCCGGTAAATGCCAAACGACGCCTCGCTTGGTGTAAGGAGCGTAAACATTGGACCACTGAACGGTGGGAAAACGTTGTGTGGAGTGACGAATCTCGAATCACGGGACACAATCTGGCGATCCGATGGCAGCGTGTGGGTATGGCGAATTCCCGGTGAACGTCATCTGCCAGCGTGTGTAGTGCCAACAGTAAAATTCAGAGGTGGTGGTGTTATGGTGTAAACGTGTTTATGATGGAGGGGGCTTGGAACTCTTCTTGTTTCGCGTGACACTATCACAGCTCTGGCCTACACTGATGTTTTAACCACCTTCTTGCTTCCCACTGTTGAAGAGAAATTCGGGGATGCCGATTTCGTCATTCAACACGATTCAGTACCTGTTCATAATGCACGGCCTGTGGCGCAGTGGTTACAAGACAGTATCATCTCTCAATGGACTGGACTATACAGAGTCCTATCCTGAAAATTATAGAACACCTTTGTGATGTTCTGGAATGCCGTCTTCATGCCAGGCCTCATCGACCGACATCGATAGACATCGATAGCACTCCTAAATGTAGCACTCCGTGTAGAATGGGCTGCCATTCCCCAAGAGACCTTCCAGCACCTGATTGAGTGTATGTCTGCCGGCCTGTGTGGCCGAGCGGTTCTACGCGCTTCAGTCTGGAACCGCGCTACCGCTATGGTCGCAGGTTCGAATCCTGCCTCGGGCATGGATGTGTGTGTGATGTCCTTAGGTTACTTAGATTTAAGTAGTTCTAAGTTATAGGGGACTGATGGCCTCAGATGTTAAGTCCCATACTGCTCAGAGCCATTTGAACCATTTTTTTAGCGTATGTCTGCAAGAGTGGAAGCTGTCATCAAGGCCAATGGTGGACCATAACCATATCGAATTTCAGCATTGCCGACGTAGGGCGCCGCCAACTTGTAAGTAATTTTCAGCCAGGTGTCTAGATACTTTTGATCACATAGTGTACGTGGCCAAAGAAGATTTTAAACTACCCAGAAGGAGAAATAGAGGAAGCTTACTCTAACATCGTTAAAATACGTACAAGAAGTATTGGAAGACAGATTTCTGTCTTCCAATGCTTTGACGTTTGGAATGAAAGAAGAGTGCAGAAGTAAAAAAAGGCTAATTCCTAACACAGGATTGTAGTAGAAACGGAATTTGGTTAGTACCACACAAGCAAATAATTAAAAACGATAGCCGTAAATTTCACAGTCTTAGTACTATAGGTACACGGAAACCTCTGTTAGAAGTCCCTTATTCTGAAAACTGAGGACGCTTGTTTCCACAGACTCGCGGAAGATCGTTTACTTTCCTTATTTTCACTCAGTTATATCTTATGGCAATGTAATTTTGGGGGACGTTATGTAATGGTAAAGACCGATCTTACGCCGGAAAAGAGAGGTTAGAACGTCCTGCAGTTTTAGTTGGTTAACTTTGTGTAGTCGCCATTGGAATTACATTATTCTTGTAAGCACAGTTCTCTAGCGGGAGCCACATGGCAATTTTCACTGCTAGGAAGCTTTGGTGCAACCGTAACGTACTGAAACAAACTTTACAGTTTCGAAAAGTGGCGAAATTGATAAAAAAAAATTGAAAATAAAACTATCTTGTGATTTTTTTCTGTTTTCCCTCTTTCGTTAGTTGCTTCAAAACTCATGGAGGTATGTTCCGTCCATGCAACTAATTGAAGGCAGTTTCTTTATTGCCACACGCGTTTCGCTTCTTCCATTTACGAACCATCTTCTGTGGCCTGTAATACATGTTTCTTTTTACACAAGTAATAAATGTGTTATGTGATATCTTATTATGTTACATTTTGTGATGTTTTTTCTCTCGTTTCTCATGTTAGAATCAAATTTTGTAGCAGAAATGTCGTGATGGGAAATTATCTTTCGATGTTACTTACGATTTCCTGGACTGTTAGGCCATGTGCGTGGTCCTGGAGGGCCGATTTTCGGTGTTTTGTTTTAACACATCGCTTAGATTACTTGCACGTTAGATTTTGTGTTCAACATGTGTGTGTTTACGGTGTGTAGTGTTTACGGTGTGTAGTGTCGCTAACTGTCTCTGTGTATTTATCTTTCGTCTTTTGTTTGTGTTGTATGTGTAGTTTGACATTTTTCATTTGTATAGTGTATTTGTGTGTGTGTGTGTGTGTGTGTGTGTGTGTGCTTGTGTGTGTGTGTGTGTGTGTGAGAGAGAGAGAGAGAGAGAGAACACAAAATGTAAAGTGCAAGTGATGTAACCGATGTGACAAAACAAATGTGTGTGAAAGAACGAAGGGTAATGAACATGTATCCAGGATCACACACATCGGCTAACAGCGCTGGGAATGAGAAGTCGAACGACAATTCCGCATCACTAAATTTGCGCTAGAGAAGTTTATTCTAACGTGTAAAGCAAGAGAAGAAATGGTTCAAATGGCTCTGAGCACTATGCGACTTAACTTCTGAGGTCATCAGTCGCCTAGAACTTAGAACTAATTAAACCTAAGTAACCTACGGACATCACACACATTCATGCCCGAGGCAGGATTCGAACCTGCGACCGTAGCGGTCGCTCGGTTCCAGACCGTAGCGCCTAGAACTGCACGGCCACTCCGGCCGGCAGAACAAGAGAAAAATACCACAAAATGTAACATAGTAACATATTGTAACTAACACATAAAACATTTATTATATACATGAAAAGGAACATGTATTACAGGCCACTGAAGATGGTTCGTAAATGAAAGAAGCGAAACGCTTGTGGCAATAAACACACTTGATTTCAATCATTTGCATAAACGGAATATATCTCCACGAAAAGCTTCCTGTAACCAGTGTTATTATGTAAATAGTATTCAAGGGTTTGCCGCCGAATCACGTTGTGCAAATTCCACAACATTTCCTCGGAGTAACTGTCAGATATCATCGGGTGGTTCGACCTTGCTGGTGGCTAGGAATGATTGACAGTATCCGCTCGTTGACGCCCCGTCTCTGAAGAATGCGCGGGCGCGGAAATCACGACACGAAAATCAAGATTCTTCGATAACACGCCCGTCGTAACATTGGTCTAGTGCGGCCGTTGGTGAGCAACGTCTGGCCGCAATGTTAGTAAACGCAGCGTACAGCACACGCGCACGGCAACCTCTCAGCGATATTCGACAGAGCGAGTTTCAAAATGGCACCATCTATCTGGAAGTCATTGAGCCAGCGCGGTTTCCGCGCCTGCGCATTGTTCGCGCTCGTGTTGTAGAAACGGGGCGTCGACGTGCGGATCCCGTCAGTCGTACCTAGCCACGAGCAAGGTTGAATCACCTCAAGATGTCGGAAAGTTGCTCCGAGGAAATATTGTGCAATTTGCACAACGTGATCCGGCAGCAAACCCGTGAAGACTATTTACAACATGTTGTTGTTGTGGTCTTCAGTCCTGAGACTGGTTTGATGCAGCTCTCCATGCTACACTATCCTGTGCAAGCTTCTTCATCTCCCAGTACTTACTGCAACCTACATCCTTCTGAATCTGCTTAGTGTATTCATCTCTTGGTCTCCGCCTACCATTTTTACCCTCCACGCTGCCCTCCAAAATTAAATTGGTGATCCCTTGATGCCTCAGAACATGTCCTACCAACAGATCCCTTCTTCTGGTCAAGTTGTGCCACAAACTTCTCTTCTTCCCAATCCTATTCAATACTCCCTCATTAGTTATGTGATCTACCCATCTAATCTTCAGCATTCTTCTGTAGCACCACATTTCGAAACTTCTATTCTCTTCTTGTCCAAACTATCTACCGTCCATGTTTCACTTCCATACATGGCTACATGAAAAAACTCTACCATCTGGTGAGCACGATGTACGAGACAGGCGAAATACCCTCAGACTTCAAGAAGAATATAATAATTCCAATCCCAAAGAAAGCAGGTGTTCACAGATGTGAAAATTACCGAACTATCAGTTTAATAAGTCACAGCTGCAAAATACTAACGCGAATTCTTTACAGACGAATGGAAAAACTGGTAGAAGCCGACCTCGGGGAAGATCAGTATGGATTCCGTAGAAATGTTGGAACACGTGAGGCAATACTGACCTTATGACTTATCTTAGAAGAAAGATTAAGAAAAGGCAAACCTACGTTTCTAGCATTTGTAGACTTAGAGAAAGCTTTTGACAATGTTAACTGGAATACTCTCTTTCAAATTCTGAAGGTGGCAGGGGTAAAATACAGGGAGCGAAAGGCTATTTACAGTTTGTACAAAAACCAGATGGCAGTTATAAGAGTCGAGGGGCATGAAAGGGAAGCAGTGGTTGGGAAAGGAGTAAGACAGGTTTGTAGCCTCTCCCCGATGTTATTCAATCTGTATATTGAGCAAGCAGTAAAGGAAACAAAAGAAAAATTCGGAGTAGGTATTAAAATTCATGGAGAAGAAGTAAAAACTTTGAGGTTCGCCGATGACATTGTAATTCTGTCAGAGACAGCAAAGGACTTGGAAGAGCAGTTGAACGGAATGGACAGTGTCTTGAAAGGAGGATATACGATGAACATCAACAAAAGCAAAACGAGGATAATGGAATGTAGTCAAATTAAGTCGGGTGATGCTGAGGGAATTAGATTAGGAAATGAGACACTTAAAGTAGTAAAGGAGTTTTGCTATTTAGGGAGTAAAATAACCGATGATGGTCGAAGTAGAGAGGATGTAAAATGTAGACTGGCAATGGCAAGGAAAGCGTTTCTCAAGAAGAGGAATTTGTTAACATCGAGTATAGATTTAAGTGTCAGAAAGGCGTTTCTGAAAGTATTTGTATGGAGTGTAGCCATGTATGGAAGTGAAACATGGACGATAACTAGTTTGGACAAGAAGAGAATAGAAGCTTTCGAAATGTGGTGCTACAGAAGAATGCTGAAGATAAGGTGGGTAGATCACGTAACTAATGAGGAGGTATTGAATAGGATTGGGGAGAAGAGAAGTTTGTGGCACAACTTGACCAAAAGAAGGGATCGGTTGGTAGGACATGTTTTGAGGCATCAAGGGATCACAAATTTAGCATTGGAGGGCAGTGTGGAGGGTAAAAATCGTAGAGGGAGACCAAGAGATGAATACACTAAGCAGATTCAGAAGGATGTAGGTTGCAGTAGATACTGGGAGATGAAGAAGCTTGCACAGGATAGAGTAGCATGGAGAGCTGCATCAAACCAGTCTCAGGACTGAAGACCACAACAACAACAACATGGCTGCACTCCATACAAATACTTTCAGAAATGACTTCCTGACACTTAAATCTATACTCGATGTTAACAACATTTTATATCCTCTTTACTTCGACCATCATCAGTTATTTTGCTCCCCAAATAGCAAAACTCCTTTACTACTTTAAGTGTGTCATTTCCTAATCTAATTCCCTCAGCATCACCCGAATTAATTCGACTACATTCCATTATCCTCGTTTTGCTTTTGTTGATGTTCATCTTATATCCTCCTTTCAAGACACTGTCCATTCCGTTCAGGTCCTTTGCTGTCTCTGACAGAATTACAATGTCATCGGCAAACCTCTTCATGGATTTTAATACCTACTCCGAATTTTTCTTTTGTTTCCTTTACTGCTTGCTCAATATACAGATTGAATAACATCGGGGAGAGGCTACAACCGTGTCTTACTCTCTTCCCAACCGCTGCTTCCCTTTCATGCCCCTCGACTCTTATAACTGCCATCTGGTTTCTGTACAAATTGTAAATAGCCTTTCGCTCCCTGTATTTTACCCCTGCCACCTTCAGAATGTGAAAGAGAGTATTCCAGTCAACGTTGTGAAAAGGTTTCTCTATGTCTACAAATGCTAGAAATGTAAGTTTGCCTTTCCTTAATCTTTCTTCTAAGATCAGTCGTAAGGTCAGTATTGCCTCACGTGTTCCAGTATTTCTACGGAATCCAAACTGATCTTCCCCCAGGTCGGCTTCTACTAGTTTTTCCATTCGTCTGTAAAGAATTCGTGTTAGTATTTTTCAGCTGTGGCTTATTAAACTGATTGTTTGGTAATTTTCACATCTGTCAACACCTGCTTTCTTTGGGATTGGAATTATTATATTCTTCTTGAAGTCTGAGGGTATTTCGCCTGTTTCATACATCTTGCTCACCAGATGGTAGAGTTTTGTCAGGACTGGCTCTCCCAAGGCCGTCAGTAGTTCCAATGGAATGTTGTCCACTCCGGGGGCCTTGTTTCGACTCAAGTCTTTCAGTGCTCTGTCAAACTCTTCACGCAGTATCGTATCTCCCATTTCATCTTCATCTATATCCTCTTCCATTTCCATAATACCGTCCTCAAGTACATCGCCCTTGTATAGACCCTCTATATACTCCTTCCACCTTTCTGCTTTCCCTTCTTTGCTTAGAACTTCACAACATATCCGCCGGGAAAGCTTGAAGATTCACATTAGTATCACTGTGTCCTAACGGCCGTTACTTTTCTAGTACGCCTGGTATTTCTCCACACAAACTTTGTCATCTTTCCAGAATGAGATTTGCACTCTGCAGCAGAGTGTGCGCTCGTATGCAACTTCCTGGCAGATTAAAACTGTGTGCCCCACCGAGACTCGAACTCGGGACCTTTGCCTTTCGCGGGCAAGTGCTCTACCATCTGAGCTACCGAAGCACGACTCACGCCCGGTACTCACAGCTTTACTTCGGCCAGTATCTCGTCTCCTACCTTCCAAACTTTTCTTATCAGAGCACACTCCGCTACAGAGTGAAAATCTTATTCTGGAAACATCCCCCAGGCTGTGGCTAAGCCATGTCTCCGCAGTATCCTTTCTTTCAGGAGTGCTAGTTTTGCAAGGTTCGCAGGAGAGCTTCTGTAAAGTTTGGATGGTAGGAGACGATATACTGGCAGAAGTAAAGATGTGAGTACCGGGCGTGAGTCGTGCTTCGGTAGCTCAGATGGTAGAGCACTTGCCCGCGAAAGGCAAAGGTCCCGAGTTCGAGTCTCGGTCAGGCACACAGTTTTAATCTGCCAGAAAGTTGCATACCAGCGCACACTCCGCCGCAGAGTGAAAAGCTCATTCTGGAAACATCCCCCAGGCTGTGACTAAGCCATGTCTCCGCAGTATCCTTTCTTTCAGGAGTGCTAGTTCTGCAAAGTTCGTAGGAGAGCTTCTGTAAAGTTTGGAAGGTAGGAGACGAGATACTGGCAGAAGTAAAGCTCTGAGTACCGGGCGTGAGTCGTGCTTCGGTAGCTCAGATGGTAGAGCACTTGCCCGCGAAAGGCAAAGGTCCCGAGTTCGAGTCTCGGTCGGGCACATAGTTTTAATCTTCCAGGAAGTTTCATATCAGCGCACCTCCGCTGCACAGTGAAAATCTCATTCTGGAAACATCCCCCAGGCTGTGGCTAAGCCATGTCTCCGCAGTATCCTTTCTTTCAGGAGTGCTAGTTCTGCATGGTTCGCAGGAGAGCTTCTGTAAAGTTTGGAAGGTAGGAGACGAGATACTGGCAGAAGTAAAGGTGTGAGTATCGGGCGTGAATCGTTCTTCGGTAGTTCAGATGGTAGAGCACTTGCCCGCGAAAGGCAAAGGTCCCGAGTTCGGGTCTCGGTCGGGCACACAGTTTTAATCTGCCAGGAAGTTTCATATCAGCGCACACTCCGCTGCAGAGTGAAAATCTCATTCTGGAAACATCCCCCAAGCTGTGACTAAGCCATGTCTCCGCAGTATCCTTTCTTTCAGGAGTGCTAGTTCTGCAAGGTTCGCAGTAGAGCTTCTGTAAAGTTTGGAAGGTAGGAGACGGATACTGGCAGAAGTAAAGCTGTGAGTACCGGGCGTGAGTCGTGCTTCGGTAGCTCAGATGGTAGAGCACTTGCCTGCAAAAGGCAAAGGTCCCGAGTTCGAGTCTCGGTCGGGCACGCAGTTTTAATCTGCCAGGAAGTTTCTTTGTCATCTTTTTTTCCAGTTTACATCTGTCTTTTTTTCTGTCGTGAATATTTTTCTCTCATCAGTATTCCGTGAAATGTGTGTCGTGTCCCACAGAGATATAGCTTTCTGTTCACAGTCACGAAAACAGTGTATAATTGTCCGTGCATTGTCGTGGGCGACAGCTGCAGTGCGTGGCTCGCTGCTTCGGCGGAGAGTCACGTGATGACAGCGAGCGGTCGAGTGGCGGGATTGTAGCGCCTGCCGGAGATGGTCGGCAGTGGTCGTGCCAAGCCGGACTGCCCAGCCAAGGTTGCGGCCGCGACTCTGGAGCCGCCACATTCCAGCCGGAGAAAGCTGGAGAACGAGCCTCCAGCGGCCACCCGTGCACCTGTCTCTCTCTCTCTCTCTCTCTCTCTCTATCTGAGGCATAATAGACTCGGGTTTACGCTGGTTTCCATGATGTGTTTATGCGGGTCGGCTTTCCACATTGCTAAGAAAGCTGTATAAAGCTATGATTACAAATTCACTTAATGGTTTGTAACGTAGTTTAAGCATTTACACTGACGAAACTACACTGAAGCGTCAAAGAAACTGGTGTAGGCATGCGTATTCAAATACAGAGATATGTAAAAAGTCAGAACAAGGAGCTGTCGTCGGCAACGCCTATATAATACAGGGTGATTCAAAAAGAATACCACAACTTTAAAAATTTTTTTATTTAATGAAAGAAACATAATATAACCTTCTGTTATACATCATTACAAAGAGTATTTAAAAATGTTTTTTTTTTCACTCAAAAACAAGTTCAGAGATGTTCAATATGGCCCCCTCCAGACACTCGAGCAATATCAACCCGATACTCCAACTCGTTCCACACTCTCTGTAGCATATCACGCGTAACAGTTTGGATAGGTGCTGTTATTTCTCGTTTCAAATCATCAATGGTGGCTGGGAGAGGTGGCCGAAACACCATATCCTTAACATACCCCCATAAGAAAAAATCGCAGGGGGTAAGATCAGGGCTTCTTGGAGGCCAGTGATGAAGTGCTCTGTCACGGGCTGCCTGGCGGCCGATCCATCGCCTCGGGTAGTTGACGTTCAGGTTTCATAACTAACCTTTTTCGTAGGACTGTCCATACAGTTGATTGTGGAATTTGCAGCTCTCTGCTAGCTCTGCGAGTCGATTTTCCTGGGCTGCGAACAAATGCTTGCTGGATGCGTGCTACATTTTCATCACTCGTTCTCGGCCGTCCAGAGCTTTTCCCTTTGCACAAACACCCATTCTCTGTAAACTGTTTATACCAACGTTTAATACACCACCTATCAGGAGGTGTAACACCATACTTCGTTCGAAATGCACGCTGAACAACTGTCGTCGATTCACTTCTGCCGTACTCAATAACACAAAAAGCTTTCTGTTGAGCGGTCGCCATCTTAGCATCAACTGACGCTGACGCCTAGTCAACAGGGCATCAAGCGAACAAATGTACAACTAAATGAAACTTTATAGCTCCCTTAATTCGCCAACAGATAGTGCTTAGCTCTGCCTTTTGTCGTTGCAGAGTTTTAAATTCGTGAAGTTGTGGTATTCTTTTTGAATCACCCTGTAAAACAAGTTCGTGGCGGACTTGTTAGATCGGTTACTGCTGGCAGGTTATTTATTTATTTATTTAAGGCATTGTTATTTATGTGTGCAGGTTCAATAATTCATAATTTAAAGGATTCTCAGGATATTCGTTTTATGGGTTCAATTGTTAGTTTTATGCCTTTAACTTCTGTTTGTTTCTGAGCTGCCCGCATCTCGTGGTCGTGCGGTAGCGTTCTCGCTTCCCACGCGCGGGTTCCCGGGTTCGATTCCCGGCGGGGTCAGGGATTTTCTCTGCCTCGTGATGGCTGGGTGTTGTGTGCTGTCCTTAGGTTAGTTAGGATTAAGTAGTTCTAAGTTCTAGGGGACCGATGACCATAGATATTAAGTCCCATAGTGCTCAGAGCCATTTGAACCATTTTTGTTTCTGAGCTCTAGGGTTCAGTTTCCTATTCACAATTGGTGGATTAACAGGATTAGTACTAGCAAAGTCATCCTTTTAAGAGTATTATGTTATTCAATCTGTATATTGAGCAAGCACTAGAGGAAACAAAAGAAAAATTCGGAGTAGGTATTAAAATCCATGGAGAAGAAATAAAAACTTTGAGGTCCGCCGATTACATAGTAATTCTGTCAGGGACAGCAAAGGACTTGGAAGAGCAGTTGAACGGAATGGACAGTCTCTTGAAAGGAGGGTATAAGATGAACATCAACAAAAGGAAAACGACGATAATGGAATATAGTCAACTTAAGTCACGTGATGCTGTGGGTATTAGATTAGGAAATGAGACACTTAAAGTAGTAAAGGAGTTTTGCTATTTGGGGAGCAAAATAAATGATGATGGTCGAAGTAGAGAAGATATAAAGTGTAGACTGGCAATAGCAAGGAAAGCGTTTCTGTAGAAGAGAAATTTGTTAACATCGAGTACATATTTATGTGTCAGGAAGTCGTTTCTGAAAGTATTTGTATGGAGTGTAGCCATGTATGGAAGTGAAACATGGACAATAAATAGTTTGGACAAGCAGAAAATAGAAGCTTCCGAAATGTGGTGCTACAGAAGAATGCTGAAGATTAGATAGGTAGATCACATAACTAATGAGGAGGAATTGAACAGAATTGGGGGGAAGAGGAGTTTGTGGCACAACTTGACAAGAAGAAGGGGCCGGTTGGTAGGACATGTTCTGAGGCATCAAGGGATCACCAATTTAGCATTGGAGGGCAGCGTGGAGGGTAAAAATCGTAGAGGGAGACCAAGAGATGAATACACTAAGCAGATTCAGAAGGATGTAGGTTGCAGTAAGTACTGGGAGATGAATAAGCTTGCACAGAATAGGGTAGCATGGAGAGCTGCATCAAACCGGTCTCAGGACTGAAGACCACAACAACAACAACAACAAGAGTATTTGAACGTGGAGCATGAGCGATGGAATACAGCTTCTCTGAGGAAGTGGGTATTTTACCGTACGGCCATTTCACGAGTGTACCGTGAATATCAGCACTGCGCTGAAACATCAAATCTCCGACATCGCTGCGACCGAAAAAAGATCCTACAAGAACGAGACCAAAAACGACTGAAGAGAATCGTTCAGCGTGACAGAAGTGGAACCCTTCCTCAAATTGCCGCAGATTTCAATGCTAGGCCATCGAGAGGTGTCAGCGTGCGCACCATTCAAAGAAACATCATCGATACGGCCTTTCGGAGACGGAGGTCGACCTGTGTACCCTTCATGACTGCACGGCACAAAGCCCTACGCGATATTTGGGCCCATATCGGACTGTTGATGACTGGAAACGTGTTGACTGGTCTGATGACTCTCGTTTTAAGCTGTATCCAGCAGATGGACGCGGACGGGTACGGAGATAACCTCACGAATCCATGCATCCTGCATGTCAGCTGGGGACTGTTCCAACTGGTGGATCCTCTGTAATGGTGTGCAGCATGTGCAGTTGGTGTGTAGATACGACTCTGGCAGGTGACACGTATACAAGCACCGTGTCTGATAACCTACATCCATTCATGTCCATTGTGCATTTCGACGGACTTGGGCAATTCCAACAGGACAATGCGACGTCCCACACTTCCAGAATTGTTACAGAGTGGTTCCAGGAACACTTATCTGAGTTTAAACACTCCCGCTGGCCACCTAACACCCTGCACATGAACACTATTGGGCGTATCTGGTATGCCTTGCAGCGTGCTGTTCGGAAGAGATATCGCCGCCCTCGTAGTCTTACGTATTTGTGGACAGCCCTGCAGGATTCATGGTGTCAGTTCCCTCCAGCACTACTTCAGACATTAGTCGAGTCCATGCCATGTCGTGTTGCGGCACTTCTTCGTGCTCGCTGGGGTCTACACGATATTAGGCAGGTGTACCAATTTCTTTGGCTGTTCAGTGTAGAAATAAAATAAGAAAGAGAATATCAGCTCGGGGGAATTCAACCTCTCGCAGCGGCTTGGCCGACATTCCCTCGACCCTCTCGCCGCGACTATATCGTTTTGCGTATTGGGCACTGTCGTTTTTGCCATCGCCATTTGTTAAATGGCGATCCCCCACAATTTTGTGCTCATTGCCCTTTTTTTAACCGTTTACCTTCCCGCCTGGGTTTGCCGTCTGAGTTAACGGCCGTTTTAGCGAAAGACTCGCGGCTCGATGACCGCGTTTCACTTTTTATCTCTCGTAAAAATACGACGGAAGTCATTTAATCTTTATTTCAGGACCTCCGTTGTCTCTATGGTGTATTTTATGGATCTTTCTGAAAGTTTTTAGCTGTCCTTCCTCCCGTAGTTTGGGCTTAACGTGTAGCCGCTTTTAACTTCTTTTCCGTCTTCGTGTTCTACGTTTCTGACATGGGCGCGTATGACCCTTGTTCTTTTTGAGCCCTAAAACAATACAGAACAAAACAAAACCCAAAATTCCTAAACTGTGGTACTGCATTTGTTGATAACGTACACTGACATCGGAACAGAAGGCTTACTGGCAATTTGTAGTGTCTTCGCGGAAAAATTACTATTTTTGATTAGTTTTTCTGGAAGCAGAAATTATTATCATTATTATGAACACCAATTTTTACAAGTGCTGTGCGTTATAAATGTTTGGAGGTTATACACTCTTTAATGTCAGAAAGTTTAATACTTAGTCTATAAACATGAAAGCAATTGTGTGGGTTCCTGTTAGTAAACTTTTGCATTACACATAAGTCACAGAAATAATATCTATCCAATTTTGTACTCAGCACTTTTCATATTGAAAGTAATTGGAGCTCGAGTCTTTAAAAGTATACCAGTGCAAGTGAAAGTAATTTAGTGTGCCTAGCTCGACGTTAAGCGTCTGCATCTATGTGAGCATAAAGTACTAATTGGACACGATATACAGGACATAAAATCCTGTCTGAGCCCTGCGATGATTTTTATGTTAATAATTGGAAACCAACGCTGTAAAATCGCTATAAAGTTCAAATGGTTCTGAGCAGTATGGGACTTAACATCTATGGTCATCAGTCCCCTAGAACTTAGAACTACTTAAACCTAACTAACCTAAGGACATCACACAACACCCAGTCATCACGAGGCAGAGAAAATCCCTGACCCCGCCGGGAATCGAACCCGAGAACCCGGGCGTGGGAAGCGAGAACGCTACCGCACGAGCTGCGGGCCGCAATAAAGTCACGAGATGCTCAATTGACTCTTTTGTTAGAACATGTTACGCGTTTCAGGATTACACCCATCTTCAGACATCTGTTACAAATAAAGTACAAAACATAAGTGGACAGCACACTCAACACGTCTCAACGTTACAGAAAATGAGATCTGGTCATATGAGTTACATACCACCAACTTCAACTCAAAGAAAGTGTCGAATAACATACGACTATAACAGCCACACAAGCAGTCGTGTATTTATGAACCAAGTGCAACATGTATGAAACTCCAGCCCTCACAGTGACAACCGGCACCTCTACAACAAAATGCATGCACGTTTGCATACTTGCATTCGATACAGTCTCGCGGTTACCCCGATTATTAACGTACCAGAACTAGAAATTTGCAATGGCTTACCACTCACCTAGATTTACCTTGTAATATTGGTAATTTTCGCCTCACAAACATTAGTATTCGCTCAGTAGTAAGCGCCTGATGGCCTGAAGTTATCAAACAATTGTAATGTAAAAACAGTCGCATAGCATCGACAGAATCTATTATTCTTTATCCTTTCCGCTCCTGCGCGGCGGCTGTAAATCTCTATGTACACCTATCGATTAATGATATAAAAAGAATTCTGCTTCTTAAAGACAAATAATGCCTTGAGCGCTTCACCTTTTACTGTTTCCATTCCATGAAAGGCGGACGTGGACTTGCTGCGTATCGCAATCTGTATTTTATAATTTCTGCAAAATAGTCTGTACGCCGGCCGCTGTGGAGGAGCAGTTCTAGGCGCTTTAGTCCGGAACTGCGCTGCTGTTACGGTCACAGGTTCGAATCCTGCCAAGAGCTTGGATGTGTGTGATGTCCTTAGCTTAGTTACGTGTAAGTAGTTCTAAGTCTAGGGGACTGATGACCTCAGATGTTAAGTCCTATAGTGCTTCGAGCCATTTGAACCATTTTTGAAGCTAGTCTGTAAATGTGCTAATTGTCTTCTGAATCAGAAAACATACAGTTCCATGCAATTAATTACGAGCAGGCCAGTGATTTGCAAAACTTTCGTTAATACGCACCAGCTATTGTAACTGTTATATAAAAAGGTACGTAGCATTAAAAAACGTGTGTTATGTATGAAGTGTGCTTTTTTAGACAAATTATCCTTGTTGTTGTTGTTGTGGTCTTCTGTCCAGAGACTGGTTTGATGCAGCTTTCCATGCTACTCTAACCTGTGCAAGCTTCGTCATCTCCCAGTACCTACTGCGACCTACATCCTTTTGAATCTGCTTAGTGTATTCATCTCTTGGTCTCCCTCTACGATTTTTACCCTCCACACTGTCCTCCAATACTAAATTGGTGATCCATTATGCCTCAGAATATGCCCTACCAACCGATCCCTTCTTCTAGTCAAGTTGTGACACAAATTTCTCTTCTCTCCAATTCTGTTCAGTACCTCCTCATTAGTTACGTGATCTACCCATATAATCTTCATCATTCTTCTATAGCACCACATTTCGAAAGCTTCTATTCTCTTCTTGCCTAAACTATTTACCGTCCACTTTTCACTTCCATACATGGCTACACTCCATACAAATACTTTCAGAAACGACTTCCTGACACTGAAATCTATACTCGATGTTAACAAATTTCTCTTCTTCAGAAACGCCTTCCTTGCCATTGCCAGTCTGCATTTTATATCCTCTCTACTTCGTCCATCGTCAGTTATTTTGCTCCCCAAATAGCAAAACTCTTTTACTACTTTAAGCGTCTCATTTCCTAATCTAATTCCTGCAGCATCACCCGATTTAAATTATCCTTAAGTATCTCTACCTTCTCATTACTTGAAAGTTAATCATTTTGTATCAGTTTATCTCCAGAAATTTCGATAACGCTAACGTTTTCCTATTTCTGAAACAATAGTTTTCAGTTGTGTTTCTTTTAAAGTCAGTAAATATTTTGGCTCCTTAGTGTCGATCCGGATATGACTGCATCGCGGTCATGAGAACGCGCGGAAATGATAATGTTGCTTCCTATCAATCTCAAATAAATTAATCTGCTGCTCCATTTCCAACGAATGTCAGGTATTTAGTAATTCAATCAATCTCTGATTCTGTCGACAAGTTACACATAAAACATCATATCGTCAACACTATATACAACCTGTGATCTTGTAATGTTAATCACTTAAATGTATTCTCGAAATTTAATTATTGTACACTAATTACTTTTTTGTGTCGTGATTTTTTTCCCATCATTGAATTTTATAGTGTATTTCGTCATTGACTACATAACCACTGAAAGTCATGCGTATAGCGCCATACGCTAAATAAACTGCTGGCCATTAAAATTGCTACACCAAGAAGAAATGCAGATGCTAAACGGGTATTCATTGGACAAATATATTATACTAGAACTGACATGTGATTACATTTTCACGCAATTTGGGTGCATAGATCCTGAGAAATCAGTACCCAGAACAACTAACTCTGGCAGTAATAACGGCCTTGATACGCCTGGGCATTGAGTCAAACAGATCTTGGATTGCGTGTTCAGGTACAGCTGCCCATGCAGCTTCAACACGATGCCACAGTTCATCAAGAGTAGTGACTGGCGTATTGTGACGAACCAGTTGCTCGGCCACCATTGCCCAGAGTTTTTCAGTTGATGAGAGATCTGGAGAATGTGCTGGCCAGGGCAGCAGTCGAACATTTTCTGTATGTCGAAAGGCCCTACAGGACCTGTAACATGCGGTCGTGCATTATCCTACTGAAATGTAGGGTTTTGCATGGATCGAATGAAGGGTAGAGCCACGGGTCGTAACACATCTTAAATGTAACGTCCACTGTTCAAAGTGCCTTCAATGCGAACAAGAGGTGACCGAGACGTGTAACCAATGGCACCCCATACCATCACGCCGGGTGATACGCCAGTACGGCGATGACGAATACACGCTTAGAATGTGCGCTCACCGTGATGGCGCCAAACACGGATGCGAGCATCATGATGCTGTAAACAGAACTTGGATTCATCTGAAAAAATCACGTTTTACCATTCGTGCACCCAGGTTCGCCGTTGAGTACACCATCGCAGTCGCTCCTGTCAGTGATGGGGCGTCAAGGGTAAACGAAGCCACGGTCTCCGAGCTGATAGTCCATGCTGCTGCAAACGTCGTCGAACTGTTCGTGCAGATGGTTGTTGTCTTGCAAACGTCCGCATCTGTTGACTCAGGGATCGAGACGTGGTTGCACGATCCGTTACAGCCATGCGGATAAGACGCCTGTCATCTCGACTGCTAGTGATACGAGGCCGTTGGGATCCAGCACGGGGCGTTCCGTATTGGCCTCCTGAACCCACTGATTCAATATTCTACTAACAGTCATTGGATCTCGACTAACGTGAGCAGCAATGTCGCGATACGATAAACCGCAATTGCGATATGCTACAATCCGACCTTTATCAAAGTCGGAAACGTGATGGTACGCATTTCTCCTCCTTACACGAGGCATCACGACGTTACACCAGCCAACGCCGGTCAACTGCTGTTTGTGTGTGAGAAATCGGTTGGAAACTTTCCTCATGTCAGCACGTTGTAGGTGTCGCCACTGGCGCCAACCTTGTGTGAATGCTATGAAAAGCTAATCATTTGCATATCACAGCATCTTCTTCCTGTCGGTTAAATTTCGCGTCTGTAGCACATCATCTTCGTGGTGTAGCAATTTTAATGGTCAGTAGTGTAAATAAGTGTGTAAGGAGGTCACTGTGGTATCGATATAAACTGGCTAGATAAGATGGATCAGACATCGGATAAAGGTAATGGCGTATCATTTCTAGCACGAACATGCCTAGCAGAACAAATGGTCCACTGAGTTTCCACGTAATAATGATCATGACATAGTGATGTGGGCGAGCGACAGCAAGATCTTCAGCAGCCGTTTCCGCTTAATGATGCGGTTAGAGAGTCATCCTGTAAGTTGAGCGTTTGCAGGCCTGCCAACAGCGCTAATGGAGCGGTTAATTAGAGCAGCGCTTGTCGAGTTTTCTCCTATCCACCGGTGTTACGCGATTTCCGCGGAAAATGTTGCGACCTGTGTGTGTGTTTGTGTGTGTGTGTGTGTGTGTGTGTGTGTGTGTGTGTGCGTTGCGACCTGGCCAGTTGTGCGTATCTGAGGCAGAGAAAGCGAACTGGGCAGTCGATGCGTATAACTGCGCAATTCGTACCAGCGCTATCGTTCTGCCGGGGACCTAAAAAGGGCGTCTGGTGCTGGAGCTGGAGTGTCCAGCCGGCTGCCTGGAGGCGGGCCGCGGAAGTCCAGCCGCCATCTGTTAGCCGCTGTCCAAGGACACGCCCGCTGCACTCGCTCACCAGCGTGCTGGAGAAGATAGTGTCTGCATACAGTCCCAGTGTTACTGTTGTGGTTTCCAGTAGGAAAACTGGTCTGATGAAGCTCTCCGAGTGAAATATTTCTATTAGAACAAATAAGCCCTCGGTCACAAAAATTAAGTCAAAATTGACCAGGTTTTGACGCTACTATGAGCGTCGTCTTCAGAATAAAACTAACTGTTCTAAAACATAATAGGTATATAGGGTGTTACAAAAAGGCACGGCCAAACTTTCAGGAAACATTCCTCACACACAAAGAAAGAAAATATGTTATGTGGACATGTGTCCGGAAGCGCTTACTTTCCGTGTTAGAGCTCATTTTATTACTTCTCTTCAAATCACATTAATCATGGAATGGAAACACGCAGCAACAGAACGTACCAGCGTGACTTCAAACACTTTGTTACAGGAAATGTTCAAAATGTCCTCCGTTAGCGAGGATACATGCATCCACCCTCCGTCGCATGGAATCCCTGATGCGCTGATGCAGCCCTGGAGAATGGCGTATTGTAACACAACCGTCCGCAATACGAGCAAGAAGAGTCTCTACATTTGGTACCGGGGTTGCGTAGACAAGAGCTTTCAAATGCCCCCACAAATGAAAGTCAAGAGGGTTGAGGTCAGGAGAGCGTGGAGGCCACGGAATTGGTCCGCCTCTACCAATCCATCGGTCACCGAATCTGTTGTTGAGAAGTCTACGAACACTTCGACTGAAATGTGGAGGAGCTACATCGTGCATGAACCACATGTTGTGTCGTACTTGTAAAGGCACATGTTCTAGCAGCACAGGTAGAGTATCCCGTAGGAAATCATGATGACGTGCTCCATTGAGCGTAGGTGGAAGAACATCGGGCCCAATCAAGACATCACTAACAATGCCTGCCCGAACGTTCACAGAAAATCTGTGTCGATGACGTGGTTGCACAATTGCGTGCGGATTCTCGTCAGCCCACACATGCTGATTGTGAAAATTTATAATTTGATCACGTTGAAATGAAGCCTCATCCGTAAAGAGAACATTGGCACTGAAATGAGGATTGACACATTGTTGGATGAACCATTCGCAGAAGTGTACCCGTGGAGGCCAATCAGCTGCTGATAGTGCCTGCACACGCTGTGCATGGTACGGAAACAACTGGTTCTCCCGTAGCACTCTCCATACAGTGACGTGGTCAACGTTACCTTGTTCAGCAGCAACTTCTCTGACGCTGACATTAGGGTTATCGTCAACTGCACGAAGAATTGCCTCGTCCATTGCAGGTGTCCTCGTCGTTCTAGGTCTTCCCCAGTCGCGAGTCATAGGCTGGAATGTTCCGTGCTCCCTAAGGCTCCGATCAATTGCTTCGAACGCCTTCCTGTCGGGACACCTTCGTTCTGGAAATCTGTCTTGATACAAATGTACCGCGCCACGGCTATTGCCCCGTGCTAATTCATACATCAAATGGGCATCTGCCAACTCCGCATTTGTAAACATTGCACTGACTGCAAAAGCACGTTCGTGATGAACACTAACCTGTTGATGCTACGTACTGATGTGCTTGATGCTAGTACTGTAGAGCAATGAGTCGCATGTCAACACAAACACCGAAGTCAACATTACCTTCCTTCAATTGGGCCAACTGGCGGTTAATCGATGAAGTACAATACATACAGACGAAACTAAAATGAGCTCTAACATGGAAATTAAGCGTTTCCGGACACATGTCCACATAACATCTTTTCTTTATTTGTGTGTGAGGAATGTTTCCTGAAAGTTTGGCCGTACCCTTTTGTAACACCCTGTATAAGACATTAATAAACTAAAGTGTGTACTGACTGGAAAGAGATGCAGTACTTACAAGTCACATTGTAAAAGAATCTAAGCTGTAAAGGCGACGTCATGAAAAATTGTAAATAAGATAAGATGGCGAGCCGCTAAGGGCTGCTCGGTTGTACCCGTGCCGGCCGTGGATGACGAGCGGTTCTAGGCGCGTCAGTCCGGAACAGCGCGACTGCTACGGTCGCAGGTTCGAATCCTGCCTCGGACATGGATGTGTGTTATGTCCATATGTTAGTTAGGTTTAAGTAGTTCTAAGTTCTAGGGGACTGATGACCTCAGATGTTAAGTCCCATAGTGCTCAGAGCCATTTGAACCATTTGGTTGCACCTGTGTTCACGCAGGTACGAGCAGCCCTTAGCGGTTCGCCATCTTACCTTATTTACAATTTTTCATGACGTCGCCTTTCCAGCTTAGATTCTTTTACAATGTGACTTGTAAGTAGTCCATCTTTTTCGAGTCAGTACACACTTTACTTTATTAATGCCTTATATACCTATTATGTTTTAGAACAGTTACTTCAGTTCTGAAGACGGCGCTCATAGTAGCGTGGAAACCTGGTCAGTTTTGACTTAATATTTGTGACCGAGGTCTTATTTGTTCCAATATAGTTCTGACACGGTCACTGAACCTTAGCAGCTATGTTCAACGTTTTATGAAATATTTCTTTTAAAGCTGTACTCACACGTGACGAGGCGGACGTGAACGCGGACGGGATGTCCGACCTCACGAGAGACAACGCCGTCGGCAGACGGGACGAGTTGGTAAACGTGATTTGCGCTCTCAGTGCTCTACGGCGGCAGCTGTCGGCTTTGTTTGGCTCGCAGGCCACACAGTTTCTTTAGGAAACTGGACGCGCGCAGAACAGCTGTGGTACCTATGTTAGAGGCTGTAGAATAAGAGCGGAGGAAATCGAAAAGTAGATTCTGTACTGTCGCTGGCATGAACAGCGAATTACTGGTAGAGGAACACTACGTTATACTGTACAGGGCTTCACAACGTGTGGTCCGCGGACCCCTTAGGGGTCCGCTGGCTCTTTCTAGGGGGTCCGCGGCCACCCTTCACCAAATCGTGTAAAATAATAAGTAAAATTATTCAATAAAAATGTGAAAATCAAATTAATCACTATTTTTTTCGTGTGAAAAACGTGTACTTTTACCTCAGGTCGTATTCCCAAGCAACCTTTGCGGTTCCTAAGTGAGACCGCATACACAGTTTAGTGCCGGAGAATGCGGCTTCTCTGATCGACTGTTTCGCAACAATACGGGGGTCATTTGTGCGCCGGCTCACGGCGATAGATGCGCTGAAACATTTTAGGCATGCGCGGAGCGAGCTTTGTCGACCAACCACAGCGCTAGCTGGAACGTATGCGGCCCCAGGCATAATTAAATGTTAAACTTGCTTTGTCAGTGCAGTGCCAATTTCATAAGTCGATTTTTGACCTTCAAATTGTTTTCATTCATCTTTAAACCAAAGACTATTGATACTTCGTGGGGGGGGGGGGCGAGAGGGGGGGGGGAGGGTCATTGAACTTGCATTAAGAAGCTTTCAGTTCCCATGGGTTTCGCTCTGAAATTTGAAGTTACTGTGCTCTTGACTGACTAGGGGTCCGCCATGGATTTTCGACTGAAGAAGGGGTCCACCAGCTGAAAAGGTTGGGAAGCCCTGCTGTACAACATACTAGTAAAAGTTATTAATTAATTCAATTGCATTTTCATCCCATTTCCTGTTTTAGATAGAATACAGGTGACGTGTGGTGTGTAACACCAGTTTACGCATGCACGGGATCGTTTAGTCGGCTCGAGAGCGTTACGCAGGTGCTCAAAAAACTCCATTGCCAGACTTTATAAGAGTGGCGTTGTGTGTCCCGGAGAGATTTACTATTGAAATTTCGAGAGAGCACTTTCCGGGAAGAGCCGGACAACATATTACTCCCCGCTATATACGTACATCTGACGTAATGACCACGAGGAGAAGATTCGAGAAATTAGGGGCAGTACAGAGGCTTACCGACAATCTTTCTTACGACGCTCTATTCACGAGTGGAACGTGTTGGACGGCCCATTTAGTGGTACAAAAAGTAGCATCCAACATACACCATTAGGTGGCTTTCGGAGTATGAGGTAGGGTAGATGTACAGTATCCATCTTCTCTATGTTGCATTGAATGTCAACATTCTAAAATAAGGTACTTCATCACATAGATTACAAATTTGAGATTTGTTTCGTAGTTTGATTCGATTGGAAGGGGAGATTTCTTCTAAGCTGCTCACCATCACCGAGAAAGATGTTTACCAGAAAATAAAAAAAATGAAGCGGTCCGTAAATCGAAAGTTTCGTAATTGTAGAAACTTTCACTGTGTAACTTTCTAACAGACAGTGACAATCACGTGAAGCTTTCCGGCTACTGGGCAAGACATTCTAGTCGTTGGCCATTGCAACAATAACTGCCACAAATACATTATTTATAATGAACAGCATACGCTTTTGAGGTAATACTTTTCTTAGGCGAATAAGAAAGACCATCTTTTGCAAAACAAAAGGCGAAAGGAAATTTGGAAAGAGGTGGACAGAGGTCACGACAGTATCAACTCCTCTACAGTTGCGACATGGCCCAGACTGCGTATATAGCACATACACTGAAGCGTCAAAGAAACTGGTTTAGACATGCGTGTTAAGATACAGATATATGTAAACAAGCAGAATACGGTGCTGCGGTCGGCAACGCCTTCATAAGACAACAAGTGTCTGGCGCAGTTGTTAGATCTGTTACTGCTGCTACAACGGCAGGTTATCAAGATTTAAGTGAGTTTGAACGTAGTGTTACGGTCGGCGCACGAGCTATGGGACACAGTGAAGTGGAGATTTTCCCGTACGACCATTTCACGAGCGTACCGTGAATATCAGGAATCGTGTAAAACACCAAACCCCCGCCGAAATCGCTGCGGCCGGAAAAAGATCCTACAAGAATAGGACCAACGACGACTGAAGAGAATCGTTCAGTGTGACAGAAGTGCAACCCTTCCGCAAATTACTGCACATTTCAATGCTGTGTCAACAAGTGCCAGCGTGTGAAGCATTCAGCGAAACATCATCTATATGGGCTTTCGGAGCCAAAGGCCCACTCGTGTACCCTTGATGACTATACGCCTCGTCTGGGCTCGTCAACACCGACATTGGACTTTTGATGACTGGAAACATGTTGGCTGGTCGTACGAGTCTCGTTTCGAATTGTATCGAGCGGATGGACGTGTACGGATATGGAGAGAATCTCATGAATCTATGGACCGTTCTTCTAAAAAAGGGACTGTTCAAGCTGGTGGATGTGGGGCGTGCCCAGTTGGAATGGTGTGGGGCACTTTACGCCTAGATATGTCTGCGACAAGTGACACGTACGTAAACATCCTGTCTGTTCACTTGGGCAATTCCAGCGACACCCCACAGATTCAGAATTCATACAGAGTGGCTGCAGGAGCACTCTTCTGAATTTAAACACTTCCGCTGGCCACCAAAGTCCCCAGACATGAACATTATTCAGCATATCTGGGATGCTTTTCAATGTGCAGTTCAGAAGAGATCTCCACCCCTGGTACGGATTTACGGAGAGCCCTGCAGAATTCATGGTGTCAGTTCCCGCCAGCACTAAAAAAAATGGCTCTGAGCACTATGGGACTTAACATCTGAGGTCATCAGTCCCCTAGAACTACTTAAACCTAACCAACCTAAGCACATCATACACATCCATGCCCGAGGCAGGATTCGGACCTGCTACCGTAGCGGTTGCGCTGTTCCACACTGTAGCGACTAGAACCGCTCGCCGGCCGAAGTGGCCGTGCGGTTAAGGCGCTGCAGTCTGGAACCGCAAGACCGCTACGGTCGCAGGTTCGAATCCTGCCTCGGGCATGGATGTTTGTGATGTCCTTAGGTTAATTAGGTTTAACTAGTTCTAAGTTCTAGGGGACTAATGACCACAGCAGTTGAGTCCCATAGTGCTCAGAACCATCTGAACCATAGAACCACTCGGCCACACCGGCCAGCCTCCAGCACTACTTCAGACATAGTTGAGTGCATACCATGCCATATTGAGGCATTTCTGAGTGTTCTCGGAGGCCCTACACGATATTAGGCAGGTGTATCAGTTTCTTAGGTTCTTCACTGTATTTTATTTATTACTTTTCTCTCGTAATTACATGTACCAAAAACTTTACGTGGTCTTGGAGATTTGGTCCTTAATTTGTTTCTATGGAACTAGACGAGTAGAAATTAAAAAAAAAGCTTAAACAAGCTCATGTACTGAGACACAGGGAATGTCGAGCATTGCAGGCAGTGATCATAAAAAATCATATGAGATCTGCAGAAGGACCCTGGACATTGCATGCTATCGATTTCTTATCGATAGTGCGAGGCTACATCTTTGGTAGTTGCTAAGCAACCTTCTACCTGACGCCTTGTGAGAGGGTGCATGCGCGACCTGCCGCGGAGAGCCAACATGGAACTACTTTGGTTCTGGGTCAGTTGCGTCTTGCCGATAGATTGAGAAGGAAATTCGTGAGCGGCCGCAAGTTGTCTTTCCGTATGGCTTTAAACCGAAGTGCATTTCTCAGCATTGTGTATCTTGGACTGCTAAGTTCCCTTGTTTGAGAAGCACGAAGTTAGAGTTGCAATACGGCCTCGGTACGAATTTAATGATTGGTCCGTGGGTAGACGGACAGAATGGAGCAGCGGACTCATTTGAAATTGATTAGTGAGCACCTTGATTGGTCCATTGGCGTGCTTGTTCTCAGTGGCGCCGGCCAGTGTGGCCACGCGGTTCTAGGCGCTTCAGTCTGTAACCGCGCGACCGCTACGGTCGCAGGTTCGAATCCTACCTCGGGCATGGATGTGTGGGATGTCCTTAGGTTGGTTAGGTTTAAGTAGTTCTAAGTTCTAGGGGACTGATGACCTCTGATGTTGAGTCCCACAATGCTCAGAGCCATTTGAACCATTTGTTTTTCAGTGGCTAAGCGTGCTCACTTCCAAGGGAGATGTATCGGTAGCGGCGTTGTTGAGTTCTTTTGCCAACGCGCAACTGCAGCACTTCCCTTTTGACGTGTATGTATTTAACAAGTGTCTGCACGTGTGTTTAGTGCACGGGAACGCTCGCATTACCTACTTCTTTTTTTTTTTCCCCGACTGAATTACTCTGGCTTCATAGTACACTACTGCCTATTAAAATTGGTACACCACGAAGATGACGTGCTACACACGCGAAATTTAACCGACAGGAAGAAGATGCTGTGATATGCAAATGATTAGCTTTTCAGGGCATTCACACAAGGTTGACGCCGGTGGCGACAACTACAACGTGCTGACATGAGGAAAGTTTCCAACCGATTTCTCATACACAAACAGCAGTTGACCGGCGTTGCCTCGTCAAACGTTGTTCTGATGCCTCGTGTAAGGAGGAGAAATGCGTACCATCAGGCTATAGAGCGGTCATCACAGGATATGGCTACACCGGAAACTGCTGTACTATGAGGCGACAAATAATACTAAAAGAAAGTAAACAGTTTTTGTTCTCCGCAATAGGAAGTGCAGCAACCGACGTACGCCTGTGTTTCAGCGCTATCGAAGCAACGCTATTGCGTTGTCCACGTGGAACATTTAGCAGACCTCTATACTGTCGTGTCGCAGTATGTTCATCCGTCAGCTCGTACTACAAATAAAGCCTGTTCCTAGTTGTTTGGTCAAATTTTTTAGAGGAAGGAAAACAAGAGTCCTTAGAAATTATACAATCGATTTATTTTCGACTTTTCATAGCCAATTAAAGACCGGGAAATTGACAATTGCCATAGCAAACTGCCCAGCATTTCTTTTCCTCTTCTTTCGAAATACCGATTAACTTAATTCCGCGAAAGTAATCAGGGCAATTAAGAGAAACATGACTGTCGACATACGAGAAAACTGAAAAAGGTCACGAATACCTGTTAGCTACGTAAATGGAGTGTCAAGAAATACCGCAACACAGCAAAACTGGAATTTTTCAGTATTTTCTTGATTCATATCTGCTTGATAGTAATACACTACTGGCCATTAAAATTGCTACACCACGAAGATGACGTGCTACAGACGCGAAATTTAACCGACAGGAAGAAGATGCTGTGATATGCAAATGATTACCTTTTCAGAGCATTCACACAAGGTTGGCGCCGGTGGCGACACCTACAACAGGCTGACATGAGGAAAGCTTCCAACCGATTTCTCATACAAAAACAATTGTTGACCAGCGCTGCCTGGTGAAACGTTGTTGCGATGCCTCGTGTAAGGAGGAGAAATGCGTACCAACACGTTTCCGACTTTGACAAAGGACGGATTGTAGCCTATCGCGATTGTGGTTTATCGTATCACGCCATTGCTGTTCGCGTTGGTCGAGATCCAATGACTGTTAGCAGAATAAGGAATCTGTGAGTTCAGGAGGGTAATACGGTACGCCGTGCTGGATCCCAACGGCCTCGTATCACTAGCAGTCGAGATGACAGACATCTTATCCGCATGGCTGTAACGGATCGTGCAGCCACGTCTCGATCCCTGAGTCAACAGATGGGGACGTTTGCAAGACAACAACCATCTGGACGAACAGTTCGACGACGTTTGCAGCAGCATGGACTATCAGCTTGGAGACCATGGCTGCGGATACCCTTGACGCTGCATCACAGACAGGAGCGCCTGCGATGGTGTACTCAACGACGAACCTGGGCGCACGAATGGCAAAACGTCTTTTTACGGAAGAATCCATATTCTGTTTAGAGCATCGTGATGGTCGCATCCGTGTTTGGCGACATCGCGGTAAATGCACATTGGAAGCGTGTATTCGTCATCGCCGTACTGCCGCATCACTCGGCATGATGGTATGGGGTGCCATTGGTTACACGTCTCGGTCACCTCTTGTTCGCATTGATGGCACTTTGAACAGTGGACGTTACATTTCAGATGTGTTACAACCCGTGGCTCTACCCTTCATTCGATCCATGCGAAACCCTACATTTCAGCATGTTGCAGGTCCTGTACGGGCCTTTCCGGATACAGAAAATATTCGACTGCTGTCCTGACCTGCACATTCTCCAGATATCTCTTTAAAACGTCTGGTCAATGGTGGCCGAGCAACTGGCTCGTCACAATAAGCCAGTCACTACTCTTGATAAACTGTGGTATCGTGTTGAAGCTGCATGGGCAGCTGTACCTGTACACGCCATCCAAGCTCTGTTTGACTCAATGCCCAGGCTTATCAAGGCCATTATTACGGCCAGAGTTGGTTGTTCTGGGTACTGATTTCTCAGGATCTATGCACCCAAATTGCGTGAAAATGTAATCACATGTCAGTTCTAGTATAATATGTTTGTCCAATGAATACCCGTTTGTCATCTACATTTCTTCTGGGTGTAGCAATTTTACTGGCCAGTCGTGTATATAGTCTCAACCAGATGTCACGAGGACTGCAAATGACTAAATACAATTTTATATACTGTAAGTAGGCTGTTTATGTTTTCTTTATGTAAGTTTGCTGTTTATGTTTTTTATTGGCAACGTTACATAGCACTCTGTATGAAAATCACTGGCTGTGCTGTGTGCAGTATGTGGCTAGTTTGCATTGTTGTCTGCCATTGTTGTCATGAACTGCTATAGCTGGATGCGAACAGCGCATAGCGCTGGGCAGTTGGAAGGGAGCCGCCAGCAGTGGTGGATGTGAGGACAGAGATGGCGGAGTTTGAAATTTGTAAAAATTGATGTCATGAGCTGCTGTATATATTATGACTATTGATGACTATTAAGGTAAATACAGTGTTTGTTCTCTATTAATATCTTTCATTTGCTAACTATCCCTATCAGTAGTTAGTACCTTCAGTGGTTTGAATCTTTTATTTAGCTGGCAGTAGTGGCGCTCGCTGTTTTGCAGTAGCTTGAGTAGCGAAGATTTTTGTGAGGTAAGTGATTTGTAAAAGGTATAGGTTAAAGTTAGTCGGGCCATTGTTTTGTAGGGGTTATTGAAAGTCAGATTGCGTTGCGCTAAATAATATTGTGTGTCAGGTTAAGCACAGGCTTGCATCATTGTTCTAAGCGGACATTTCATATGTATAAATTGTTCAAAGGGGACGTTTCATATGTCGACCCTTAGCCTAGGATACCTCACTGGAATCTTCTGATTTTTTCTTGTGTATTTAGTGTAGCTTTTGTTTATTGCTAGTGCGTAATTGTAGAGAGAATCTCCTTTGTAGTTGCAGTCATTTATTGTTGTACAGTAAAACAGTTGTGGCATGCATGTAGATTTGCAACAAGTATTTCGCAGCTGCACTTGTAATTAACTACATATTATTTTCAGTGCTATGTTAATGTGTTCTCTTATTTTTGCTATTCAAATTGTGCTTTTCTGTGTTATCGTGTGAAATATTGTCACAATAATGGCGTGTGAAAAACGTAACACTCGGCTCCAAAGTAAAATGAGAAACGACAGTGAAGACGAAAGCAATGTGTTAGCGCCACTGTGTAATGAGTTAACTAATGTTCAAAGTAGTAATTTGGTAACTGTGCATAGGGAAATGGAGCGGGCGTCAAACAATGGCGTAGACAGTCAAACAGGTAGTGAACAGGGAAGCATTATCGATCGATCGGTCGGCAACAGCTCGCCTCAGGAATCCGAAATGATAGGACACAATTTTGTAAATACTGTAGATTCAGGTTTTGCGTCCTCACCGTCTTCTCAAATGAGTCAAGACACATTTTCTGCTTGTCAAAATGTGAATGTTGCTGGTGCAAATGCACTGCCGAAAAGCGTAGAGGAACAGATTCCAGACACTAATGCATTGTTATTACAATTAATGCAACAAATGGGACAAAATCTCCTAAAGTTAGACACAGTGGAACAAAATCTTAATAAGTTAGACACAATGGAACAAAATCTTAAAAAGTTAGACACAATGGAACAACACCAGAAACAAACACAGCAACAGTTACACACAATGGAACAAAATCAGAGACAAACACAGCAAAAGCTTCAAAAGTTAGACACCACACTTGAACAAACACGTGAAGATTTAACTACTGAATTACATAACATTGAATCGAAATGTCAAAAAGTCTGTAATGACGTAAAAACACAAATTTGTGAGCATTTTCAGCCTATTTTTTCGCGGCATGAAAATGCATTACAGAATCACGAAGCAGCCATAAAAGAGCTGCAAACCATTGTTCATGAAAATCATGAGACCTTGTGGGCTAAAATTGACTCAGTTGCATCTACCGATTCGGTTACGCAACTGGCAAAAACTCAGGAAAACTTAAAGAACACAGTAGATTCGATTTCAACACAAATGGACACTTTGAAACTTGCTTCAGAAAAACACACTGAGGAAATGTGTTCACTATCGGAGAAAGTAGCTGAACTTTCGGATCAGGTCACTAACTTATCTACAAAGGTAGATGATGATCTAAATGACACAAGACCCGTAGCCTTCACTGACACAGAAGAGTATGAACAAATAAGAAAATTCAAACAAAATCAGAATCAAATTAATACGCAATACAAAAGAGAAATGCGGGAAGTACAAGATCAGCTGACACAGGTAATACAAGAATTACGTATTTCAGAGGACACTCGCGCCCCAATAAGGGAAGAGGGACATAGAAATACGGAACAGCCACAAAATAATAACACAGAGCATTTCGGTAATTATGAAAGGAATTGGCAAGGTGCACCGAATTTTGAGATGGAACCGCCGACACGACGTAACAATGACCGATATGTGACTCGCCGACATGATGATTTTGACTATAAGCTGTTCATTACTACACGTAAATTCAAAACATTTAAGAATTCTGGCAACGACATTCATCCACAAGCATGGCTCCATCAATTCTCTCATTGTTTTCCTCCCAACTGGTCATTAGAACACAGATTAGAATTTATGTGTGGCTATTTGGAGAATGAACCAGCTGTAAGAATGCGATCGGTCATTCACGATTGCCACAGTGAAGGAGAATTTTACCATGCGTTCCTCTCAGCATATTGGTCACAAGCTACACAAGATCGCGTGAAACATAGTATCATGATGATGAAACACTTTGAACAATCTGAATTTTCCAGTCTTGTCAAATATTTTGAAGACATGTTGCACAAGAATCAGTACCTGTCAAACCCATACAGCCCCTCAGAACTCATCCGCATTTGCTTAATCAAACTGCCTGAACATTTGAGACATATTATTTTAGCAGGACGTTGCAAAGACGACATTGAAGCTTTTCAGGGACTGTTACAAGAACTGGAAATTGACACAGACAGTCGCGGGATGCGAAAACAGGAAAACAATCATTACAGGTCACATCCGTCACAATTCCGTGACGACAGAAACAATAAATGGCCACGACAAACCTATTCTTACAACGTAAATCGTGACCAAAACAGACACCACCCATATGATAACCACTGGCAGAGTAATAGTTACAGGGAAAGATCACCTTTCCGCGGTAATGACTATCACAGAGACAATCAGAGAAACAGACAATATGGGAACCAAAATAACTATTATCAAGGGAGACAGAATAACTTTAGACGCAACGGTCCAGCGCGTAGTTACGATTCAAGGAGAAATTCTCCACCATGTGACCGACAAGAAAGAAACTATGGAAACTACCGACATGACGACAGACGATATGATCGTAACGACAGACCTGAATTGCATCAGAACTGGCGAGATTTAAACAGAGCAGAGCACTCTCGTCACGATGAATTTGTAGAAGTTAGGTCTCCAAATCCCAATAACGACGCGCGCCAACAAAGAGACAATAGGCGATGACTCACACCACTGGCAGCCACAAGACGTACTTATGAAACTGATGACGCAGCTGCCGTAGCTAGTAATTACGTAAAAATGGAAGACATTAGGGACATCTTACTCCAGGAACACGACGTAACACGTAACACCATTGCATATCCTGTGATTCACATTACTGTAAATGACGTAAAATTTACGGCAGTACTTGACTCTGGCAGTCCCATTTCAGTAATTAGCGAAACAGCTTTTAGCAAATGCAACAAAGCGAACGATTGCCCCACACTTCCGTTACGTAAGATTAAATTACAAGGTGCAATCTTTGGAAAAAGTGTAGATGTACGCCAACAAACCAACTTAGAATTCTTTTGTCAAAGCCACAGCTTCTCTATGAACTTCCTTATTGTTCCATTATTGTCGACGGAAATTATACTGGGAGTAGACTTTTTGAATGAATACAAAGCAATCTTAAGCTTTCACGATGCTGAAATAAGTTTAGAGAAAGAAGGTAAGTCAATAGCTTTGAAATTTGAAGACTGGCTCTCAAACCATGATGAGGAAATTAATCGGCTTTACGTTCTGTTAGACAACAGTTCGGAATTTTCTATGAAACTAGACACCAACAATCACTCTGCAAGTACTGACAGGGATGACATCGACGGCATATTTGAAATTAATGTGTTAATTCAGAATAAAATTCAAACAATTGAGAATTGTAATGACACTGATAGGCAGGACCTTTTTGAGATTTTACAAGCACATTCCACAGTTTTTACTCACAAAACAGGAACAATCAAGGGGTTTCAATACCAATTTCGTGTTCGTGAGCATACTAAATTTTGTGTTAGACCTTACGTAATTCCGGCGCATTATAGGGACCGTGTTAGAACAGAAATACAATCTATGCTTGTCGAGGGCATTATTGAGCCTGCAGTAAGCTCATACAACAACCCATTACATGTTGTTGAGAAGAAGAATGGATCGATCAGGCTTGTTTTAGATTCGAGACAAATCAATACTATCATCATTCCTGAAACAGACAGGCCGCAGACGATGGAAGAACTTCTTCAAAATTTTAATGGTGTAAAAGTGTTGTCTTCCATTGATCTCAGATCCAGCTTTCATCAGATCGAACTTCATCCAGAATGCAGAAAATACACAGCTTTCCTTTGTTTCGGCGTTTGTTATCAGTTTCGGAAACTTCCTTTTGGTTTGAACATTTCTTCAGCAGCATTCATTCGTGGGTTAAATTCCATATTACCTGAGTTCTTAAAACGTCACATCACTTTATATGTGGACGATATTCTAATAGCAGAAGCTTCATGGGAACAACATAACCGCATCCTCAACAGTTTGTTACGTATTTTTGCAGAATCTGGAATTACAGTTAACTTGGAAAAGTCTGAATTCGGTAGGTCAAAGGTGAAGTTTTTGGGACATATTATTTCTTCTGAAGGCATTCAGCCGGATCCAGAAAAGTTAGAAGCAATCAGAGCCATTCCTGTTCCATCCACAAAAAGACAAGTCCGCAGTTTTCTAGGTCTCGTAAATTTTTACCGTCGTTTTCTGAATATGCAAATTCTAGTTACACCAAAACTTTGTTCTCTCACTGGAAAAAATACTATTTGGAACTGGGACGAACAAGCACAGTTGGAATTCAATTCTTTGAAAGAAGCGTTACTTCACGCGCCAATACTAGCTCATCCAGATCTGTCACAAGATTTCTGCCTTAGCACTGATTCTTCCAAAGTTGGTCTTGGTGCCCATTTATTTCAAGAAGCCATAGAAGATGACATTACTGTTCAGAAAACCATTGCTTTTGCTAGCCGAGTGCCAACAAAATCTGAAAAAAATTATTCCGTTACTGAATTAGAAGCTTTAGCTATCGTTTGGGCATTTAACAAATTCCGTTTCTTTCTTTCTGGTAAGCACGTAAAAGTATACAGTGATCATCGTGCATTACAATTTCTTATGTCTTCAAAATTAAATCATGATAGGTTAAAACGTTGGGCATTGTTTCTGCAAGAATTCCGCTTCACAATAGTCTACATTCCCGGCAAGGAGAACATTGTTGCGGACGCGCTGTCACGCGCACCGGCTGGGCTTGAGAAAAGTAACACAGAAGGCAACCTCGAGAAAAATTTCAGTATTCTTTACATTCAGAAAGTCGCCTTTGAAAACTTCATCACCACATCTTTAAAGGACATTGCTCATGAACAAGATAAAGATCCGATTTGGAAAGATATCAAAAGTAAATGGCATGAAAAGACACACACTCAGATTCGGCATTATTACCTGGTTAGAAACAACATACTCTTCAAACGCTGCACTGTTGATGACAAGCTATGGGTACTTTGCATTCCAGACGATTTTGTTAATAAGCTCATTTGGTACATTCATTTCAGCTACGCACATTTTGGCCCACGAAAATGTTATCATATTCTTCGAACGACTTGTTATTTTAACAATATGGAAAAGCGAATTCGAAGAGTCTTGTCTATTTGTAAACTTTGTCAAAAGGCGAAACCATCTACTATCTCACATCGTGCTCCGTTATTTCCTATTATTCCTTCTAAATTAAAAGAATTTGCTGCTGTTGATCTCTTGGGACCCCTTGTCAGAACATCGAATGGATTTTCGTACGTTCTAGTCGCTGTTGAACTTACTTCAAAATTTGTTTCTTTCACTCCGTTACGTAAAGCCACTGGACGGTCTGTATCCAACGCCTTTGTTAAAAATTTCTTACGTGAAGTTGGACACGTTAGTAAAGTCATTTCAGATAACGGACCGCAATTCAGATCTGCTGTTTGGTCACGCATGCTTCGGAATCATAAAATCAAACCTGTTTTTATTTCATTGTATTCACCACATTGTAACCCGTCTGAACGGATTATGAAAGAAATCAATAAGCTTTGCAGACTTTATTGTCACAGAAAGCATCAGCATTGGGACAGATATTTACACTTATTTCAAAATGTGCTGAATGAAATGCCTCATGATTCCACTGCTTTACCACCTACTCTTGTACTGAAGAATGAAGAACCTCCGAACAGAATCAGAGAGCTTGTACCTTTCCCGAATACACGTAAACTTCGACACAAAGACATAATTGATTTGGCTCTTAAAAATATAAAATCTGCAGCAGACAAAAGGAGAAAACTACACGGTAAAGCAAATGCAAAGAAATTATATATTGGTCAGAAAGTTCTCATTAAAGCTCATTCATTGTCACATAAGAAGAAACACTTGAGTCACAAATTCTTTCTAGTTTACAATGGACCTTACAGAATCCGACGTATACCACATGATAATTGCGTTGAAGTTGAAACTCTGCGTACTAGGAAGAGTAAAGGTTTACACCACATTTCTCATGTAAAACCATTTATTGACAGATAATCTGCTTTTTAACTTAGTCTTTGCAATTTTCACTTCACGCTACCTGTACAATTTGTCACACTGAGAAACTGTTAACATGCAACTATGTTTTAAAGCTAACTAACCATCCAGTCAAGAACCAAGAGAAATTATTTAAACAGAAATTACGAATGCATTGTTATTGCGAACAGACGACACAGTGTAATTGTGTGTGTACATTCTTGCTTGTTAGTTGCACGATTAGAACATTTACCAGCACTGCTAATGAAATTTTCATGCAACATTTTGGTTTGCTTGAGAGTGGATTCAGGATTTGAAGTACTTTCTGTGAGATTCAAGATGACTTAGTATTTGGTTTCTTTGACAGCTATACGATTATATCACGATGTTACTAATGAGTGACAATTTACAATGTGCTTTTGCGGTGTATCTGTTTTATATCTGCACAGTTTTTCCTGAATTCTTCTATAAAGTGAGACATGTTTTAGTGGTGACTTTTGTGCTATTGCTACAAGGAGACAGCCTTTTCCGTAGGACAACAATACGTTACAGCACAGTACTTTCCTCATCACGGCAATAAGCGTAATAACTAAGTTATCTATACGCAAAGCATTTCACTTTGTTTATCATGAGGTAAGTACATTGACTTCTGCAGAACTTAGCTTTCGGAGGACAATGACTACGACACTTCCCAGAGATTATCTTACAGCAAGACGCACATTTAGCGCTACAGGACACGTATTTAAGTGATTAATTTTGTACTTAAAACATTTATTTTTAGAGATTTTTGAATTACAAAGAAAGTTTTTCGTGATACATTTCATTCCATTGCTGTAAGCTATTATACCTGAGGATACAATTACAATAAACCTCAGGGGGGTACACGCCTACTTTGTACCATGTGTTTGGCAAGCACAAGGAGCCCTAGCTAATATGGTATTTGCTTATACAACTTTACACATCGGTACCATATTTCTCTAACACATAAATTACACACCTATCTGATCATTTAACAGAGAAACAAACATCTTTTTACTACGTCAGTGACACATGTTTACGCAATTACAGAGTTGGATTACTTCACACTTAAGAAATTGTACTTTGTCTGCACTTTGTGAACTGTTCATAATTTTTTTGAAACCATTGTGATACTGTGAGAACTTTGAATGATGTATTTGGTAAGGGAGTATGATTTTAAAGTACGTTGGAGGCAGGTGACACTTTTGACATGAGCAGAGAATTTTGTTAGGTTTTGAAATTATTGGAGGAAGCTACGACGATTTTGAGATTTGACTGAGGTGTTATGATGTTATTTTTACGACGACGATGTGTATTATGCTGTTGCGGTAAGTTTATGATCCATAAGCTGATGCTATATGAGTTATTTGATTATGCTATGTATCTGTTATGATGAAATATGGAAAAAGTGTCGACGAATAAGGTAAGGAGTAATGAATAGTGGTTAGGGACTCTTGACCTGTGTAAGGAGTAATGAATAGTGGTTAGGGACTCTTGACCTGTGAAATATTTTTATATGAGACTGTCACTGTAGCGAAAACTGCTGTCGTAAATATTTCCATAAGAATGTTAAGTGACCACCTGCACATGCGTCGTGGGCACACAGCTGTGTCAGACACCTGGAGAACAAGCCATTAGTTTGAGTGCCTCGTTAGAAGCACAGGTAGAAAAAAACAGAAAGGGAAGGCCATTGTACGCGCCACTGACATTTCCTCGTTGAAAGCATACTGTGGAGCTCGTAATTTATGATATTTACTGAAATGCCTCATGAAACGATGCGAAACATTTCACCGCTATTGTCTTGCTAGTTGAGAAAAATGCCATATGGCTTGCTTTATGTATTTATTTACACATTTTGTTTAATATCAAGTTTCTAGCTGCACTGCAGCATTGGTTAAAATAAAATTTAATATATGCACTAATATAAATATTTTATGCCTACAGATCCAGTAAATAATTTTATGATCTATCCAAAAAAATGAGGGAGCACAAAAAAGGACATTTCCCTTCACAGGAATTGTATAAATTATTTTTTTATGATTTGGTAACTTATCTACTAGCGTAAGTTTTTGTGATGCATCACTCTAATGTTAAGATGTGACATAGGTATTAGACATGGCCATTTTAGTGTAATATTTTTTCTGCTTGCGCTATGTCATGTCTAGGTATAAGTTGCTGCTGTTTGCCAGGCATAGTGTTATTGAATTTGACTTTTGCTAATTTCTTAATGCTGCTTGCTTCGCAAATCTGCATTTTTTTGTCATTTCTGTTTGTGTTGATTTGTTGTGATGCTGCATTGCCTCATCCCTTGGTATATATATCTGAGCTCAGTAGATTTAAGTTAGCTTAAGAGGGGGTAGACTATATAAGAAACTGACTATGGAGAATAGGTAAAGAATGCATTGCGAAGAAAGATTTGGGCCCCAATGAGTATTGTACAATCAGAAATAATTATTTTGAAAGAAATATGAATAGAATACAGGAACGAGGTATAGGTAGGATTTTCTTGGAAATAAATGATGAGGTAAGCAATGTGTGAACATATAAATACAGAAAGCATGCTTAGATAGAATTTTTGGTGGAAGCAAAGGTTGAAATAAGACGAACGATCCATGGAATGAAGGGAGATCTCCAAGCAAAATACTGCAGTAAAAGAAACCCTGTCCTTTCCTCTTTGCTGCTTTTTCCCAATATGTAATTGTGTGTTGTCCTTTCCATTTGTGTTATCCCACTATGTGTTTGGGTACCCGTGTGTATTTGTGTTTTTCCTGTCTTTATGTGTTTAGCTGATGAGAGCTATGTTGTAGAATTTTTCTAATACTCTGTTATTTTCTTTGTAAAGATGCTTAGACTTTATTTATTCTGTTTTGTTTTAATGCTCATGTGTGAAGTTGACGTTTCAAAAGTTATTCTGATCTTTTATGTATGTACTCATGTCATCATTCCTGTAACACTGATGTATATGTTTATTTCTATTCTTTTGTAAAGCCCTATTACTACAAATATTATCTATATTGTTATGTTTTTAATGATGTATTTTGTATCTTTGTAATTGTATTCTTATGTTATATAATTGTAATTGACGCCAGTTAATCAAATTAAGTACCTTGTAAGCATTCATTTCACTGCACACATTTCTGTTGGTCATAGTATATGGACAATATGTGAGAAGTAGGAATGTTAGTGTTGGCACGTGTGTTACTAATTCAGCAAGGGACTGGATAACAGCATTGCTGGTTCTAAGGACAATTCCAAAAACTTTGTGAGTGCACAAGTGGTGGTTATGGACTTGCTCTATTATCCGCAAGACTCTTCAATGGTGATTGTGCACCTGCACAGTCGCAACAGATGGCTGCTGGCCATCTCTACAAGGACTACAGTGGGTCTGCATCTCTGATGACCCACCAATACCATTATTTCTACAAGGACTGCAGTGGGTCTGCACCTCTGGTTGCCCACCAATACCACAATCTCTACCAGGACTACAGTGGGTCTGCTCTGTGATGACCTACCTACCAATATTCGTCAGAACTTCGAATGACTCTGCTGTGGGTTTGCTCCATTGTGGCGCATTACCTGTCAGCATGTCAAGAGTCAGCACTGTCTTTCTGTTAGAAGGACAACACTACTTCTTCAAGACTGCATGGACATCCACTACTTCCGTGTGCATTGTCTTTATTGCTCAGACTTTGATAAAAGAAACGGCAGTTTTACTGTGGTGAATGATCAGGACTGTCTTTATTGACTGTGAGAAAATTTTAGCTTTTGACCAACATTGTATTAATAAGTGTGTGCATTTGACATCTTTGTGATTGTAATTATGAAAAATTTTTTCAAATCTGTATTGGCCAGTGCCCAACACCATTTGTAAAATTTTTTGTGGGGAGCATGGGGGCTATGTAAGTAGGCTGTTTATGTTTTCTTTATGTAAGTTTGCTGTTTATGTTTTTTATTGGCAACGTTACATAGCACTCTGTATGAAAATCACTGGCTGTGCTGTGTGCAGTATGTGGCTAGTTTGCATTGTTGTCTGCCATTGTTGTCATGAACTGCTATAGCTGGATGCGAACAGCGCATAGCGCTGGGCAGTTGGAAGGGAGCCGCCAGCAGTGGTGGATGTGAGGACAGAGATGGCGGAGTTTGAAATTTGTAAAAATTGATGTCATGAGCTGCTGTATATATTATGACTATTGATGACTATTAAGGTAAATACAGTGTTTGTTCTCTATTAATATCTTTCATTTGCTAACTATCCCTATCAGTAGTTAGTACCTTCAGTGGTTTGAATCTTTTATTTAGCTGGCAGTAGTGGCGCTCGCTGTTTTGCAGTAGCTTGAGTAGCGAAGATTTTTGTGAGGTAAGTGATTTGTAAAAGGTATAGGTTAAAGTTAGTCGGGCCATTGTTTTGTAGGGGTTATTGAAAGTCAGATTGCGTTGCGCTAAATAATATTGTGTGTCAGGTTAAGCACAGGCTTGCATCATTGTTCTAAGCGGACATTTCATATGTATAAATTGTTCAAAGGGGACGTTTCAATACCTCCTGTAATTATGTTACAATGTTCCTCATTTTCTTGTAAACTGTTTTAATATGGAAGTATTTTTCTACATTACTGTTAGTCATTAACTAGTATTACCTATCTATCATTCGTTCTGCTGCTGTAAGGAAGCTTTTGTTTTAACAAAAAGGAAAGTGGGATATCTGAACTTTTATGCTAATTAATTTTAGTTGATGTTTTCAAATGAATATTTTTGGGGATTAAAAGTGTCCAGTTTTAGTTGTCAGCACCTTATCGCCCTCAGATCCCCACTTACTGCCCCATATGAGAATCTCTCATGAGATCCAGTGCTCCTGGAAGTATACCTAACAAAATGACTGTGATCAGAGAGTTAAGAAGAATGGGGAAGAATTGGGATTGTCGAACTGCTCCACATAAGCCCCATGCTTCTGTTGTTCATGCTAAGTGGCGCTTGAGGTACATGATTAGAAACGATTGCTTTGGAGTGATGAATCACGCTATACATCGTTGGATTGCAATGGAAATGTTTGGGTGGTGTGAATTCCTGTATAACGGTGTCCGCCATCATGTGTAGTGCCATCAGTGACGTAGGAAGGGGGTGGTGTTACAGTATTGGTTTTTTTTTGGTATGCTGTAGCTTCCTTAAGACAACGCTAAATGTGCAAAGACATGAAGTCATTTTACAGCATTTCATTCTGAGACAGTTCTGAGACAACGACTGTTTATGTCTGCGTACCAAGGCACTCCGTTCTCTGTTGTGAAGTGGCATCTGTGGGACAATAATTTGTGGACAATAACTGTTGTTTCTTACTTTTGATCGCCCACAGAAGGAGAATTTACTCGTCACCACCTTCAACTATTTATGGTGCGCTAAGGGAAACACTATGAGATGAGAAGCAGGAGAACACTGAAAATGATAAGTGAAAGGAACACACTCATTGAGTGACGATTACTCAACGTTGTAGAAATCGCCTCAGGCAGCAGATCCTCAACTTCAATTACACTCATGCTCATAAATTAAGGATAATGCTGATACATGTTGAAACAACGCTCTGGCGGGCGGTTTGCGGGTTTGAATCACCTCGGGGAATGACCATGCGGTGCATTTGAGCTTCGGTCGTCGCACGATGGTGTGTTGGTGCATGTCAGAGTATGTTGCAGCGAGTAAGTGTGCAGACGTTTTCAGAGGTGCTAATGGTGACTGTGTGTTGAAAATGGCTCAAAGAACACATATTGATGACGTTATGAAGGGTAGAATACTAGCGCGATTGGAGGCTGGTCAAACACAGCAGGTCGTAGCACGGGCCCTCCGTGTGCCACAAAGTGTGATCTCAAGATTATGGCAACGATTGCAGCAGACAGGAAACGTGTCCAGGCGTTACAGTACGGGACACTCACAATCACCACAGGAAGAGCAATATCTCAGCATCAGTGTCCGCAGACTGCCACGGAGTACTGCAGGTAGCCTTGCTCGGGACCTTCCCGCAGCCACTCGAACAGTTGTCTTCAGACACACAGTCTACAGACGACTGAACAGGCATGGTTTATTCGCCTGTAGACCTGCCTTCCGCTGACCCCTGGTCGCAGGAGAGTCCGTAAAGCCTGATGTCAAGAACACAGTACATGGTCAGTGGAGGATTATCCCAGGTTATGTTCGCGGACGAGTCCAGTTATAGTCTGAAAGGGTCCTGTATGGAGGTCGTGGTTTGATGGTGTTGGGTAGGATTATGATTGGTGTACGTACATCCCTGCATGTCTTTGACAGAGAAACTGTAAGGGGTCAGGTGTATCGGGACGTGATTTTGCACTAGAATGTCCGCCTTTTCAGGGGTGCAGTGGGTTCCACCTTCCTCCGGATGGATGATAACACACGGCCCCACCGAGCTGCCATCGTGGAGGAGTATCTTTAAACAGAAGATGTCAAGCGAATGGAGTGGCATGCCTGTTCTCCAGACCTAAACCCCATCGAGAATGTATGGGATGCTCTCGGTCGACGAATCGCTACACGTCTTCACACCCCTAGGACACTTCAGGAACTCCGATAGACACTGGTGCAAGAATGGGAGGCTATAACCCAGCAGCTGCTCGACCACCTGATCCAGAGTATGCCAACCCGTTGTGCGGCCTGTGTACGTGTGCATAGTGATCATATCCCATATTGATGTCGGGGTACATGCGCAGGAAACAGTGGAGTTTTGTAGCACATGTATTTCGGGATGGTTTTCTCAACTTATCACCAATACCGTGGACTTACAGATCTGTGTCGTGTGTATTCCCTATGTGCCTATGCTGCAATGATCCTTAATTTGAGCATGAGTGTAGTATTCAAGGAGCTAAGGCTGCATGGTAAACAGTGCTTGACCTACTAGAATATTCACTGAAGACGGGCTGGCGTGGACTCACTAGAATTTGACGATGCGGCGCGATGTAGAGAAATAGGCTGTACGTCGTCTCTGGAGTGGGTTGTCGCCTCGTCCTGTCGACGCCTGTGCTGCTGCCTTGTGGTGCGTGTTGTTATTACGACACCACAGTAGCATTGGAGTGCTTGTCCAGAGTCCTGACCTGAACCCAGTCGAACGCCTCTGGGACGAGTTATAACATCGACATCACTTTGACCCGCGAGGTACGGTTAACATCTCACTCCTCTGAAATCAACAATCTAGAGCCGTTTCGTTACCGAACTTCTCTGAGGGAGATCCAGAGATGCTACACACTGCTAACGGTTCAGTAGGCCGCCTCCAACAGGCTACTAGCAACAATCGCCGATAATCACCGCAACGACAAAACAGCAATACAGTTCAAAGTCAATAGTGAAAGAGTCACACGAAATCACGACACTCAGATTTCTACGGCAATCAGTTACTAGTCAATTTGTATCGTAATTGCATTGCTTTTTTAACTATAATTTGAAAACGTAATTGATGCCTGGGAGCATAGGATCGCCAATAATTATGCTCTCTGATTCTTAAACTTTGATTCACGTAACTAAAACGTTACTCATTAACGAATTTAAAAAATAATATTAAATAATTGGTGTTGGTAATTATGATAGCATGTAAATAACTCCAGAATTTTAAACATACGATTAGAAAAACCTGGAAATACTTGGAACTCCTGGGACCAATATCGTCACAATATCTGCATGTTCATCTACATAGATACTCCGGAAGCCACCGTGTGGTGCGTCGTGGAGCGTACTTGTACCATTACTTGTCATTTCCCTTCCTGTTCCACTCAGAAATAGAGCGAGGGGAAAGCTACTATCTACATGCCTATGAACCCTAATGTCTCGTATCTTATCTTCGTTGACCTTAGGGGAAATGTATGTCGGTGGCATTAGATTCATTCGGCAGTCAGGTCCAAATGCCGGTTCTCTCAAAAACACACACACACCCATGCCCGAGGGAGGACTCGAACCTCCGGCGGGAGGGAACGCGCAATCCGTGATATGGCGCCTAGAACCGCGCGGCCACTCCGCGCAGCTGGTTCTCTCAATTTTCTCAATAGTGTTCCTGAAAAAGAACACCGCCTGCGCTCCAGCGATCCCCATTTGAGTTCCCCTGGCATCTCCTTAACACTGACCCGTATTGGAACCTACCGGTAACAGATATAGCAGCCCGCCTCTGAATTGCTTCGATGTCCTCTTTCATTCGGACATGGTACAGATCCCAAACCCCCCAGCAGCATTTTTTAAGAATAGCTCGCACCAGGGCCATATGTGTGGTCACCTTTAACACATGAAAAACACTTTCCTAAAATTCTCCGAATAAACCGAAGTGAGCCATTTGCCTTCCCTAACACAGTCCTGACATGCTCGTTCCATTTCATATCGCTTTGCAACGTTAAGCCCAGATATTTAAACGACTTGACTGTCTCAAGCAGTACACTACTAATGATGTATCCGAACATTACACGTTTGTTTTCCTACTCATCCGCATTAACTTACATTTTCCCACATTTGTAGCTTGTTGCCATTCATCACACCAACTAGAAATTTTTCCTAATTCATCTCGTATCTTCTAACAGTCACTCAACTTCGACACCTCACCCTGCACCACAGGTTATCGGCAAACGACCCCAGATTGCTGCCCACCCCGTCAGCCAAATCATTTATGCATTTTTTTTGTTTTGGTCATCAGTCTACTGACTGGTTTGATGCGGCCCGCCACGAATTCCTTTCCTGTGCTGACCTCTTCATCTCAGAGTACCACTTGCAACGTACGTCCTCAATTATTTGCTTGACGTATTCCAGTCTCTGTCTTCCTCAACAGTTTTGGCCCTCTACAGCTCCCTCTAGTACCATGGAAGTCATTCCCTCATGTCTTAGCAGATGTCCTGTCATCCCGTCCCTTCTCCTTATCAGTGTTTTCCACATATTCCTTTCCTCTCCGATTCTGCGTAGAATCTCCTCATTCCTTACATTATCAGTCCACCTAATTTTCAACATTCGTCTATAGCACCACATCTCAAATGCTTCGATTCCCCTTCTGTTCCGGTTTTCCCACAGTCCATGTTTCACTACCATACAATGCTGTACTCCAGACGTACATCCTCAGAAATCTCTTCATCAAATTTAGGCCGGTATTTGATATTAGTAGACTTCTCTTGGCCAGAAATGCCTTTTTTGCCATAGCGAGTCTGCTTTTGATGTCCTCCTTGCTCCGTCCGTCATTGGTTATTTTACTGCCTAGGTAGTAGAATTCCTTAACTTCATTGACTTCGTGACCATCAATCCTGATGTTAAGTTTCTCGCTGTTCTCATTTCTACTACTTCTCATTACCTTCGTCTTTCTCCGATTTACTCTCAAACCATACTGTGTACACATTAGACTATTCATTCCGTTCAGCAGATCATTTAATTCTTCTTCACTTTCACTCGGGATAGCAATGTCATCAGCGAATCGTATCATTGATATCCTTTCACCTTGTATTTTAATTCCACTCCTGAACCTTTCTTTTATTTCCACCATTGCTTCCTCGATGTACAGATCGAAGAGTAGGGGCGAAAGGTTACAGCCTTGTCTTACACCCTTCTTAATACGAGCACTTCGTTCTTGATCGTCCACTCTGTGTATGACCCGTCTCTCCCTATAGCTTACCCCTACTTTTTTCAGAATCTCGAACAGCTTGCAACATTTTATATTGTCGAACGCTTTTTCCAGGTCGACAAATCCTATGAAAGTGTCTTGATTTTTCTTTAGCCTTGCTTCCATTATTAGCCGTAAAGTCAGAATTGCCTCTCTCGTCCCTTTACTTTTCGTAAAGCCAAACTGATCGTCACCTAGCGCATTCTCAATTTTCTTTTCCATTCTTCTGTATATTATTCTTGTAAGCAGCTTCGATGCATGAGCTGTTAAGCTGATTGTGCGATAATTCTCGCACTTGTCAGCTCTTGCCGTCTTCGGAATTGTGTGGATGATGCTTTTCCGAAAGTCAGATGGTATATCGCGAGACTCGTATATTCTACACACCAACGTGAATAGTCGTTTTGTTGCCACTTTCCCCAATGATTTTAGAAATTCTGATGGAATGTTATCTATCCCTTCTGCCTTATTTGACCGTACGTCCTCCAAAGCTCTTTTAAATTCCGATTCTAATACTGGATCCCCTATCTCTTCTAAATCGACTCCTGTTTCTTCTTCTATCGCATCAGACATTTATGCATACAGAAAACAACAGCGGACCTGCCTCACTTCTCTGGGGCACTCCTGACGACACCCTTGTCTCTGATGAACACTCGCCGTCGTGGACAGCATCTGGATGCTGTTACTTAAGAAGTCTTAGAGCCACTCACATATCTGTGAACTTATTACATACGCCCGTACTTTCCTTAACAGCCTGCTGTGGGGCATCGCGTCAAATGCTTTCCAGACACCTAGAAATATGGAATATGCCTGTTGTTCTTCATCCATAATTCTCAGTATGTCATGTGAGAAAAGGGTAAGCTGACTATCGCACGAGTTATGCCTTCAAAAACGACTTCTCAGTCTCTAGGAAGTTTATTCTATTCGAACTCAGAATATGTTCAAGGATTCTGCAGCAAACCGTGGTTAGGGATACTGGTCTGTAATTTTGCGTGTTCATTCTTTGGCTCTGCTTAGATACAGGAGTCATCTGCGCTTGGGAGTTAACTGCGGGACGAGAGATTCGCGACAAATGCAAGTTAGGTAAGAGGTCAATGCCGTAGAGTACTCTTTCCAAAACAATTTGGGTGGTTATATCCACAGAAGCACCAAACAAAGTGGTACAGGCACGCGTATGGAAATACAGAGATATGTATACAGGCAGAATACGGCGCTGCGGTCGGCAACGCCTGTATGTGGCGCAGTCGTTGGATGAGGTCACCGCTACTACAAGATTTAAATGAGTTTGAACGTGGTGTTACAGTGGATGCACGAGCGGTGGGACGCAGCATCTCTGAGGTACCGATCAAGTGGGGATTCTACATCTACATCTACATCTACATCCATACTCCGCAAGCCACCTGACGGTGTGTGGCGGAGGGTACCTTGAGTACCTCTATCGGTTCTCCATTCTATTCCAGTCTCGTATTGTTCGTGGAAACAAAGGATTGTCTGTTGGCCTCTGTGTGGGCTCTAATCTCTCTGATTTTATCCTCATGGTCTCTTCGGGAGATATACGTAGGAGGGAGCAATATACTGCTTGACTCTTCGGTGAAGGTATGTTCTCGAAACGTCAACAAAAGCCCGTACCGAGCTACTGAGCGTCTCTCCTGCAGAGTCTTCCACTGGAGTTTATCTATCATCTCCGTAACGCTTTCGCGATTTCTAAATGATCCTGTAACGAAGCGCGCTGCTCTCCGTTGGATCTTCTCTATGTCTTGTATCAACCCTGTCTGGTACGGATCCCACACTGCTGAGCAGTATTCAAGCAGTGAGCGAACAAGCGTACTGTAACCTACTTCCTTTGTTTTCGGATTGCATTTCCTTAGGATTCTTCCAATGAATCTCAGTCTGGCATCTGCTTTACCGACGATCAACATTATATGCTTATTCCATTTTAAATCACTGCTAATGCGTACTCCCAGGTAATTTATGGTATTAACTGCTTCCAGTTGCTGACCTGCTATTTTGTAGCTAAATGATAAAGGATCCATCTTTCTGTGTATTCGCAGCACATTACACTTGTCTACATTGAGATTCAATTGCCATGCCCTGCACCATGCGTCAATTCGCTGCAGATCCTCCTGCATTTCAGTACAATTTTCCATTGTTACAACCTCTCGATACACCACAGCATCATCTGCAAAATGCCTCAGTGAACTTCTGATGTCATCCACCAGGTCATTTATGTATATTGTGAATAGCAACGGTCCTATGACACTCCCCTGCGGCACACCTGAAATCACTCTTACTTCGGAAGACTTCTCTCCATTGAGAATGACATGCTGCGTTCTGTTATCTAGGAACTCCTCAATCCAATCACACAATTGGTCTGATAGTCCATATGCTCTTACTTTGTTCATTAAACGACTGTGGGGAACTGTATCGAACGCCTTGCGGAAGTCAAGAAACACGGCATCTACCTGTGAACCCGTGTCTATGGTCCTCTGAGTCTCGTGGACGAATAGCGCGAGCTGAGTTTCACATGATCGTCTTTTTCGAAACCCATGCTGATTCCTACAGAGTAGATTTCTAGTCTCCAGAAAATTCATTATACTCGAACACAATACGTGTTCCAAAATTCTACAACTGATCGACGTTAGAGATATAGGTCTATAGTTCTGCACATCTGTTCGACGTCCCTTCTTGAAAACGGGGATGACCTGTGCCCTTTTCCAATCCTTTGGAACGCTACGCTCTTCTAGAGACCTACGGTACACCGCTGCAAGAAGGGGGGCAAGTTCCTTCGCGTACTCTGTGTTAAGTCGAAGTGGTATCCCATCAGGTCCAGAGGCCTTTCCTCTTTTGAGCGGTTTTAATTGTTTCTCTATCCCTCTCTATCTCCCGTACGAGCATTCCACGAGTGTACCGCGAATGCCGTCCGGAGTGGCCGTGCGGTTCTAGGCGCTACAGTCTGGAACCGTGCGACCGCTACGGTCGCAGGTTCGAATCCTGCCTCGGGCATGGATGTGTGTGATGTCCTTAGGTTAGTTAGGTTTAAGTAGTTCTAAGTTCTAGGAGACTGATGACCTCGAAAGTTAAGTCCCATAGTAGTCAGAGCCATTTTTTGTACCGTGAATGTCAGGAATCCGGTAAAACATCATACTTCCGACATCGTTGAGGCCGGAAAAAGATCCTGCAAGAACCGTACCAACGACGGCTGAAGCGAATCGTTCAGCGTGACAGAAGTGCAACCCTACCCCAGATTACTGCAGATTTCAGTGCTGGGCCTTCAACAAGTGTCGGCGTGAGAACAATTCAACGAAACAACACCGATACGGGCTTTCGGAGTCGAAGACCACTCGTGCACCCTTGATCACTGCACAGCACAAAGTTTTAAGCCTCGTCTGGGCCCGTCAACACCTACGTTGGACTATTGACGACTGCAAACTTGTTGCCTAGTCGGAGAGTCTCGTTTCAAATTGTATCGAGCGGATGGACGTGTACGGGCGTAGAGACAACCTCACGAATCTATGGACCCTGCATGTCAGCAGGGGACTGTTCAAGCTGGTGGAGGCTCTATAATGGTGTGGGGCGTGTGCAGGAAGAATGACATGGGTCTATTGATACGTCTAGATACGACTCTGACGGTGACACGTACGTTAGCGTCCTGTCTAGTCACCTGCAGCCATTCATTCCATTACACATCGGGCGGACTTGGGCAATTCCAGCAGGACAGTGCGACACCGCACACGTCCAGAGTGGCTCCAGGAAGACTTTTCTGAATTTAAACACTTCCACTGGTCACCAAAGTCCCCAGACATGAACATTATTGAACGTATCAGGGATGCCTCTCATTGTGCTGTTCAGAAGAAATCACCGCCCCTTCTTACTCTTACGGATTTAAGGACAGCCCTGCAGGATTCCCTGTGGCAATTTCTTCCAGCACTACTTCATACACAAGTCGAGTCCATGCCACGTCCTGCAGTGGCGGTACTTCCGCGTGTTTGCTGGGACGCTGCATGGTATTAGGCAAGTGTAGCAGTTTCTTTGGCTCCTCCATGTACATCGATAAGAGGCAAAAATCGTCATTTCTCAATTCCCGGTAGGGATGAGCTGTCTATATACATACACTACTAGCCATTAAAATTGCTACACCAAGAAGAAATGCAGATGATAAAAGGGTATTCATTGGACAAATATGTTATACTAGAACTTGCATGTTATTACATTTTCACGCAATTTGGGTGCATAGATCCTGAGAAATCAGTACCCAGAACCACCAACTCTGGCCGTAATAACGGCCTTGATACGCCTGGGCATTGAATCAAACAGAGGTTGGATGGCGTGTACAGGTACAGCTGCCAATGAAGCTTCAACACGATACTACGGTTCATCAAGAGTAGTGATGGCGTATTGTGACGAGCCAGTTGCTTGGACACCATTGACCAGACGTTTTCAATTAGTGAGAGATCTGGAGAATGTGCTGGCCAGGGCAGCAGTCGAACATTTTCTGTATCCAGAAAGTCCAGTACAGGACCTGCAACATGCAGTCGTGCATTATCCTGCTGAAATGTGGGTTTTCGCAAGGATCGAATGAAGGGTGGAGCCACGGGTCGTAACACATCTGAAATGTAACGTCCACTGTTCAGAGTGCCGTCAATACGAACAAGAGGTGACCGAGACGTGTAACCAATGGCACCCCATTCCATCATGCCGAGTGATGCAGCAGTACGGCGATGACGAATACACGCTTCCAATGTGCGTTCAGCACGATGTCGCCAAACACGAATGCGACCATCATGATGCTGTAAACAGAACCTGGATTCTTCCGTAAAAAGACGTTTTGCCATTCGTGCACCCAGGTTCGTCCTTGGGTACACCATCGCAGGCGCTCCTATCTTTGATGCAGCGTCAAGGGAAACTGGCTACAATTCGTCCTTTATCAAAGTCGGAAACGCGATGGTACGCATGTCTCCTCCTCACACGAGGCATCACAACAACGTTTCACTAGGCAACACCGGTCAACTGCTGTTTGTGTATGAGAAATCGGTTGGAAACTTTCCTCGTGTCAGCACGTTGTAGGTGTCGCTAGCGGCGCCTAGCTTGTGTGAATGCTCTGAAAAGCTAAGCATTTGCACGTCACAGCATCTTCTTCCTGTCGGTTAAATTTCGCGTCTGTAGCACGTCATCTTCGTGGTGTAGCAATTTTAATGGCCAGTAGTGTATTGTGTTTGTACAGTACCCTCAAATCGTGAGACGGACTCTCACCTGGCCAATTTTGTCTCAGACATGTTTAGTCTTAAGAGTTAGAATTTGCTAACAATATTCAGTCAACTTTTCTTTTACATGTACGATTTTTTCTACATAGTCTGCATCATGTTCGTATGGCCTAACGCTAGCGTTATGTAGGACAACTATTTATTGTTGGATGAAGCTCTTCTGCTGTAATAGTAGCCATATTTGCACGTCATGACTCATACTGTAATCATTTAAGAAGTGTATCCTACTTAAGGAATCGTTAAGTGGCTCGAACTGATGGAAGTCCGAGGGCTCCAGCACATTCTGGGAGCAGTGGCTGTGGCAAGACGTCCATAACGTGAGCGGTCATGAGTAAATTTTCCGCCTTTTCGTACACTTTAACTCTTTTTACCCATCGCCCGACAGAACCTTCTATTGCATCATTGTCACACACTTCACATAAACATTTCCGGATGTTCATCACGATTTCTTTTTCCGCAACTAAGGATTCAGTATTACCGTACGTCTCCAGGAACGAGTCTCTTGCGTAGACTCCATTTTTACAGTTCACTGCTGCTCTCCCACCTGTCAAAGTTTTTCGAAACTTCCCGCATCTACAGATACCTCGAATTTGATATACCTGAAGGAACGTTTTCCAGTACGTATTATCGGTTGTAGAAAATTTTCATGCATTCTTTATTGAACGATCGTTGTTATTCTTATTTTTTAATGAGAGGATAAAGAACGAGAGGCACAAGTAAGGAAGTAATCACAAATTGGAAACACCTCAAAGGATTTTTTCCTCTGTGTAGCAGTGGCTGTAGAAAAATTTCATGCATTATTTACTGAACGACCCTTGTAATTTTTTTTATTTTTAATGAGAGGACGCAAAGTCTGAGCGGAAGAAACCACAAATTTGAAGCACCTGAAAGAGCGTTTTACGGTTTGTATCATCGGCTGGAGACAAATTTGGTGCGTTATTTATTGAACGACCCTCGAAATTTTAATTTTCTATCGAGAGTATGAAAAAGCACAAGAAGTCTCTTAATTGATCTTGGAATTCTTTCTCTCTGTTAATAACACATTTACTTCTTAATAGGCTTTGAGTTTGATAATAAAAGACAATTTCCGACGAACGATTTTTCATATTCACGTTAAAAGTCTTAAGAAAGTAAACTTGCCTCTGAGTCTAGAGTTCCGAGTAGAGTTATGTGCCTTGCTTCAAAGTTTTTTTAAGAATCTCTTCATAAGCTGTTCTCGCGGTCTTTTTCGATGTCCACGCTACTCCATCTTGTGCAAGTTTCATCAGCTCTGAATGACTATTGTATCTATTTGAACCTGCATACTCTGTTCACCTACTATTTCCGCAAGTCCTGCCTCCCAGACTTCCCTCCAATACTAAACTGATGTTTCCTTCATACGTTACGACCTGTGGATGTGTCTTGTCAGTTGAATCTTTCTTTTAGTTAGACAACGGCATAGATCTCTTTTTTCCCTATTCGATTCAGTACCTCCCCATAGTATCCTTCTGTAGCACCACAGTCCAAAGTCCATATTCCATATTATCTTCTTGTCTGAACTACTTTTCGTCCATGTTCCACTTCGATAGAGGGCTACATCCCATACAAATACCTTCCTAACACTTAAATTTACATTACATATCAACAATTTCCTCTTTTTCGTATACTAGTTTTAGTGTCTAATTTCCTAATCTAATTTCTTCACCTCTACCTGATTTAATGGGACTAAGCTACACCACCCTTGTTTTACTTTTGTAGACGTCCAACATTAACATCTTTCCAAGACACTATGCAACAGTCTTGCAAGCCCTTTGCTGCTTCTGATAGAATTAAAATGACATCAGCTCCTTGAACTTCTATTACATTTTCCAATATATCCTCGAATTCCTTTTATACTTGCTCAGTGAATAAATAACATTGGGGTAGACTACAACTAACTCCTTTCTAAATCATATTTTTTCCATATCTTTAGACTCTTAGAACTGCAATCTGATTTCCACACAAGTTTACTTCTTGTACTTTGTCTCACACACTTGCAGAATTCCGTGCAATTTATTCTAATTGACGGTGTCAAAAACTTCCTCTAAATCTACAAATGCTATGAACATAGGTTTCCCTTTCTTTAACCTATCCTCTAAGACAAGTCACAGAGTCAAAATCGCGTACGTAGCCCAAACTGAACATCCCCAAGGTCATTTTCTGCCAGTTTTCCCACCTTTCTGCAAATAATTCTTGATAGTATGTTGCAAGCATGACTTGCTAGATAACTCAGTAACCGCCACACATGTCAGTCCCTGCCTTCTTAGGAGTTAGCATTTTTACATTCTTCTTGAAATATGAGTGTACTTCGCCTGCTTCATATATCTTGTACACCAGGTGCAATAGTTTTGTCATGGCTGGCTCTCCGAAGAATGTGAATAAATTTGACGGAATGTCGTCTACCCCAGAGGCCTCGTTACGACTTCAGTATTCTGTCGACATCTCCCAAGTTATCTTCATCTACTTCCTCTTCCCTTTCTACAACAGTGCCTTCAAATCCGTTTCCCTAGTACCACATGTTGCCATATATATAGTAAGAAATTTGCACATCCTTCCAAATGTAAAAGAAATTTAGAAACATGCCTCATTAAAGAACTCCTTTTAGAAACTACGACTCACAACGCGCCCTCACAGATTCCCTGCTGCCAGCACGTCATTTCCTACCGTCGACGATACGCCAATTTTAATCAACGCACACTCCACTGCAGAGTGAGAATACATTCTGGAAACAATTCCCTAGACTGTGGCTAAGCCATTGGACTATCCTGTCGGCCACGCGTGCTAGAACCGCAAGGTATGGGTGAGGTTAAAAAGAAAGGAAAAAGGTAGCATTTACCCGGAAAAGACCAAAGTTATAGGTTCTAGTATCGGTACAGCAATAGAGTATTAATCTCCCAGGAAGTTAGGTAAGGTTTCGTTGAAGAGAGTCTGTTTTCTTGGTGCTTGTAAATGTACTGTTTACGAGCAGAGACACATGTTAAGGCGGAGACTCTTGAAGAAAATTTGTGGTCACCTGTTGTCACCACAAGAACTGGCGACAAACCTCAGAACCTCAGATTAACATGTAACAGCTTTAGCGACAGCAACACAGTCCTCGTAACTGTCTTTTGCCACACCTGTGCCACAGCAACAAGTGTTACTTGCTTGACAGGAATTGCCAGACTGATTTACAAAACCGGTCGTAGCGTCAAATTTGTGGCGTGCCTGAAAACTGCTGTTTGCATATCATTTTACAACACGCACGTGTATGTGGGTGAGTGTGTTTGTGCGTGCGTTTGTGGCTGCGTGTGTGTGAGTGCGATGGTAACCGAGAGAGACAGAAAGATGGGTAAATAGATAGGGAGGGAGAGGGAGAGAGGTAGAGAGAAAAACAGAGAGACAGAGAGAGAGAGAGAGAGAGAGAGGAAGAGATAGAGGAAGATAGACAGAGAGAGAGAGAGAGAGAGTAAGATGTTTAGCGATTCGGCGACGCAGCTGCAGTGCCATGCCAAGTTTCGAAAGGACCCCCGTCTATCGTCCGCACCGTCTTCCGGTGGAAAGCGGGTTTCGGCGCATGACTGAGCTTTTGGGGAAAGACTGGGCCCTCTTTCGCAATTCCTGTCGCACGTCGCAAAAGCCGGTTTCGGAATGCGGACAAGGAGGTCCGAAAGCCACGGGGCGAAATGTGGCGCAGTAGATTTCGATTGGTTACTATTATTCGGCTACATTGATAGAGGCCCTGAGTCCCTGGAAGGGGACATTATATCGCAGCAGCTCGATTCTAAACACACCGGGCAAAAAATTAGTCACCAGAGGGGGACACCGTCCTAATACTGTGAAACCCCATTTATAGCAACCAACGGCCTTGCCTGATTGAATACACCGATTCTCGTCGTATCACCCAAGCACCGTTGGGTATGGCCGCCACTGTACTCTGTTCATCGTAAGAATTAACCTGATGTAAACAAACACAAGCGCGATGATTGGTCAGAAGCCATAGCACACGTACACTGGTGTTGAGACGCTTTTGGAACTAGATCCCACTTATCTACACTACTGGCCATTAAAATTGCTACACCAAGAAGAAATGCAGATGATAAACGAGTATTCATTGGACAAATATATTATACTAGAACTGACATGTGATTACATTTTCACGCAATTTGGGTGCATCTATCCTGAGAAATCAGTACCCAGAACAACCACCTCTGGCAGTAATAACGGCCTTGATACGCCTGGGCATTGAGTCAAACAGAGCTTGGATGGCGTGTACAGGTACAGCTGACAATACCGACATGCGGTCGTGCATTATCCTGCTGAAATGTAGGGTTTCGCAGGGATCGAATGAATGGTAGAGTCACGGGTCGTAATACATCTGAAATGTAACGTCCACTGTTCAAAGTGCCGTCAATGCGAACAAGAGGTGACAGAGACGTGTAACCAATGGCACCCCATACCATCACACCGGGTGATACGCCAGTATGGTGATGACGAATACACGCTTCCAATGTGCGCCCACCGTGATGTCGCCAAACACGGATGCTACAATCATGATGCTGCAAACAGAACCTGGATTCATCCGAAAAAATGACGTTTTGCCATTCGTGCACCCAGGTTCATCGTTGAGTACACCATCGCAGGCGCTCCTGTCTGTGATGCAGCCATGGTCTCCGAACTGATAGTCAGTGCTGCTGCAAACGTCGTCGAACGGTTCGTCCAGGTGGTTGTTGTCTTGCAAACGTCCCCATCTGTTGATTCAGAGATTGAGACGTGGCTGCTCGATACGTTACAGCCATGCGGATAAGATGCCTGTCATCTCGACTGCTAGTGATACGAAGCCGTTGGGATCCAGCAAGGCGTTCCGTATTACCTTCCTGAACCCACCGATTCCATATTCTGCTAACATTCATTGGATCTCGACTAACGCGAGCAGCAATGTCGCGATACGATAAACCGCAATCGCCATAGGCTACAATACGACCATTATCAAAGTCAGATACGTGATGGTACACATTTCTCCTCCTTACCCGAGGCATCACAACAACGTTTCACCGGTCTACGATGGTCAACTACTGTTTGTGTATGAGAAATCGGTTGGAAACTTTGCTCATGTCAGCACGTTTTAGGTGCCGCCACCGGCGGCAACCTTGTGTGAATGCTCTGAAAAGCAAATCATTTGCATATCACAGTTTCTTCTTCCTGTCGGTTAAATTTCGCACGTCATCTTCGTGGTGTAGCAATTTTAATGGGCAGTAGTGTATTAAATATCTTACTACTAAGTTACGCTAAATGAAACTTTAAGATATTCTGATGTGTTAACAGCCATGAACGTTTTTCATTACAAAAATCGTGTACAGTCACAGTCAAATGATTAAAATGGCTCTGAGCACTATGGGACTTAACTGCTGAGGTCATCAGTCCCATAAAACTTAGAACTACGTAAACCTAACTAACGTTAGGACATCAAACACGTCCATGCCCGAGGCAGGATTCGAACCTGCGACCGTAGCGATCGCGCGGTGCCAGAATGTAGCGCGTAGAACCGCTCGGTCATCCCGGCCGGCCAGTCACAGTCTCTGTACTGTTGTGTTCTGATTTTCGTGCTGTTAATACGCAGTATGAAAATGTCTGAGGCTGCTTCCTGCTCCGTAATGAAACACGCGTGTGGAACACGGTTAAAAAGTGCCGAGAACTAGGTTGTTCTAAATGTTTTTCATAAATCTACAGAAGGTAATTGACTTTGAAGTTTTCCGAGGGACTGTTTTTAATACAGTTGACATATAAATACAAATCGGATGTATAGCGGAATCGGTTGATTGACTACATCTCGTAGTTCTAAAATTCATCATCATTTTTTACGACTAATGCACGTCTTCTTGTTTTCTAAATACATATTGCACGCGAAATTCCTGTTTTCTTTTCCAATATAAATTCTTAATTATCGATATTTTATAAAAGCTGTTAATAAAGGTTCCTTAAATTAATAAAACATAACAACTCAAAAATCGTAGAGGGAGACCAAGAGACGAATACACTTAGCAGATTCAGAAGGATGTAGGTTGCAATAGGTACTGGGAGATGAAGAAGCTTGCACAGGATAAGGTAGCATGGAGAGATGCATCAAACCAGTCTCAGGACTGAAGACCACAAGAACGACAACAACAACAACTCAAGTTTTAGGATAAAAATGAAAAACCAAATACTCTTTATTTGGACTATGCCCATTGTTTTGTACCACAGATGTAGTCTCACACGAACCACACTGATAAGTGTCGTAGAAGCACGAAACATTTTCACAGCATCGAGCACACTATACAACTTTGGCATTTTTACATTTGCCACTGCGCTATTACAACATGAAGCCAACAGAACCAATGTGGAGCCTAGTTAAAGGGATTTGTTGCGAGACAGAAAAAGACACAAAGGTACTAGATGTGCCAGGAGTAACACACACAGCTTTTCCACATGCCACTGCCGAACGCTGGTGCGATATTGAATGGCACGTTGAGAGTTTGCAGGGCACTCTCACTTCAGATACAGTGTCATGCTGTTCAATGTTCTTAGGGAAGATGATCTTTAGTAATTGGTTGCTATATTGGATACGATCTGACTTCATTCATATGCTCAAATGGTTGGCAGTAGTTAACACACTTGCCTGTCTGCTCTAGTGAAGGAATAGCGGTAAGCTTTACCAGCGCTCAAAGGAAGAGGTTGCCGAGTTAATCGACTGCAGTAAAAGTGTATGGTGGCTGAGAGCCGAGGGGAGCGTTTTTTCTGCGGAACCTGGGTTAAAACGTTGCAGACTGCCCAGTTCCTCGGTCTCATTGTGCAGGCACGTTGGATGGCGCCGGTCGGTCGGCGGCCACGTCCAGATAGGCTGACTAGCGCCGAGGTGTCACTGCTGCAACGGGGAGAGCATTGATGACTGGCAATAAAACAGAGGATTGGCCCTTGTTAGGCAGGAAGCCGATGAGATGACTGTGACTTTCTGCGAATTTGCATGGGACAGGTCTAGTCCCCGGGCGCTCAGACTCTGCTACAAAACATATTTGTGAAGGCACGAGGCTTCTAGCGAGTTTAAGGCCTTTCTTTGGAAAGTTCGAAATGGATGCAACAGGGGAGATAACGATTCTTTTACGGAGAGCTGTGGTTCCATCCAGCTCATGCTTTTAGCAAAGGCATGGTGGGAAAGACACCGCAAAGCTGAATGTTTTTTTCTTTCCTCCCAATTAATTTTTAAATGAAATGGCCTGGGAGTCGGGACAGGTTCCATCAGACTGGACAAAAGCAGTAATCACACCAATCTTTAAACATGGAAACAGAAAAGATTGTAACAACTACAGAGGTATCTCTTTAATCAGCGTTGTGGGTAAAATCTTCTCAGGTATTGTTGAAAGGAAAGTGCGAGTATTAGTTGAGGACCAATTGGATAAAAATCAGTGTGGGTTTAGGGCTCTTAGAGGTTGTCAGGACCAGATCTTTAGCTTACGGCAAATAATGGGGAAGTGTTATGAGTGGAACAGGGAATTGTATCTATGCTTTATAGATCTAGAAAAGGCATATGACCGGGTTCCTAGGAGGAAGTTATTGTCTGTTCTACAAGATTATGGAATAGGAGGCAAACTTTTGCAAGCAATTAAAGGTCTTTACATGGATAGTCAGGCAGCAGTTAGAGTTGACGGTAAATTGAGTTCATGGTTCAGAGTAGTTTCAGGGGTAAGACAAGGCTGCAACCTGTCTCCACTGTTGTTCATATTATTTATGGATCATATGTTGAAAACAATAGACTGGCTGGGTGAGATTAAGATATGTGAACACAAAATAAGCAGTCTTGCTTATGCGGATGACTTAGTTGTGATGGCAGATTCGATTGAAAGTTTGCAAAGTAATATTTCAGAGCTAGATCAGAAATGTAAGGACTATGGTATGAAGATTAGCATCTCCAAAACGAAAGTAATGTCAGTGGGAAAGAAATATAAACGGATTGAGTGCCAAATAGGAGGAACAAAGTTAGAACAGGTGGACGGTTTCAAGTACTTAGATATTCTCACAGGATGGCAACATAGTGAAAGAACTGGAAGCGAGGTGTAGCAAAGCTAACGCAGTGAGCGCTCAGCTACGATCTACTCTCTTCTGCAAGAAGGAAGTCAGTACCAAGACTAAGTTATTTGTGCACCGTTCAATCTTTCGACCAACTTTGTTGTATGGGAGCGAAAGCTGGGTGGGTTCAGGCTACCTTATCAACAAGGTTGAGGTTATGGATATGAAAGTAGCTAGGATGATTGCAGGTACTAGTAGATGGGAACAATGGCAGGAGGGTGTCCACAATGAGGAAATCAAAGAAAAACTGGGACTATAGATGTAGCAGTCAGGGCGAACAGGCTTAGATGGTGGGGTCATGTTACACGCATGGGAGAAGCAAGGTTACCCAAGAGACTCATGGACTCAGCAGTAGAGGGTAGGAGGAGTCGGGGCAGACCGAGGAGAAGGTACCTGGATTCGGTTAAGAATGATTTTGAAGTAATAGGTTTAACATCAGAAGAGGCACCAATGTTAGCACTGAATAGGGGATCATGGAGGAACTGTATAAGGGGGGCTATGCTCCAGACTGAACGCTGAAAGGCATAATCAGTCTTAAATGATGATGATGATGATGATGATGATGATGAGTCGCTGATTGGTCAAATATGAATGAAGAGCAAGGGGCGCTCTCCAAGCTTTCAATGCGGCGCTCTAGCTTGTGATTGGCTTGTGCTAAAGTGGCAGTAGTTAAAGATGTAAATGTGCTATGCTACTGAGCTGGCGAGGAAAGCTGAGAGAAAGAGAAACAGACACTCTTGTCCTGGAACTTCACTAGTAAAGAACTGTATGTCTTTATGTAAACGGTGAGACTTGTGTCCTGTACTAGGGTGCCACTTAGAGCCTGTGCCAGTCACTATCTGAACCGTCAGTGGTATTGCTTCTAGCACCACGCACACAAGTGATGTGTGGGTGTACTTATTTGTTTTGAGTTGGCCGTCTAAACATTTGACATATCCCGTCACGCATAGTCGTGGCTCGCATTCGGGAGGACGACGGTTCAATCCCGTCTCCGGCCATCCTGATTTAGGTTTTCCGTGATTTCCCTAAATCGTTTCAGGCAAATGCCGGGATGGTTCCTTTGAAAGGGCACGGCCGCTTTCCTTCCCAATCCTTCCCTAACCCGAGTTTGCGCTCCGTCTCTAATGACCTCGTTGTCGACGGGACGTTAAACGCTAACCAACACCACCACCATAGTCGTGGCACGGAGTCAAATTGGTTTGGCAGACCAGCAAACGGGTCCACCAGCACACTGGAATCCACTGGGGTTTCAGAGGCTCATAGGGAAGTACTTGCGTTCCGAACTAGCAGAACACGAGACCGCGTACTGACATTTTTCGGGCGCGCGCCATTAAGGGGCTCCGGAACGCCCTACACTTGCAATGTTAAAATAACGCTTATAAATTACATCTTTCCTCACAAAGTATTTGAGGTAGGAAGTTGAACTTTTTACAGATTATTTATTGGAATATGGGCTACAACTTAACACAGGGATTTTACAAAATTTTAGTTCAGTTATTAAAGATGATTTTCTTTCAATTGTAATGAAAATTCACAAAATTTTTTTGCAATTTTTTATTTATATATTCAAAAATATACAGTTTTTTGGAAAAAGGCTGTGTTAAATTATGCAGAAGGTACTGTGTAACATTTACTGAAAGTTTGAAACAAATATGTTTGGAAGATCCTTAGAAAACATGTAATTAGTATGAGAAAATAAAAGTTTTGGGAATCGAGCGACAAAGATTGGATTAACTTTTTAGTGCATTCCAGGTCCATAGGATGGATTATCTTCATCCTATGCAAACTCCTCCTCCAGCTTCCTCTTGTTCCTCCTCCTGTTTACTCTTGCTTGTATTTCTAGACTCTTTACAGCCCTGTCTGCAGCCCGAAGGCGTTCCTTGTCTACAGCAAGCATCGCTCGTACCATTGTTGTTTACAGTAATAACACATACCTTTGGCTTTCCAACATTTCTCCTTTTCTTAAAAGCCTTCAGAGGCTTTCTAATAAGTTTACTTTTACTCATTATTATACTTCAACAAAACAGAGACTCAAGAAACAGAATTAATTACGAATATTTTCGAGATAACGACAGAGTAAATAAACATGAAACAATCGACAATCACACCAGCGATATATATTGAACCATCACAGGTTAGCCACAACACATACTTTATCTCACATCACTAAAATGTACCTGATGAACACGGACGTTAATAATAACACCATTTGACAGCAGTTTAACAGCGCCACAGTGGGTCACGCCCATGTAGAACACATTTTTAAAAAAATTTAAAAATAGTTCTAGTCTTCGGAATTGAATACATTATATATCTATTAAAAGGTAATAGTCTGCAGATTCAGAAAACGCAAAAAAGTAAAAATTGAACTTTTCATGATTTTGTGCCTTTCCGGAGCCCCTTAATAACAGATTGCTGCCGTCCATGACTCCAGTCGTAGAGTGTATCGTGGTGTACCGCCCTGACCAGCAGGAGGGAAAATTATTCGCTGCTACGACGCAGGGCTCCAATATATGCTTCTCAGCACCCGATTCTTCGGAGCCATATTTTACTTTATGGAATAATAGCGTATAGGCGCTTGATAGTAGCGTAGTTTTTGGGCCATACCACGGATCCACATGTATGAAATCAGATAAAGCGATTAGTTCTGGTAGTGTCGTGTGATGATCCCCAGCTGATCACTTTGTTCACCGTTAATGGAAGCGTTTGTCAAATAAAAATGTTTGTGTGACGTTTCTGTAGCCATTTTTTTGTTTTGTGATATTATATCTATTGTTATTTAGACCACAGCACCTCCCAGTTTTCTGATTAACATTACCTTTGCCATTTTCGTTCAAGTCATGATTGCAATCGAAAGTAGGAAGCTTGCAACGTCATAGAAGAAGAGAAAGTGTGGCGCCTGGATGGCTTCGTGGATTCTGTTGTTGATCAGCTCTGTTTCAACATAGCAGATGACAGTTCCAGAACTGAAATGCTAAGAGATTACCAGATGACTGACTCTAATTAATACCTCCAGTGGCTTTGAAACGTCCCCTTCTAAAAAATTAATGAATGACTGCTGATAAGCCTCTTACATTATTTGATTTTCAAACAGCTGAGCAGAGCTGAACGTACTCAGACATTTCTCTCTTTACTTATTCTGATCATCACTAAATTGACACAAAATATTTTCAGTGCAACGCAATCTGACTTTCAACAGTCCCTACAAAAGAATGGCCCTGACTAAGAATAACCTACACCTTTCATGAATTACTTACCTCACAAAAATCTTCGTTACTCGTACTACTGCAATACGGCGAGCGCCAACACTGCCAGCTAAGTAAAAGATTCTAACTACTGAAGTCAGTAACTACTGATTGGCATAGTTAGCAAATGAAAGATTTAGATAAAGAACAAACAATGTATTTACCTTAACAGTGTTCAAAAGTCATAATATCAGTTCATGACATCCAGTCTTACAAATTTACTGTCTCTAATGGAAACACGTCCAGATCATACACTCTCAAAACTCCACCATCTCTCTCCCCACATCCACCACTGCTGGTGACTCACCTCCAACTGCGCAACGCTACGCGCTGTTAACAGCCAACTGCCCAACGCTACAATAGCGAATATTACAACAATGCTAACCAGCCACAGACTGCACACAGCACAGCCAGTGATTTTCATACAGAGCGCTACGTGGCGTTACCAATAAAAAGCTATACAGCCTACTTACAGCTTCAGTATTCAACAATACAGCGAATTCCCTGCAGTATTCTTTTAGATCACACATAGCTCGCTCAGAAAAATTACTCTGTGTTTAATTTAGGAATTTTCATCCCTCATGTTTGTAATTAGAATACCAAGCAAGGTGTGAACAAGAGCATTATATCTTTCCGTCTGGTCACCTAAGAGCCATGCGGTAGTGCTGGTGTTTTGCCGAATATTATTTCATTCTCTTTAAAAATTAAATGACATTCGAAGCTGTATTGTTTCTCTGGTAGTCTCTTTTTCCTTCAGAACTGCAACTTCTCACATCGTTGCAAGTTAGTTGGACCAGCTGACTGGCCACTGCCGTGTAAGTTAAATGCGCTGGCAGAGCTGTTGTCTCTCATTATCACCCAGTCTATGTACGTGTAATACAGCATAAAGCATATGCTTATGATCTTACTTGACTGTAATGGACAAAGCTTGGCTTCCAGTCCATGTGAAACGATATCCAATGAGATTCAAGCAAACGCGGAAGAATGTTTAGATCAGGTTTGTTATTACGACGAACAGAGTATAGGATGTCTTCACTTGAAACTTCCGGGCTGATAGGCCGTGGTCGAAGTATAAAACACTCTTCTGACGTTTCGTCTCCGACTGCGGGAGACATCCTCGGAGGTAAGGCGGCGAACTGCGAAGAGAACTCGACGAAGCGCTGATTATATAGGCAGTACAGAGGGCGCCACAGTCGATCACGTGGCGTCGGCTATGAGATTGTCTCTGGTAATGCCAACATTCTCGATTGAAAGTAATCGATCGTCACGCTTGCGGTGCAACGCTGACATCCAAATTTTATCCAGTTTAACACCTTCGTCTTTCCTGTTAAAATTATTAAGATGTTTATCAATCTCGATAGCCTCTCTATACAAGTATCAAACCACCACCCTAGACAAAAAAGAGGTGTAATGAAAACTTTGGTAGACAGGGCTTACAAACATTGTGAACCTGTTTATTTAAAAGATGAGATTGAACATCTACGGTCAACGTTCGGGAAGAATGGCTATTCTAGCAAGGATACAGATCGAGCACTTCGCTCTAGGCGGAGAATCAGGAGTAACGACGAACAACAGTCGTCCAAGGGCAAAGTTTTTCTTCCGTTCATTAGTAAGGTCACAGACCGCATTGGGAAAGTTTTAGGCAAGTATGGGGTGGAAACTATTTTCAGACCCACCAGAAAAATAAAAGAATTTTTAAGGTCGGCAAAAGATGCACGAGACCCTTTGGCTACACCAGAAGGACGACGGTTCAATCCCGCGTCCGGCCATCCTGATTTAGGTTCTCCGTGATTTCCCTAAATCACTCCAGGCAAATGCCGGGATGGTTCATCTGAAAGGGCACGGCCGACTTCCTTCCCCATCCTTCCCTAATCCGATGAGACCGATGACCACGCTGTCTGGTCTCCTTCCCCAAACCAACCAACCAACCAACAAGGCTACACCAGGGGTATATAAAATTCCTTGTAGTTGTGGACAGGTTTACATCGGTACCACAAAGAGAAGTGTGAACACCCGTCTTGTTGAACATAAGAGGAATTGCCGCCTGGGTCACACGGATAAATCGGCCGTAGCGGAACATGTTTACCAGGAAGGTGATCATGAAATTAAATTCAGCGAGACAAGCGTCATATCAAAAACCACGCATTATTATGCACGGTTGTATAGAGAGGCTATCGAGATTGATATACATCGTAATAATTTTAACAGGAAAGACGAAGGTGCTAAACTGGATAAAATGTGAATGTCAGCGTTGCACCGCAAGCGTGACGATCGATTACTTTCAGTCGAGAATGTTGGCATTACCAGAGACAATCTCATAGCCGACGCCACGTGATCGACTGTGGCGCCCTCTGTACTGCCTATATAATCAGCGCTTCGTCGAGTTCTCTTCGCAGTTCGCCGCCTTACCTCCGAGGATGTCTCCCGCAGTCGGAGACGAAACGTCAGGAGAGTGTTTTATACTTCTACCACGGCCTATCAGCCCGGAAGTTTCAAGTGAAGACAATACCGGCCGTGAAAGCTTACATTGTATGATCAGAGTATAGGATGGGTGGACCGGTTGGGTACGCCATGTGCGTTGGCTGCTTTCGCTTTACCTCTATGGCAGACGGGTGGAGGAGAGTCGGTGGCGTAAAGTTCTCATCACCAGGCTTTGCGCCTGCAATTAAACTGCAAAACATCTCTGCAGTGTCCCATGAAGTACGGGAATGTGACACGGTTGACGGTGGTTCGTCTGTTGGGTGGGACGTTACGCTCGCTGGGCACCTAAGTGCTGTCTGGAAGATAGGCTTTGCGCTAGTGCCATGCTTCACCCACGTCTGAGACCCGCTACTTAGGGAAGGGCAGGATTTGGTGTGTATTGGGCCGTAATCAGTTACCGTTAGATGCTCAGTATTTTTCTTAATCAGTTACACTTTATTTGGAAACAATTGCAAATAAAGTTGACAATGAGAAACAATTATCAAATTTTACTGTTGAGACACAATGTCCAATTAAAAACAGTTCTCAAGCAAGTTGCACTCACGGCTGAAGGCCTTATTGACAATCATCACAATAAACAAAGAGAGAAGTGGGCCTCAGACAGAGCTCCAAGGATCGACCTGGGAAAGTTGCTCGACTTTCTAAACGATGAGACAGACAGCCAAGAGTTGTATTCACTTAACCGGGTGCCAACCCAAAGTAGTGACAGTTTAAACGCAGACCAACACTCTTGCAAAATCTACCTAACGTCTGATAAGCAAGGCAACGATCGAATAACCCAGGCAAGGCAGAAGCGGCGGACAGTACTGCCTCTTCAGAATCCCGTGTTTAGAATATCCAGAAGCAGAAAGGACCACTACGCCACTACGACCAAAGTAGTCCAAAAGAAACAAATATCCGAACCACAATCAAGGGTCGGCGGGGGTGGCCGAGCGGTTCTAGGCGCTACAGTCTGGAACTGCGGGACCGCTACGGTCGTAGGTTCGAATCCTGCCTCAGACATGGGTGTGTGTGATGTCCTTAGATTAGTTAGGCTTAAGTAGTTCTGAGTTCTAGGGGACCGATGACCTCAGAAGTTAAGTCCCATAGTGCTCAGAGCCATTTGAACCACAATCAAGGAAGCTGTCGAACTACACGCCTTACCAGACAGCAGCGGCAAGCCGAGGAAAGGTACACTGCCGCGAAAATACTGTAACCTCCAGGGAAGGTAACTGAGGCATTAACAGCCACTAGGCAGAAAAACACCGCTGGTTGAACTTCACCAACAATAACACGAGGAATTCAATGATTAATAATAAGAAGTGGAGGACGGCTAATTAATTTTGCCAACTTCAAACACTCCACTCGTTGCTCTTCGTCTCAGCGACCCTGTGAGCGGCAACAAACGAACAAACGGTGTGATCTCAAAATAGTGAAGGTTTCACTACTGGGTTAGCGTTCACTCAGCTCCAACGTTCTGGGTCTGGTGGACAACGAGGTTGAAGGCCTCGCAACTACAGCCCCTCAATCCGGCACTGCCTGCGTGCCACCAGTGGTCCCGGCATGTCCTCAAACTGCCGGACCTCACTGCTGCTCCGTCCCTACCGAACTCCATGACACACTCTGACCCGGGCTCAGGGATTTTCTCTGCCTCGTGATGGCTGGGTGTTGTGTGCTGTCCTTAGGTTAGTTAGGTTTAAGTAGTTCTAAGTTCTAGGGGACTGATGACCATAGATGTTAAGTCCCATAGTGCTCAGAGCCATTTGAACCATTTTTTGAACACTCTGAGCCGGAAAACACTTGATGTCCTTCCAAAGATAGTACCACCGTACTACATATCGATAACTGTTGCTGATGCTGCCATTCGCGGATAGACAACGCTAGGAAATGTAGAGGCGCCAGTAAATACAAGAAGGAAACGAAACGCCACTATCCCTATTACACGATGCCAACCTACCAATGGCACCAATGGGAGCCCCAACACAGCTCAACTTCCTTCTGTCACCATCCAATCAATGTAAGACGTCGTGCTCTCCTGACCTTCATTGCTTACATATTCCGCCCTCACAATCATGTTCCGCACATCAAGACGCTTTATTCGAACCCAAACTCAATAAGATAAAGTCAATATTGTATGAATTCATGTAAACGATATGCAAATAACAAGTAAATCGCAAATGCGCACCGTGGTTGAAATACTCGAGGCTGCCGTACACACACAGGTTCAAGACACGACGGTCACAAAAGCTTTTAGTTTGGGAGAGGCAAACAACACGCCAGGAGGCCGGTCCCTTCAGAGGACGAGTCATCCTATCTACGACAGCCGTCGACCGCCCGTAGAGCAGACAGCGTCTGCCTGAGTGAAAGGGAGAATGACCCTGTGTTCGGCTTAAAACCAATTCCGCTACATTGTGTGGGAGCGCCCACCCTATGCATTCTTTACAAACATAGCACACAGTTTCAGAGGTTTCCACAGAGAGACAGCAAACGCCAAACGCCGATGCTTCTCTTTAGAATGTTAGGAGCGTCTGTCTGACTTCTGTAGTAGTGTGGGGTGGAAATTGCATCTTGCAGGAGCCACAGGGTAAAGGGTACGTCTCAGATTAATCCGTTGTGCAGAATGACAGAACAGCACCCACACACTCACATCAATCATGACACTGTGCTACACTGTTGAAAAAAATATCGCAACACCAAACAGGAGTTGTGCGACGTCTACGTACTCTACACCTGAAAGATGATGTCTGTTTTGTAATTTCGCACCAGTATCATAAGAGTGAGGCTAGTAGCGTCACAATGAGGATACAAATCATGTTTGATTTAGATTTACGTGTAACGGTCATGAGCGTTAATTATCTTTCAGACTGTATGTGCGGAGTTTATGTTAGTCAAGAATGCCGTTAAGACTCCAAAGACGCCGTTATCACCAGCTTACTGAGTTCGAACGAGGTCACGTAATAGGGCTACAGGAAACTGGATGTTCCTTCTGTGATATTGCAGGAAGACTTGGCAGGAGTGTAACCACTGTACATGATTGCTGGCAGCGATGGTCACCAGAATATACAGTCACAAGAAGACTGGGCTCCGGAAGGCCACACGGCATTACTGAGAGGTAAGGCCATTCTGTTCGGCGTATGTCTCTGATGCATCGCACTGTATCTGCATCAGCAATTCGAGCAACAGTTGACAGCACAGTCACACAACTGTGTTACAAATCGGTTACTTCAATGACAGCTACGAGCCAGACACCTTGTAGCGTGCGTTCCACTGACCCCAAACGATCACCATTTGCGACTTCAGTGGTGTCAAGCGAGAGCTCACTCGAGGACGTGGTGGAGGCCTGTCGTGTTTTCTGATGAAAGCTGGTTTTTTCGGTGCCAGTGACGGCCGTGTGTTGGTTAGAAGGAAGCCAGTTGAGAGCCTGCAACGAGCCTGCCTATGTGCGAGACACACTGGACCTTCTAACAACCCTACCACAACAAAGGTCAAAAATTAATTATGATTGTAGTGTTGCTCACGCTGCTAAATATTGCAGTTTCGGGCAACAACGAAGTTATACAGACTTTTATCCATTGTGGATGTGGAACACTGCGACTGTGGTGTGAAAAGGTTTTCAGAAATTACTGCAACCAGTCGCCTTTTATGTAGATGTATTTTATTTAACCAAGACCGGTTTCGAGCTGCCTAGCAACTCATCATCAGATGGTATATACATTTACTGCTTTTTTGTACCCATTGTGTGGGTGGTTGAGTATCTGTGGCTAAACAGAAACGAGAACAAATAATCGCTACATGTGGTACAGTAACACGAAATATTTACAGAATAATTTATGTTTAACGTATAAGAGCAAATAATCACTACATGTGGTACAGTTACATGAAATATTTACAGTTTAATTTACGTTTTGAGGTGTTACTTACAGATAAATCTTTCTGCAGGTATATATATCTCTTTTAGGACGTATTTTTGAAACCATTGTGTCTTGTTTTTCACAATTACACAAGTTAAAACTTTCACTAGATGTATATTACTTTTATGAGGCACTGTTGGAAACATATATCTTGTTTTTCGTAAACATCGCTGAACACACTTAGCCACAGATACGAATACAGGATTTACACATTATAAACAAGCCAAAGATTGCAATATAACTACAGTATCAAAGATTTCAAGTTGACCAGAGGCATTATTAGTCATCGCACACACTGACAAGAGATTTGTCTTTATTACATAGAAAATAAATGTAAATTAGCTTAAACTATTAAAATATTTATTTATAAATTAACTGTGCAATTTTAACAGGTATATTAAACTAAATTTTTTTACATAATATTTCAGTTACATTTAAGATTATTGGTATTGAGAGTATTATGACAGCTAATTTCTTGCTCCTTCCATTGGCTGATCTTGGCATATGATGTCAGGGATGAGAGATTGATGGTTAACTTGAAATAATAAGTAATGCTGGTACTTGAAAGGGTGTGGAAAAGGAGTTGGCGGTGGGGGGGGGAGGGGGGGGGTGTGTATAGGAAAAAGGAGAGGGGGGGGGGGTTATACAGAGTTATACAGAGTTATTACAAATGATTGAAGCGATTTCAAAGCTCTACAATAACTTTATTGTTTGAGATATTTTCACAATGCTTTGCACACACATACAAAAACTCAAAAAGTTTCTTTAGGCATTCACAAATGTTCGATATGTGCCCCTTTAGAGATTCGGCAGACATCAAGCCGATAATCAAGATCCTCCCACACTCGGCGCAGCATGTCCCCATCAATGAGTTCGAAAGCATCGTTGATGCGAGCTCGCAGTTCTGGCACGTTTCTTGGTAGAGGAGGTTTAAACACTGAATCTTTCACATAACCCCACAGAAAGAAATCGCATGGGGTTAAGTCGGGAGAGCGTGGAGGCTATGACATGAATTGTTGATCATGATCTCCACCACGACCGATCCATCGGTTTTCCAATCTCCTGTTTAAGAAATGCCGAACATCATGATGGAAGTGCGGTGGAGCACCATCCTGTTGAAAGATGAAGTCGGCGCTGTCGGTCTCCAGTTGTGGCATGAGCCAATTTTCCAGCATATCCAGATACACGCATGAAACTTGCCCGCACGCGTTCAACCGTTTCCTCGCTCACTGCAGGCCGACCCGTTGATTTCCCCTTACAGAGGCATCCAGAAGCACTAAACTGCGCATACCATCGCCGAATGGAGTTAGCAGTTGGTGGATCTTTGTTGAACTTCGTCCTGAAGTGTCGTTGCACTGTTATGACTGACTGATGTGAGTGCATTTCAAGCACGACATACGCTTTCTCGGCTCCTGTCGCCATTTTTTCTCACTGCGCTCTCGAGCGCTCTGGCAGCAGAAACCTGAAATGCGGCTTCAGCCGAACAAAACTTTATGAGTTTTTCTACGTATCTGTAGTGTGTCGTGACCATATGTCAATGAATGGAGCTACAGTGAATTTATGAAATCGCTTCAATCATTTGTAATAGCCCTGTATTATGTGGCAGGTGTCACTAGAGCACAGTTAATAAAGTCATTTCTTGAAATAATGGATAAACTGGGCACTCATCTTTTCGTGTTTCCCATCTGGTCTCGTTCTGAACTCGTCGCTCAATCGTCGAAAATCTAGGTAGTGATGATTCCAAGCTCGGATGCAAAGAGGCCTAGGTGTTATTCTGCGATATTCACAAGTTTTATATATGTGTTTCATAAACCATTCTTGAAGATTAAACTTTTGCAAGTTAGGACAATGGTGATGTGAAAAAAAGTAATCAGCACTCCGAATTTAAGTTACACATCTTTTTTTGTTACTTTTGTTGCAATATCACGTAACTCTTTCCAAAACATCACCTCACAATAGAAAACATATTTGAAAATATCTTCCTCACTGTTAAAGTTCACATTTCATAAACTGACTAGAATTTGCGTCTTTTTAACATGACGACCAAAGCTTGACTCTCTAATAGCCGCTTACGCGCCCAAAAATCAGAATTGCAAGTACGCCAAAGATCATACTGACAAAAGAAAGAATACACATAAGAATAATAACATTGTAATATATACAAATCGATCTATCGAAGTACCTCTACATTAATGAAATCAAATCTGAATGTTGTCACAGAAATATGTTAACTATTTTACAGTAACACAGTAGAATATTGCTGGTATCGAGCGGTTGAGGTGAGGTGCCGTAATGGTTACGTAATTCAAGTACAATTATAACCTGTACCTGGAGTTATGTCTGGGATGCAATTTCGTATGGCAGTAGGAGCACTGTCACAGTTATCCAGGCACACTAACCGCAAATTTGGTAATTCGACCTGTTATGCAGACATTCATGAACAGCATTCCAGGGGGTATTTTCCAACAGGATAACGCTCGTCCAGATACTGATGTTGTAACCCAAGATGCTCTACAGAGTATCGACGTGTTTCCTAGGCCTTCTTGATCGTCGACCACATGTGTACATCATTGGACGATAACTCCAGTGTCATCCACCAACCAAGTTGTACAGGCTTAGAACTCCATCCAAAAAACTGACATTCGGCACCTGTACAACACAATGCATGCAGGTTTGCATGCTTGCATTAATCTTTGTGGCGGCTACACCGGTTATTAATGTACCAGCATTTCACATTTTCATTAGCTTATCTCGCGCTTACATTAACCTGTGATTTTGCAATGTTAATCGCTTACGTTCGTTACCTAGACAAATTTATCCGCGAAATTTCTTTATTCTGCATTAATAACTTATTGGTGTTGCGAATTTTTTTCCGTCACTTCATCTTGCCTGAGAGCGATGGCTACGTCTATGAGCTTTTCACATGGTTGCGCCTGATGCGGCTTTATGCTGCGAAACCGGTTGTGCATCAGTAAAAGAACAATTTTACCACCTGTCAGCGGAATGTTTCTATACGTAATGCCCTACAACAGCTGCGGATCTCCAGAGTACGAAATTTTATATGTAAATAAATTCTATTTTTGATTAGGAAATATCTTTTCTCCCTACCAGTCAAGATTTTCTGTCATCTATTTCTTCCACGATGTATTTCAGCATATGATTCCCTTTTTCAAGAGCGTTTTTCGTGTACTGTTGTGCATGACGTTTTTTTTTTTTTTTTTTTTTTTTTGAAAAAAAAAATCTTTATTCTTCAATATATGTGATACATATCAATCCACCACCTTATATGATTAGTGGGTCCTAGTTTATACAATTTTATATTACTACTACAGCTTACTCTATGATAGTTTTCCGTATTCTCACTATGGGCACTTCAATTATGAATTGTGTTTTTTCTATGCTATTTTATTCTACTTATGCTAATGTACATCTACCTGCAGCGTTACAGGTGTGCCAGCGTTGTATAAACCTACTTAGTGGCCCTGTTCACCGAGCTAATCCCGGTGAACGTGCCCCTGGCACCGGGCTGGCCGGAGTTGCTGTTCGCTGCAGTACTATACTATTTTGTTATCCTAACTTATCCTACGTTTAACCTAACTTAGCCTAGAGTCAAAATTGTGAGTGTCTAGATCAGTGGTTGGGCGCACCCCCCCCCCCCCCCCAATCCCAGACGTGGCGGATTCCAGCCGTGAGGCAGCTGGCCAGTCCACGCCCCGGCGGAACAGGACGGGTGCGCAGGGTCAAGTTCGGTATATGACATCTAGTCGTTGTTCCTTAGATATTCCTTAATTACTTTAAGTGATATCTCATTCGCCAGTTTATTTAGAGTTGGGAAATGGTCCTCGTGCCTGAGCAGGTGATACGTGTCAAAATTGGGTAGCTGTTGACGTAATTGCGCTGCTACGTCGTCGAAGAGGTGGCACTCATACACCACGTGTTCTGGGGTGCCTGGTGTGGCCCCACAGTCACACGCTGGTGTAGCCCGTTTCCCGAACCGGCATAAATATGCCGGGTAGGGTTCATGACCTGTGAGGAAGTGCAGCAGTCCTCGTGATGGCGTGAAATGTTTTAGTTGCAATCTTTCCCTGATGTTGGGCAGCAGTTCATATGTTCTGCGACCGGTTTCTTCGTTGTCCCATTGTTGTTGCCAAAGTTCTTCCCCCCTACGTTTAATTTCCAGTTTATTGCCCACATGTATCCCCATTAGATCGACTATTTTCTCCCTGTTTCCCTTCTTAACCCAGTACCATGTCGCTTGTTCTCTGATTTTAATGTCGAGCGGACAAAGCCCCATTAACACCGTTAGTGCTCCGCCCGGTGTTGTTCTATATGCCCCTACCGATCTAAGAAGCATGTTCCGCTGCACTCTTCTCACAGCCATGGCAGGCATAACCCTCGTGAGCCTGTGGGCCCAGACTCCTGACCCATACCCTACGATAGATGTCAATATGCTATTGAGATACAATTTGATCAATTCTGGTGGCAGATGGAATCGCTTGTGACCAATTGATATTAAGTTGTTTAGTGTTTCTAATGATTTATGTGTGACAGTGTCAATATGTGATGCATAAGTCCACCTCTCATCGACGATTACTCCCAAGTATCGCGCTTCATGGCGTCTGAGAACTGGCAAGCCATCTATTCTCACTGTCGGGTTCCTGACTAGTTGCCCCTTCAAGAGTAGGTACGTGGACTTTGTTGGCGAGATCTTCATTTTGGTCGTATGGCACCATGTACTCAAGATGGAGATAGCCCTTTCAATTTTCGGCTCTAGGTCTTCGCGGCTACGGCCGCCAACCAGCAGGAGGAGGTCGTCCGCGTAGGCTATGCCCTCTAGCACATCGTCACTGTTCTGTAGATTGTCCAAGAGGGGTTCCATGTTAATGTCCCAAAAGAGTGGCCCCAGGACAGATCCCTGTGGACACCCCTTGGTGATCTTCTTACTTATTCTCCCGCTAGGGGACGATAGCCAGACCTCCCTATTCTCACAATAGCTCCTCAGACAACCATATAGCGACCTCGGGCACTCCTTCTCACGCAGGCGAGAGAAGAGGGAGGGCCACCACAGGTTGTCAAAGGCGCCACTGATGTCTACCATGATGCCGACCACGTATTTGTGCGGGGTAGCGGCACAGACCTCCGCAGCCAGGGCGATGGCGTCAGACGCCGATCTCCCAGCTCTGAAGCCGAACTGTCTGTCGCTCATCCCGCACAAAACTCTGTGTGCTGCCAGCCTGTCTGCCAGCAACCTCTCAAAAAGTTTCCCCAGTGTGTCTAATAAGCAAATAGGTCTATAAGACTTTGCTTCCTGTGGATCTTTATCCGGGCTTTTCTTAATTATCACTACTGTGGCTCTTTTCCAAATTTGGGGGTATTTCCCGAGCCTCAAGCACTCGTTATATAACCTTGTGAGAGGAGCTACCAGCTGGGGGGCCAGGAATTGCACCACCTCCGCGGTAATGCCGTCCGGGCCAGGAGCCTTGCCTCTTTTGAGGGCATTTATCTGAGCGGCTACTTCTTCTTCAGAGAAGGGATATACCACGTTGTTGTTCTGATATTCTTCTAAGTCTTGTCTCCGAATTTGTTGCTGTGCCTCGGAGTCATCGTTTTCGTCATCGTCAGGCAGCAGGACGCGGAGCAGGACCTCAGCAGTTTCCTGCCAGGTCTCTGTCATCCTGCCCTGATCCCTGACGGTGGACAGCACCATGGGTGACCTGATCTTTTCCCGTACTAACTTGTACGGTACACCCCATGGGTCCATGGCTAGCTGTGTTCTTACATATTTTTCCCAGCTCTGTAGCCTAACTGCCTTAAGCTCCTGTTGGAAGTGTTCTTTTTCTTCTCTGTATCTTTGCAACCAGCGTTGCTTCTCCTCCCAGACGACACTCCGCTGATAGTACCTCCTAGCCCTCCGTACAGACTGGCGCATCTGTCCGAGTTCGGTGGACCATGGCGACGGGGGGGCCGCTACGGCTCTCCTCCTGGTTGGCACGGCAGCTTTTACCGCTCTGACAACCGCTTGCACCAGTTCTTCAGCATATCCTTCAACATTTTCGTCACCATCCGGCAATATCGGTATTTCACACTCCCGTGACAGGCGGTCCCATTCAGCTCTGTTGTAATTCAGCTGTGTTTCCCACCCCATGTCCCAGTGGCACTCTTCATTCCCTAATGAAAACGTAATGAGGTTGTGGTCACTGGTTGTCACCTGATCCCAGACCATCCAATTGGTTAATCTGGTGGCGAGATTGGGCGTGACCAGTGTAACGTCAATGTTTGTGCCCTCGCCCCCACCTCCTACGTAGGTGGGTGGATTTCCTTGCTTGTTGGCGACAAGCAATTGTAACGCCATGATGGTCTCCTCAGCCTTTTCTCCTCTATCATCTCGCGTGCCACTGAACCACAGGGGGGATTTGGCATTTATATCTGCAGTGATGACACATCGACGTCCCCGCAACGCCGTGGCTATTTGCATAAGTTTGTCTAGGAATTCGTCTATTCCTCGACCGTACTGGAAATACATATTTATGATGTACAGTACTCCAGCTGGTGTTTGTAGTTCCACGACGTTGCAGTGATCGTCGCAGAACTGTGATAGGACTGTGGCTCTTATTGCTCTGTTTATTATCATTATAGCTGCTTTGAGTTCCGCTTCGCTGTGAACGACTTGCCAGTTAGCTGCTGCAAAAGGGATTCGCCCAGCCAGGGAGTATGGTTCCTGCAGACAGAGCACATCCAGACTCCTCTCCTCCACGACCCTGCGGAGTTCCTGCATGACTAATCTGCTATTATGAGTGTTAATCTGTCCTACGCTTAAATGGGTCACGTGCGTAATATGTTCTGATGTGTGAATCCGGCCAGTTCTTGCTCCAATCGTGAGCTAGTCTTCCATTTGTGATGACAGATTGACTATAAATTTCATCAAGATCAAACTTCTCGTTTCTTCTTTCGAAAACTTTTTTGACCAGGTCACGCAGGGCTCCGAAGTCCGTGGGGAGGTTCATTGTCTTCAGCTGTATTCTATCGACAGCCTCCATTACCGGGAAGGTGACGTCTCTGCCATATTCATGCCCGACACGTACCACATGCCTCAGTGCTGTGGTGAGGACCGCCGGCTCCTCCAGTCGCGCAAGTTGTAATGCATGTTCTAGGTTGGGGTATACCCTATTGGGATCTACGCCCGAACCTTTATGTGTGAGAGGGTTTGTATCAGGTGATGTACTGTTTATTGCGTTGTCTTGTACTTTTTGTTTATCCAAAGTTACTATTTGATTTGCCACAGGTCGCCCTTGCGGTCGTTCTAGTTCTTCAAGCGACCTTAGTCCCCGGTTTCGGGGGAAGGGAGCACTGGTCGGCCCACATGGGTCCGTTTGTACACCAGCATCTTTGGTCTCTACCTTTATGGTCTGGGTTTTAGTGACTCCTTGTAGGAACTCCCTAAATCTGCTGGCCCTAAGTGCATCCCTTACCCTTTTACTCGGGGACTTTCTTTTAGGCTTCCTGTTGACTGATATGGACTCAGCCATAATCAGTCCTCGAGATAAGCCGTTGCTCTAAAGCCCTGTATGTGGGGCAGTTTCTTCCTGTGGCATTACAATTTCTTTTCCCTCTTCTTGCACAGGGGATACATATCCCTGTTTTGCCACAAGTTTTCCTGGTATGATCTTCAGCGCCGCACCTGGAGCAAGCCGGCTTTCGCTCACAGTGTTTGTGTATATGGTCGAGGTCTCCGCAGTTGTGACAACGGGGAACTACGAGGTAGTCCCTTACGTTTATTGAGTGGAACCCCATGTATATTCTGCCCATAGTGGTGAGCTTACGCCACATACTTCCGGAAACTTCTGCTACGTGATGTACTGTATCGCGCTCTCTGGGTCCAGTTTTGAACCGCAGTTTGAATTCTTTTTTAAAGTTGTCTAGATTCATTTCCTCAAAATTTTGTTGACTTATCGTTTCATAGATCTCATTTTCATTCATGGTGGTGGGCACGTCATACAAGATCACCAAGGGATTCCGCTTTTTGGGCGGTTCGCACTTAACGACCTTTTTAAGTTTGTCATGGTTGAGTATCTTATCCCGGTCTTCTTCAGTGGCAACATCTACTATTACGACATTTTTGGTTGCCTTTACCTTATTTACTTTAATTTTGTCTGCTGCCGGGTTTACAGTGGTTGTAAAAAGTTGTTGTACTTTTTTAATGTCCTGGCCTGGCAGGGGTCTTAAGAAGACTGCCGTGTCAGGCCTTTTGGACACCTTTTCGATGGTCTCTTTTGTTGTCTGTATTTTAGTGGCCGCTTGTGCGACCACTCCTGCCCACGTTTTGGTGGGCTGTTTTCGCAGTCTTTCGTTTTCTTTTTCTAACTCCTCTAGCCGCCCCTCGAGCTTCGCACTAGCGATAGCCCAGGCGGCGAGTTCCTTCTTAATAGAGAGAACTGCTGTATTACTTATCTTACCGTTCTTTATACTAGAATCTAGCAGTTGGTTGATTCTAGTATGCCATTCAGTGACATTTTCTGCATTCTGCCCCAGGCCCTCTTCAGTGGTGGGAACAGTATGTGTCGAACACCTCGAGAGAACACTCGAATCACTCGTCTCTTGGTCAGCCATGATTCATTTGACGAGTGAAAAAGTTGGGAGCCCGTCTCTTGCCCCGGACCGGCTCCTCTGGCATGGGGGGGGACTGATGCAGCTCGCCCACCGGCCTCGCCCCAAGGCCAAGGGCATCCTCGAACTGCTGGGTTCAGCGCGCCGTTGCCAGCGCACTGGTCCCCGTCGGTGGCTCCGACGTTTCCAATGCGTGCACATTACGTATTTCCGACATACTGAGACAGCGACCGATGCAATACTGAAAAAGTACATGTTTTAGTCTACGGTCGCCATTTATTTATTTGCCAACTGTTAACCGATTTCGGTTTACAGCACCATACTCAAGGGCATACTACGATCAAAACATCGGTTATGTAAACCTTACATTAGTGCAAGAGCAATTTGCAAACATGTTAAACTCTAGGTACGGCGTATAGGTTCTAGGTAGCCTCTTACCCCAGGTACATAGTCGTCTCATTGGCTTCCCAAGTTAGTTTCTTAAGAAAAAATTTAATTTTTTGAAGTTAATATATTTATGTTTAATTTTTTAAATATAAATATTAAGTTATTAATTCTTTAGGAGGTGTGTCGAATAGTAAAATAGGAATTAAATATTGAACTTTAAATAAATGTAAATTGCAGCCTGCAGTGATCTGTGTGCCCCCTACGTACAGGGTTTTTAATGTTTTTTTTTTAACTTTTAAAAAAGTCACAACGTAAAAGATATCTAAAAATAGCATAACTTTGAAATTCAGAAGTTTCATAATAAAATTGTCCCCGCTGTAATAAAACAAATGGTTCAAATGGCTCTGAGCACTATGCGACTTAACTTCAGAGGTCATCAGTCGCGTAGAACTTAGAACTAACTAAACCTAACTAACCTAAGGGCATCACACACATCCATGCGCGAGGCAGGATTCGAACCTGCGACCGTAGCGGTCGCTCGGCTCCAGGCTGCAGCGCCTAGAACCGCACGGGTACTTCGGCTGGCGTAATAAAACATTTAAAGCAAAAACGCAGAAGGGTTTAGTCAAGTTTACGATTTACTATTATATACAGCTTATGACACTATGCAACGTAGATGTTACAATGAATGTTTAATTAAGCAAGTGTCGTTTATACATAGGAGACATTCATACCACTGCTAGCCGGAAATTACATTTATTTAAAGCTCAATATTTATATCGTCTTTTAGTCTCTGTTGATCCCTTGTGGCTGCAGGGTAGCGGCTGGTCAAATATTTAACAAGGAAAATCGCGAAAGAGCAATGCAGTTTGAAATTTTGTTCCATTTTGACAACCAATTTCGACAGTGCAGTAAGCAATCTTCAGGCCCCTGCTTATTAAAAAGATCATACGTGTAGTGTATATAAAGGCATACCACAGCTGACTTTACAGAAAGTGGAGCAAAAAACTTCTTAAAGCATACAAAATGCCAGTAGCAGCGTTAAGTAAAATACCGGTGCACATACACTACGACGAAGTAGAATATATAATTAAATTTTCCTTGAGACATATGAGTCTCAACTTTATTTACGATAATGACAAAAACTGAAAAAATAAATTAAAATTTGTTCCACGGCCGAGACTTGAACCCAGATCTCCTACATACCACCATAAAAGTATAGGTAACACAGCACTCCTAACAAAAACTTCAAGTCACGCATTCAGCCTACTTTCCCCTTCTTAAATCGTCACTATTGGGAGGGCACTGTACTTGGGAAGTCCATGCACCTGTGTCACCAGTACCACTACAGTGGTGTGATGGCTAACACGTCTGCCTCGTAAGCAGTAGACCTGGGTTGAAGTCCCAGCTGTGACACAAATTTTAATTCATTTCTTCAGCTTCCGTCATTATCGTAAATTGCAAGAGTTACACATACTGGTTAGTACTGAAACTATTTTAACATCACAGAGTTATATATACCATGCCAAACATTAAAAAGACCGAAAATAGACAATATACAATCAGAAGCTCTACAGAACAATGCTTGTTTTTTTATATAAAAGACCTAAATAATTCTTATATATGAGAAAAACGGTAGTCCGTATAAAGACATATCCTCACTCAAAATAAACATCGTGATGTAGTCTATGAAGTACATAATAGTTTGCATATCTGTAGCCTAAGTATTATCACTAATGGTGATATATCAGAATTAGTTCTCACAACATCGAAAACGCAACCACACGCAAAACCCGACAGACAACATATTAAGTGAATACACGGTATGCAAAGAACATGCGAGGACTACTCATAAAATACCTCGATAGCACGCGTTATATACCAGATCAAAGTAAAAATATGTGACTTGGTGTCTTTCACATCAATTAATAGGCGGGCAAATACAAGAGTGGAACAAACAAGAACTTCAAATTCATATAACTATGGAAGGTCCTCCAAATTCTCAGCTGACAGTGTAATACTATTTCCTTCGGAGTATAAAGTATCGAAATAAAGACCTAACTATGAAATGACGGTCTCGTTCAAGTAGGGACTGAACATAGGTAATGTGTGGATGGTTCAAATAAAAGTAAGGTAAGTGTGCAAAGACCGACAAAACACCCAAGTATAAACCTACTAATTAATTAACACACTTGCGCAAAAAGTGAAGGGGCAACAATAGTGAGCAAAAAGGAGATGTTAGAGGGCCTCATATTATAAACTAATCATGGAATGGAACAATACCACTCAAAACCTTGCAAGTGATGGAGGAAACCAAGGCAATAGAAATGCAGAAGACTAAAAGATGCCAGGTGTCTCGACCCACAGTGTAAAACTTTTGGCCTACAACAGTAGCCCATAAACTCAAAACTGACAAACATGATCAATCGAAAATCCACGAACACCATAAAATACGCGTTTTTGGTTAGAATATCATAACATTCCCCATAATGCGTATGGTGAAGTTAAGGTCACAAAACTAGGATTTGCTAAACTAACCAATCACTATTCATGAGATGCAGTCAAGGAGAACCGAGTATCCGACATGTAAACTGGGGAATATGTCAGTTTGGTTCTAAAAGCGTAACCGGCTAAAAACGATATTCAACTGAATAAATTACAACAAAACTCTCTACGAGGAAACAGTAACAACCTCATGTCCTAAATATCAAGACGACCTCATTACCGTAAGGAAAATCCTCTCGCAGATGCGTACAAGCTTACAAAAGACCGAGATATGGTGAATAATAAAAAAGTGTTACATACCAATGTATTGGAGTGTTACAGAGCGAAATACAGAGAGTTGCAGAAACGACCAAGATCTATGAGCTAAGCCAATATTCATAGCAAGGGGACGTACCCTATGTCACAGCCAGCCACAGGCAAATCAATGCGTTACTGTAAAGTTAACACAGCACATGCATATTAAGAATCGAAGACAGAAGATTACAGATAGAGAAAAGCGTAGAATATCGGAAACATAATGCTAAGAAACATAAAAACTTCAGTTAGCGAGAAGATACACAAATATACGTAAATCAAGATGACATTTATCACCCAGAAAAAAAAACAACGTAATAACGAAATAAAATTTATTGAAATAAAACCCGTAAGTGGCACATAATGTCCAGACACTGAAGATCCCCCGCATTAGTGTAAAAACTGATCTAAAAATGTAGCGCGCCAAATTCAACACGGATTATTCCAGCCAAATGAAATCGTTAGTATAGTGTTAACGACAGAAAACGTCCCCGGGGAATACGTAATATGATATGTAGCTAAAAGCTACATTTCTTGCTCACAAATCCGATTGTACCAAGGCGAATCTACTGCAAAGCATGGTATTGGCAAATATGCGTTGTCAAGGAAAATAATATTGCAACTACCAGTAACAGCAACCAAAATAATAAAACCACTTCGCCCTATCAAAGTCAAGTCAGGTTCTGTAATCTATTAGATGGCAAGCACGTATATAAACAAATTACCCCTAGACTAGTGATAGGAACATGCAACCGACACAACTGTCGTGGTAAGTAAAAACCGCCCTGTAATTAAACAAGATTAAGTCACATGAAACTTCCTGGCAGATTAAAACTGTGTGCCCGACCGAGACTCGAACGCGGGACCTTTGCCTTTCGCGGGCAAGTGCTCTACCAACTGAGCTACCGAATCACGACTCACGCCCGGTACTCACAGCTTTACTTCTGCCAGTACCTCGTCTCCTACCTTCCAAACTTTACAGAAGCTCTCCTGCGAACCTCGCTGAACTAGCACTCCTGAAAGAAAGGATATTGCGGAGACATGGCTTAGCCACAGCCTGGGGGATGTTTCCAGAATGAGATTTTCACTCTGCAGCGGAGTGTGCGCTCATATGAAACTTCCTGGCAGATTAAAACTGTGTGCCCGACCGAGACTCGAACTCGGGACATTTGCCTTTCGCGGGCAAGTGCTCTACCAACTGAGCTACCCAAGCACGACTCACGCCCCGTCCTCACAGCTTTACTTCTGCCAGTACCTCGTCTCCTACCTTCCAAACTTTACAGAAGCTCTCCTGCGAACCTCGCAGAACTAGCACTCCTGAAAGAAAGGATATTGCGGAGACATGGCTTAGCCACAGCCTGGGGGATGTTTCCAGAATGAGATTTTCACTCTGCAGCGGAGTGTGCGCTGATATGAAACTTCCTGGCAGATTAAAACTGTGTGCCCGACCGAGACTCGAACTCGGGACCTTTGGTAGAGCACTTGCCCGCGAAAGGCAAAGGTCCCGAGTTCGAGTCTCGGTCGGGCACACAGTTTTAATGTGCCAGGAAGTTTCATATCAGCGCAGACTCCGCTGCCGAGTGAAAATCTCATTCTGGAGATTAAGTCACATGTTTACCAATAAATGTAAAAAGCCTCAGGTCAAGAATTCTTCTAAACAGGATTTGCTATAGTTCTAACAAACCCGTACCATAGTGGGCCAAGTATGAAGTAAAGGAAATTCAATAGTGCCCCACCAATACTGAAATAGAATCGCCAAAATAAACGATCATCAGACTAGACACCCCCTTCCCTGGGAAGTTAACTTCCACACATTTCATGGTCCAAAGCGACAGTTGACAGTGAGATGAGCAACAGGATGAAAACCTTTGACGCTGTTCACACCTCTGTACTTTCCAGGCCTTCAACACTGAAGCGCCAAAGGAACTGGTATAGGCACGCGTATAAACAACAGGCACGCGAATAAACAAGACAGACGTATAAACAGGCACGCCTATAAACAACAGGCACGCGTATAAACTACAGGCAGAATACGGTGCTCCGGTCGGCAACGTCTATAAAGACAACAAGTCACTGGCACAGTTGTTAGATCGGTTACTGCTACTACAGTGGCATGTTATCAAGATTTCAGTAAGTTTCATGGTGGTGTTATAGTCGGCGTACGAGCGATGGGACACCGCATCTCCGAGGTAGCGATGAAGTGGGGATTCCGTATGACCATTTCACGAGTATACCGTGAATATCAGGAATCTGGTAAAACATCAGATCTCTGACATCCTGCATCCGGAAAAAGATCTTGCAAGAACGGGAGCGACGGCGACTGAAGAAAATCGTTCAGGGTGAGAGAAGTGCAACACATCCACAAAGTGTGTAAGTAGGCTGTTTAGGTTTTTATGTTGGTAACGCCACGTAGTGCTCTGTTCAAATGGTTCAAATGGCTCTGAGCACTATGGGACTCAACATCTTAGGTCATAAGTCCCCTAGAACTTAGAACTACTTAAACCTAACTAACCTAAGGACATCACACACATCCATGCCCGAGGCAGGATTCGAACCTGCGACCGTAGCAGTCGCGTGGTTCCGGTCTGAAGTGCCTAGAACCGCTAGACCACCGCGGCCGGCGTAGTGCTTTGTACGAAAATCGCTGACTGCGCTGTGTGTAGTCTGTGGCTGGTTGGACTCATT